>NW_023270494.1:5485640-5825714 GCF_011800145.1 Mirounga leonina
TGAGCCACCCAGGTGTCCCACCAGAGCTTTATTTGAATTCTTTACAGTAAATTTTCCCTGGTCCAATAGCAGCTGTGGTTTCTGCCTCCTGAATGGACACTTTCACACAACCCAAACCACAGTTCTTGGCGTTCAGCCCCTCTACTCCCAACAGCCACACCCCACCTCTTGGGATGGCCGGATGGGAGCAGAGCAGGGGGCCTACCACTAGAGAATCCCCCAAACTCTGCTTCTGTCCCTGGGCTCTGGGAAGCACCCCTTCCCCTCTCTAGATCCAGCCACACACACACACCCCCATCCAGCCCTACAGCCCCACCTGCACACTGTGGGCCTTTCTGTCTTTGAAGGATGTGGCCACTTCTGTGCTCAGCCAGGACTGAGAACATCTGCTGGAGAACCCATAAGCCCGCCCTGGGAACAAGAAGGCTCGCTTGCCCTCTTGGCTAAGAGATGGGAAGACGCCTCTTGGCCTTTGAGTCGGCTACCACGTAAAGAGTGAAGAAAGAACGTAATATCCACACAACCGCTTTGCCACACAAAGAGGCCGAGACTTACCTAAAGCACACTGACACAACCCTTTAGCATACTGATTTGGGAACCCTACATGTGAGACAGTATCAGCTTTAGGAGCCGGGTGGATGTAGGTCCCCAGGGTGGGGGTGGGGGTGCTAGTCTCAACTCCAAACTTCCCTTCCCTTCTCTCCCCGCCGCATCCCACCCACCCCCACCCTCAGCCTTTCTTCTGGAACAGGGGTTTTCAAGCGGAAGATTGCAAAATCAATTTAGTGCATAACAATGAGCAATTTTTCAAATTACAAAATAAAGTAGAAAATTGCAGAGTACATCAAAATCTAAAACAAAAATGGTCTCAAAGCTGGTCTAGGGAAAATCTTTTATTTTTTGCTTCTAGCTGATGTAATTCTGTCTCCTTTTAGGAAAAAAAAAATAGCATGCATGATAAAATGCTTAAGCAATGTTTAGATGAATTTTAATAGCGTTAAGATTTGTTCTGGGAAATTAGTTACCCACTCACCCACCCAGCTGTCTTCCATCAGGAGCCCGGTGACCAAACAATGGCTGACAGTTCTTTTTCTCTAAAACGTCCCCTTCAAGAGGGGATCTGTGAATTGGTGCACCAGGGGCCTTTTTCTTGGCTTGCAAGGTTGCAATAATACTTTAACATGTGCTAACTAATGCAACAGAAAAGTATTCTTCAGCAGCATAAAGTAAGGGTAGGTATTGATTCAGGAAAGTTGTACTCAAGCCCCGTGGGCCAGCCACCAGCGGACACAGCCTGCAGGCCTGCCCTGAGTCCCCAGCCGTGAGGAGGAGGGAAGCAGTTCTTGTCAGGTTTGGATTCTGAGGAGCGCCCACGGAAAATGCGGATCAGTTCTGGAGCGGTTGTCGTTTCTGAGACGGAATCAGAAGCAGCGGGGACTGCCTAGGGATGGGGGACTGTCACTAGGTGAGCGGCTTAGCAGTGGGGCACCCCCACTAATCGCTGGGAATTGCAAAGCCTGTCTAGGGGTACCACTGATAAGAAAGCAGCAGTCGCTGAGAGGGGGCTGTCATGCTGTCTTAAAACTGCCACATGTCCTTGGGAGGGAAGCATGTTTTCTGCTAGCTTTGCTGTAGGCTCTGGGTCTAGCCTGACTGACTGTTGGGCTGTTGTTTTCTATTTCAGTCTGAGTTGATTTTTACTCTTTCAGTCCCAAACAGGTCTTTCCTTTTCCTTTTTTTTTTTTTTTTTAAAGATTTTATTTATTTGAGAGAAGGAGTGCACAATCAGGGGGAGAGGGAGAGGGAGAAGCGGGCTCCCAGACTCGATCCCAGGACCCCCAGGATCTCGACCTGAGCCAAAGGCAGACACTTAACCTACGTGGCCCCCCATGCGCCCCAGGTCTTTCCTTTTTCGGTTGCACTTATAAATACAGATCTGTGTGTACCCAGTCTTGATATAAAATGTATTTCTTACTGTGGGTCAAGGTTAATAAAAAGCCACCATCTGGTAAACTGCTTCCTAATCTTTTCAATGTTGTGGCACACATCGAAAGTGATTCTTTGTTCAGTACAAACGGTATTTGTTCTGCTCACCGGGGCAAATACATAATGCTTCCTGGGGCTTCAGAGGTGACTGGGCGCTGGCTGTCCTGGGTGAAAGCAGCAGTATGTCAGGCCCATTCGGGCTCCTGCTTAGCACACCACTCAAGAAGCTTCCCTCTGGAGAATAGGAACTATTATAGTTCAGCGAAAAGTGATCATTTCTGGAAACACAAAGAGCCTATGTGGACTCCAAGGCAGGAGAGGTCTGAGGTCTGAGCCCTGGGCCCAGATGGGGCACTTTGCCGCTGACTTGGTTCAGTAATGAACTGCCCTTGAGCCCCTCAGCGTGGGTCCTGGAAACCACTGGCCCCCTTCACAGCTGGGAGTGACTCTAACAATGTGTTCACATGGTCATATATTTTAATTTTGTTATTATTATTTTTTAAGATTTTCTTTTCTTTTCTTTTCTTTTTTTTAAAGATTTTATTTTTAAGTAATCTCCACACCCAACGTGGGGCTCAAACTCACAACCCCAAGACCAAGAGTTGCGTGCTCTACTGACTAAGCCAGCCAGGTTTCCCACAGTCATATGTTTTTATTAAACTTGCAAAAATTGGACATTGAAGCTGGAACGAACTGAGCCTGCTAGCTCTTCTCCATTCTGACTTCCTTTTCAACACATTTCCTCTCCTGTCAGGAGGCCTAAGTGTGGCCACAGCTGTGTATACTGTGTATTCATGATTGTGTATTTTAGTTCTGAACAAAGCCTCCAAAAGCGGCAATAGCCTCTGCCACCGATGATGGAGTTGTGCAAAGGGGTGGGGGTGGGACTGGACTGTTTCCCCACCTTCCCTTTTATGGTCCTCAAAGCAATCATTCTTACATAACCTTTACTGGGTGGATTTTCGCTTTCTTTTTGAAATGTGTTAATAATATCTAGAATGTGCACAGTAAACAATTAAACAGTACAAGGAAGTATACAATAGACGGAGCCACCAGCGCACCCCAATTCCCAGGCCCATGCCTCAATGGGATAATGCCAAAAACAATGTCTGGTGGCTCTTTCCAGAAATGTTATATCTAGATCTAGATCCTAATTTTAATACAAGCGAAAGTTTTTTGTTTTTTGTTTTTTTGCAGAAGCATATTCATACACCTGTTTGTACTTAACAGACTGGTACTCTTTCTGTATCTGCACATAGAATTTGCCTTCATTTTTTTTTTTTTTAAACAGTGGCATAGACTTCATGTGCCAAAATTAATTTAACTACTGGGGCAGATTTTATCACGTGCATTCATTGCACTTGTCCTGCAAGGTCCCACCTGCTTGTGCTTAAGACTTCATAGAAGGCTGTTACATGTCTCAATCTTTCTGGGTTTTGATTCTTCACCTAGGAAATCTCTCTCAAGAGATAAGTCAAGCAGGTGAGTCCCCATGTTGGCCATCCCGTGTCAGGGAATCAGCTGTCTGCTTAAACTCAAACTCTGATCCCTTAAGATTAATGATGCACCAGCCTCACCACGTGGGGAGTGACACCCCTCCTCACCCCCTCAAAGATCCACCTCGGAGATGGTGTTAGTTGATACAATAACTACAGCTGCCCAGGGGCGCCGCCCAGTGCTGGGTCCCAAGCTGAAATGAGTCAGCTCTATTTTGTGAGCCATATGACGGGGCCGCGGGTCTCGCCTTGTGCCTAGTTCCATTCAATTACTGCGAGTCTTGTTTAAAGCTTCCAGCTGCAGGGCGGGCCGGACTGAAAGCCAGAACGTTCTAGAGGGAGCAGCGCCACCGCGAGGCCAGCTGCGGTGGAGACGGCCGGAAGGTGGGGGCGCTCCCGACCGGACAGTGGGTTTGGTGGAGGCGTCAGGTCGGGGCACCGGGTTCCCCTCCGCACACGGACATTCTCACCCCCAACCTCGGAGGGTCTGGGTCTGAGTTCATGACACGGACATAAGTTTTTCCTGACTCCGCTCTGCCAGCCCGCCAGCCCATCAGCCCGCCACGTCCTGGAACCGGGCCTTGCACTCATCTACAAGGCTACAGTGACTACCGAATCCGGGGCAAAGTCATAGACTCAGGGTTCCGCCAATCCCCCCCACCCGGTTTAGATTACTACCCTCATTCTGTGAGTATGCACTCTTGTGCTCAGGGCCTCTACGATTAATTCCCCTGTGGCGTGTCCAGCTGTTTATTCCTGTCCCTTTGAGGACGGGAGGGGCAGTAGGGAATGCGCAGGCCGATTAGTTAGGCAATTAGGGCAGTCAATCCAGGCCTACGGTCTGGAAGACTACAAGTTCCAGAACGCATCCTTCCACTAGCGTAGGGAAAAGCCGATTGAGGGAGAATTGCCTTCGGGGAATTGTAGTCTTCAGCTTGTTTGTGACGCAGACGGAACTCGGGGGGTGGGGGGAGCGAGTAAACTATTACCACGTGACGCTCGAGATCAGGTGGTTGGGCCAGGCTCCGCGCAAGAGCTGTGATTGGCTGACTCTAATACGAACGACGCCACTAGGGGCGGGCCCTAGAGGGGCGCAAGCGCACTGCGTTGGGAGTCTCGGGACCCTTTTGCGAGAGACTATGGCGCTCAACAAGAATCACTCGGAGGGCGGCGGAGTGATCGTCAACAACACCGAGAGGTGAAAACACTGCGGAAGGATCTTGGAGGAGGGAAGGGCGGGCGTGGGAAGTAGGCCGCTGGGCGGTTGGGGATACACCCGTGAACGGGATAAACTGTCGGGGTGCGGTTTGGGGGAGGGTAACGGCTGGAGGCGGGGCCGGAGGCAGAGGGTGGGTCGCGGAGGAGCGGCTGGGATGTCGCGATTAGCCGTGGGATGGGGGGTGAGGCGGCTGGAGGGGGATGGGGCTTGGGGAGACAGGTGGGGCCCCGGGGTCGCTCTTGAGCCCCTTTCCCGGAGTCGATGACTTCAAGAGGTGGGAAGAGCGTTAGATAAAAAACAATTGCCACTTTTTGAGCGGTTACTACGTTACTACGTGCCAGGCCGTGCTCCTCTTCTACTTTAATATGTAAGTGCGGCGCGGCGGATCATACTATTCAGCACATTTTACAAGTAGGGAAACTGAGGCACGGAGAGGCTTAAGTAACTTGCCTGAGATCACAGAGCTGTGAATAACACCGATGGGATTCTAGGAAAGGCGTCTTTAAAGTCAACAGGCTTCACTACAGTACATAGCCTTCCAGTATATTCCAGAACTGCTGAGTTTCCAGATGAGAAACTGAGGCCCAGAGGCGCAGTTAAATAGATATTTGTCAGATGAACACATTTCCTGGCACGGTGTCCGTCCTTGTGTCTTTCTTCCCCGCCCCCCTGGCCCCTCCAATCAATTCTGTCCTCTCTTCTGTCTGTGGACTTCTCCGGGGCTTCTCTCTTGCTCCTTGGGCACAGGGAATTAAACCATCTAGCCTTGGTTGAGCTACGCTGACCCTGAAATGCCTCTGAAGGCAGAAGGCTTATGAGGAGTCTGAGTCCTCAGAAGAGACTTGGTGGGATCAGAGCCTTATAGCCTGCCAGGGCCAGCACTCAGGAATGCTTGATGAGTCAGGAGAAAGCCTGGGATGCCCCTGGCTTCAGAATGCTGACGTTCCCTCCATCTTACCTGCTCAGGGTCTGCTGGACCAGCCTATTCCTGGTATGACCTCTTTTCTCTGAGCTCTACTTCTTAAATATATATATATATTTTTTAAGATTTATTTTAGAGAGAGAGAGGGCCTGTGGAGCTCAGGGGGTAGGAGCAGAGGGAGAGGAAGAGAGAGAATCCACAAGCAGACTCCCATGCGGGGCTCAATCGCAGGACCCTGAGATCATGACCTGAGCAGAAACCAAGGGTTAGCCACCTAACCGACTGAGCCACCCAGATGCCCCTCTGAGCTGTACTTCTCTTTTCTGGTACCAGTCCTCTTCCCCACCTGCCCTAGTGAAGAAAGTTGTGGTATTTGGGAGGAGGAGGAAGACAAATGGAACCATGTGGACTTGGACCTTGTTATCTTATAATCAGAGAAACCTCACATTGTTCCCGGTTTGTCTCTCTGTGTACGAGCCAGTCCCGGGCCTGGAAAAACACTTTTGATGCCATTTGGTAACATCTCCTGGGACTCTTTTTCTTTCTTTCTCAGTGGGACTTTGTGGGACAAGAATGTATCTGTCCTGGTGAGCCTCCTACCTGGCTTCGGGCTCTGTGCTGCTAAACAATGGTGTGCCTTGTTTTAGAAAATGCTTCAGCCTCATTTCTGAAAAAAATTGTGTGTACGGCAACTGGAGTTTGAATTAGTGTTTAAAATTTCATGTGTAAAATAGCCTTATTCTTCAAGTGATGAATCCCTTTGAGAGTGATGAAAGCCGCAAATTCTTCCAGAAAAATGCATGGACACCCATTATCTCAAGGGCTTCATGGACTCACACCCCTGCAGACCCAGTTCAGGAAGCCCAGGTTTAAAGGAACCGTGACATCAGCCCTTTGGTAATGCGTAGAGTCACGCCTTAGAGGGTTTTTATATCAGTACTAATAAACCAATGAAAACAGACACCTATTATAGGGTCTCAGAAGAAAATGAAAGCGTTAACCCAGGTAATCTAACGTGATTTGAGGGATGACGGTGTTACAGCTTTATTGCCCTTGGCTCTTCTGCTGTGGTCACCTGGGGGGTCTGTATGTAGGGCTTGGGGAAATTCTGTAGACCCCCACCTTGCTCATCTCTTCTGAGGCTGTATTAATGGTTTCCTTGCAGTGGTGTCCAAACAGGTTTGAGACCCGTTGTGCTGATCACCTGCTTACCGGGGGGCGGGGGGGTGGGGGGACAAGGGTTGTCAGTCCCTGGGGAAAGCAGGTCATGGCTCTGAACTAGCTCATTAGGGCCTGTCCTCATTTCTCATCACAGCATCCTGATGACTTATGACCATGTGGAACTTACATTCAGTGACATGAAGAACGTGCCCGAGGCCTTCAAAGGGACCAAGAAAGGCACCGTCTACCTTACCCCGTACCGGGTGAGTCGCTCCGTGTGATGGTTTGAAAGCTTGTGGTTCCTGGTGGCGGACGGTGAGTGTTAGGTCAGCCTCAGCCTCATGAGCCCAGTGGCCTCTGAACCTGGTGAACGTTAGCTCCTCGCTCACGTGTTTCTGTCATGTGCTCCTGGGTTCTAGAATCACCAGACTCTCTGGGCAGCTGAACCAACCCCTAGGCATTGAATCCATGCAAATTCCGGAACGGTTGGTGTGAAATCTGTATGTTGTTGGGTGCCGCTGCCCGGATGACTTGGGCCTGGAGTGGGGAGGCTGTTAACGATTTTGATTTCTGTAAGCGCAGTGCACGAGGCCTTCGTGCACGTCCAGAATGACAAATGTGGTAAACAGGGTACAGTAACATGGCCAGAGCCTCCAGGCTGGGCAGACAGCCCGGTACAGCCCTGCAGAGCCAGGAGTGCCAGACTGCAGCGTGGGCCTTGCCTGAGACGGACCCAGGCTGACGGGAGCCTTCCAGAGAAAGACAAATGGCCATTCTTGGAAAAGGTTCACTGCCCATAGCTACCAAGAGTTAGAGTTAAAGATGGTTGGAAGAAAGGGGCATATCTTCCAGTTTTCATCACCGAGACTTAGCAGAGACCAGGGAGTCTCAAAATCCCTTTTGTGGTGGCATCTTCAGTCCCAGATCGAAGGGTTTAAAAGAGGGTTTTCCGGGGCGCCTGGATGGCTCAGTTGGTTAAGTGACTGCCTTCGGCTCAGGTCATAATCCCAGAGTCCTGGGGTCGAGTCCCACGTTGGGCTCCCAGCTCAGTGCGGAGCCTGCTTCTCCCTCTGATCCTCTCCCCTCTCATGCTGTTTCTCTCTCTCTCAAATAAATAAAATCTTTAAAAAAATAAAATAAAAGAGGGTTTTCCAGTTGTGGGGTGGGACACTCTTGCTGTGTGGGCAGCCCCCTTCTCCCGGGATCCAGCACCTCCTCCCCTCCTTCGCTCTCCTTTCTGTGAAGCTCGGGCTACACGTCCCCCTTCTGGAAGCCAGAATTCCCTCCCCCTGCCTCCTTGCCCTAGCTTTACAGCCCCCTTCACTTGCCCACCACATCCACCACTTAAATGGCAGAGCAGCCTGTCCCTCTCACGTGCCCCGTGAGCAGCACGTTTTCCTGGTGAATACCCACGTTCAGCCTCTCCAGCCAGGCTGCACGGAGAGCCTTTCACTTTCTTTTTTTTTTTTTTTGTAAATATTTATTTATTTGACACAGAGAGACACAGCGAGAGAGGGAACACAAGCAGAGGGAGAGGGAGAAGCAGGCTTCCTGCCGAGCAGGGAGCCCGATGCGGGGCTCGATCCCAGGACCCTGGGACCATGACCTGAGCTAAAGGCAGACGCCCAACGACTGAGCCACCCAGGCGCCCCGAGTCTTTCACTTTCAAAGCTCTTTCCAGGAGCGTCTGGTGCAGAGCTTGCCCTGGGGCCGCGGGGCCCTGGCCCTGGGAGCAGACTCCTCACACACAGGAAGTGATAGCAGAGCCAGCCAGGCTGTGATTCGGGCGCTGATGGCTGTCATCCTGTCTCCCTGCAGGTCATCTTTCTGTCCAAAGGCAAGGATGCCATGCAGTCCTTCATGATGCCGTTTTATCTGATGAAGGACTGTGAGATCAAGCAGCCCGTGTTCGGTGCAAATTACATCAAAGGAACGGTGAAGGCTGAAGCAGGAGGTGGGTGATGGGGGCTCAGGGACACAGACAGGGCTTCCAAAGAGGTTTTCTGGCCACGCCTCTGCTGTCTTAGAGACATTCCTCTTCGGCTGTCTTAAACACCCCCTAGCCTTGTCCTCTTCCTGGCTCTGGATTAGCTTCCAGGGCCCCCCACCTGGGCTGCCAGCTATTGAGCAGAGGGGGGCTTTTAACGACGAGAGCCAGGAGAGGCAGCCGGTGAAGAGAGGAGCTCTGATCAGCTTTTCGGAGTGAAATTGGCCAAATGACTGAAAAATAAGTGAAAATTCTTATCGTGACCTGGGAAGTGTGTTCACATTTTAGGTATGGGAAGACCTGCATCAGGGCTTGGGAATGGCCTTTTCCCTACAGCCAGGAAGAGCCAGCTGTCCCCCCCCTCCCCAGAGGCCCTGCTGGGTGGCGGGCTTTTTGGCAGACACCAGAGACCTCTGTGTTGAACTTGGCCTCCCCCTCACACCCAGCCAGGTTGAGTCTTGCTCTCTAGGGGCTCACAGTTCCCCTTAGGCAGAAGCCAGGCTAGAGGGGCCAGAGGTCCATCCTTAGGCCCCTCAGGAGGAGGGATCTGCTCTGAACTTGAATGTTCCTTGTTGCTGAAGGAACCTGCTCCGGGAACCTGCTTCATTGAGGAGTGGGAGGCTCTAGTGCTGACGAACTTCCACGGCTGGGGATGGGGTAACTTAGAAAGCTTGTTCCAAGAGAGAAAGTCCTCTGTTCCAAAGAGAGCCCTGCGGACTCGCTGTGTGGGCCGCGCACCGAAAGCAGCCGGGCGGGAAGGCAGGCGCTGCAGAGCCAGCCCTCTCGCCACGGGCGCTGGACAGAGACCTGGAGAGAACAGAGAGCCATCTCTTCAGGTGTAACCTGGCTTCTTTTCCTGAGCTGTTGACGCCCCGTTCCCTTCCCAGGTGGCTGGGAGGGCTCGGCGTCATACAAGTTGACCTTTACGGCGGGGGGCGCCATCGAGTTTGGACAGCGGATGCTACAGGTGGCGTCTCAAGGTATCAAGGCTCTCAGAGCTCGGGGTGAAGACATATTGAAATGTGTGGGTTTTAATTTCTTCGTGTGAGTTTGTTTACTTTTTGTTTTGTTTTTTAAGCACTCAGGAGATAAGTCTCTGGGCCCCGGGCCAACCGGGCCTGGGAATTGGGAAGGAAACTTGTCATTAGCATCACTCTGGCCTGTACCTCAAAGGCTGGGTGTACCTGGCCTGGAGCCTGTATAGGACGTTTGGACAAAGCTCTTTGAACTCCAGGACGTTTAACTATGGCCTCATAAAAATGAACAAGAAACCCGGCCATTAAGCTACCAAGCAACAGACGGTTTAAATCACACAGGGTTGTGTTCAGACATCCTCACACTGTCCCCAGCCTCACCCCAGCTCCATCTGGGACCCTGTCCCCGAGCCTCCCTCTTTCTCTCTGTCCATCCATCCACCCCTGTCTGGACCTCCCCTGCCCTGGCCTCTCTCCCCATCCAGATCCCTCACTTCCTTCCTGACCGAGGCTGGCTCAAGCGTGGGTGGGGAGCGGAATGGGGCGGGGTAAGGCATGTCTGCTGTGCACATTCCTGGGACCCTGCAGCTCCCCTCGGTAGGCGACACTCATTTCTCTCTCCCCTTGTACTTATAGCCTCCCGAGGCGAAGCCCCCAATGGAGCCTATGGGTATTCTCACATGCCCAGCGGGGCCTATGTCTTTCCCCCGCCCGTCGCCAATGGAATGTACCCCTGCCCTCCTGGCTACCCCTATCCACCGCCCCCACCTGGTGAGTGTGTCCTTTGCTGCCCACCCCTCTCCCCACCCACCCGCTAACCACCCCCACCCAGGCCAGGGGGTTGTTGAGGGGAGACTTGTTCTTTGAGCTGCTTCAGGACTAACAGAGGAGCTGGAGAGGCCCGGGAGGTGCCCACTGAGGGAGCCAGGGCCAGGCTGCTCACTGGGTCCCTTTCACTCTCTTGCTGAGCAGAGTTCTATCCAGGACCTCCCATGATGGACGGGGCCATGGGGTATGTGCAGCCTCCACCACCACCCTACCCGGGGCCCATGGAGCCTCCAGTCAGCGGCCCTGATGTCCCTTCCACTCCTGCAGGTGAGACCCTGGGCTGTGAACAGTCCTGGGCGGGGACCAGCCCTCTCCTCTCTGGGGCTGCATGGAGAGCCTCAGAGGACAGCTAGAGGTTGGCCAGGAGCCCCAGGTGGTGAACGACCCTTGGCCTTGGACTAGTCCAGGGGGCCGGCAGTGTGGTGGCTGCTGGGGAAGACCTGTGGATCCCAGCCCCCCACCCTCTCCCGCGGCTAGCCGTGTGCCCCGGGGGCAGGGAAGGTCTCCCTCTGTCCTCTCGTCAAGCACAACCAGAAGGTGGCAGTACCCCCTGTGGCTGGACTGTGGGGAGGATCAGGTGGGGAGAGAGGGCTGAAGGCACTGGAAGGGGCCGGGTAGCACCAGCTTCCCAGAGCCGTGCCTGGCGGGAATCTCTGGTCTCAGCGCAGCTCCGGGGGCCACTGGAAGAGGGGAGGGCTTACCCCGAGTGTGTTTCTCTCGCAGCTGAAGCCAAGGCTGCAGAAGCGGCGGCCAGCGCCTATTACAACCCGGGCAACCCACACAACGTCTACATGCCCACGGTGAGCGGGGACGGGGAGCAGGCGGGCAGTGTGCAGGGCTCTGGGGGCGGGAGACCTTGTCTTGTCGTGGAGCTTCTGATGAGATCTTTCTTCCTTCCTTCCTTAGAACCAGGCTCCGCCACCTCCTTACTACCCCCCAGAAGATAAGAAGACCCAGTAGACCCCTCCCGCCCCTGCCTCCCATCCCTCGTCACTCTTCCCTTCCCTTCCCCTTGGGGCTGAGGCTGGGGCTAGGGGGGTGATGGAAGGGCCTTGTTCTTCCTCCAGGTCTGATTATAAAACACTTCGCAGGGACTGGTGTTGAGGGAAGGGGGGGCCCCTTGACTCGGGAGCTGTGCCTCCCTGCTTCTCAAGCTAGCTCGGAGCCCACGGCGCCGCTCGTTTGCGCTTCCCTCTCACCGTGTCTGGGGCTCTGCTCAGGAGCGCGGGCATCCCTCTCGCTCCTGTCTTGCTCCAGTAGCTTCTGCCCGTGGAAGGATTCTGGCCACCTGCGCTACCACAGTCCAGCTCCCTCGTTTTGGAATCCACTTTATATTCAGCCTTGTGACCTCCCTCAGACCAGCCTCGCGTCTTCCTGAGGGCCCCCGCCGGGCCCCCCTCACATTCCCTCCACTCTGGTCTGTGCCTCCCCATGGAAGGCCACCTTCTCACTGGACTGTCAGCCCACATTCCAGTCCCAGCCAGCCTCCAGCCCAGTCACGCTCACCTTCGCCTCCCTGTCCTGTCCTTGGTCACCTGTTGCCACCACTTTGACTTTTGGAGCTTTAACTTGAGCTTCCAAGGGGTGGGCGGCATCAGGCTGGGCCGCTGCTTCCCTCCAGGTATTTTTGGCTTTTGTTTCCCTCTGCCTTCTTTCCCTCTAGAAGGGGCTTCTCAGACTGGAGAATGCATGTTCATTCCATCATGCCATGTGGGGGCTTTGGGGTGGGTTGGAACAGAGGCCCCTGACCTGAGCCTGTGTGCTGACCATGACCTCTCACCAGCCCCTCACCCTGCCCTCTTCCCTTTAAGCTTCATGCCTAATTGGTGATATGTCCCCTGGATGCACTAAAATTTGCTCTCATTTGCTTCTGGACTGGCCGTGAAGTGAGGAGATGGTTATTTAAAGAGAATTCCCTATTTATTTGACAAACAACAACAACAACAAAAAACCCAGTTAATATATTAATGTGAAATAAACCCTGTTTGCACCTTGATTTGTTTGCTGAAAATGTGAAGTAGTAAAAATGAAGTGACTGGACCCTTTCTGGCTCTGTGTGTGGTGACCAGTGTGAGCTCTTGGGAAAAGAGAACAGTCTGGCTGCTACGGCTCAGGGGGGTTTTGGGGAGACCGTTCCCTCCCCGTGTGAGAGTCCCTTGTTCCCACAGCACTTTGGGGCCCAGGACACCAAGGCCTCCCACATCTCTGCTCCGTGGTGGTTACTCAGCAACTTGGCCCACCCACGGGGTCCCCTGGGGCCTGGGGCGGCCGAGCAGCTGCCCTGGGCCGGAGGCCTTGGAGGCCCTTGCCGGCCTGCTGTGCTCGCCACCTCAGGGAGATGTGGCCCTGGCCCGTCTCTGGCCACAAGGTGTCTGCGGGAGGAACATGTGCTGCAGTCTCTCCAGTGCGTGACTTCTTGTGAACCTCCGTGTCTGGGGGCAGGACAGCTAGAGTCCTCCCCAGGGCCTAACGCCCCCCGCCCCGCACCCCTGGGCCCTGGCCTGGAGGAGGGCTGTGGGCGTGGCACCAGTGGGTCTGGGAGCTCTGAGAAAGGCCAGCACTAGAGCACTGGGGTGTCCTCTTTCCTGTCCCTTCTGGCTGGGCAGCGCCGCCTCTCCTGCCGCTTCCTCTGGCCAGCCCCGCCCAGGGAGCCCCTGGGGTTGGCCAGCCCCTTACAAGGGCATCTGAAGGGAGCACCTCCTGACCGGCCTTGTGGGGGCGGGGCCGCAGGGCCGTCTCCGCCCAGCATGGCTTGGCCCCGTCACCTTGGTGGAATGTCACCTGTGGGGTGGAGCAGGCCGAGCTGTTGGCCGCCTGCTGGGGAGATGCCTCTCGAGCCTCCACCCCGTGCCCTGCCCACCCCCACCCTAGGTCTCGGGTCCGTTCAGGGAAGTCTGTGGGTGGGAACCCCACCGACCCAGGGCAGCTCTCCCCTTGGTCCCTGGCCCAGCTGGGCACACCCGTGGTGTGGGGCAGGCCCTGACGCCCCCTGCTGGGGAGCACTGGATACCCCCCCAACACGCAGCAGGGCCTCCGTGGGAGGGCGGGGTGGGGCCAGACCCGCCCACCAGGTCCACCTGCCTCCAGCCTGATAGAGTTCCTCCCAGGATCCCAGCCGGCCCCAGGAGGAAGGTGTAGGCCTCTGAGGTGGTGAAACCCTGACCGGAACCTCCCCCCACCCCGCCCCCCGCACGGGGGAGGCACCCGGTGCGCTTTGCATAATCCTGTGGCTTCACACTCTTCACCCCACGGCGCGGCGGCAGCTCGGTGGAGGGGAAGGGCAGAGCGGCCACCATGGCAACACCCCTCTCCCACCCCCAGCGGCGCCCCCCTCTCCTCCGCCAGGCCATCAAGATAAGGCGCCGCAGGGTCAGAGATCTGCAGGATCCGCTGGCCCAAACCGCTCAGGAGGTAGGAGTGACCTCAGTGAGGAGGAAGAGTGGCCAGGGTGGGGCTCTAAGGTCTCTGGGTGTGGGGCTCTACCTCTCGCGGGCTGGGGTTGAGGATGTGGTCCCCTTTCCTGCCTGTCGCGGCACCTGGGCAGGGCCTTCTGGGTTGGCAGGCTGGGGTCCACCATGTGTTCTCTGGGCCATCCTGGGTCTCAGGTCTGGGGTCGGAGCCTCTCTTAGCCTCCTCCCTCTGGAGGGGCCCCCTGCCCGCCGCAGCCTCTGGTCTTCCAGCTCCAAAGACACCGGCTCCTCTAGACGGGGAGTGTCCCTGCTGCGGGCCAGGCGGCTTGGGGATCAGTCGCGCAGCCCCCAGGGCTGCTTGGCATGACCCCCCAGTCTCCCACCTCCACTGCTGGGCCTCACTTCCGCCGTGGGGGTGCGGAGCGTGGCCGCCCGATAAGCAGAGCTGCTTCCTCTGGGGAAGGAAGGAGGTGGGGGCCGCGGGTGCAGCGAGCTCACGCTGCTGGGGCAGCTGAGCGCCAATGGACCTCAGCCACGGCAGGCCAGGGGATGAGGAGGGCGGCCCAGGGGCTGGACTCCCAGGAGGCCTGCTGTGGGAACAGGTGTGCGGGACTGGTGGGTTGGAGGCCGGGAACTAGGGACCCCGCAGCGCTGGCCTGGCCTGCTCTGAGGAGCCATTGCTGCCGAGCCCTGGTCCAGGCCTTGGGGACACCTTGCCTTTCACTTTACTCCTCAGCTCGAGCCTCCATCCCACCACCTCTCCCCTGAGGAGGTAAGAATCGGAGTACTGGGGGGAGGCAGTGGGGTGCTGGGAACACACTCCTTGGCTATGGGCCAAGGCTGACGGCAACAGCAGGGGAGGGGGGCACTTCTAGGCCTAACCCCCCACGCCCGCACATTGTGGGTGCCTTGTCCCAGCTTTGGCTGCGCAGTGTTGGTGCCAGGGTGGCTGGGGGAGCTCACCTTGCAGTGGGCAGACTGGGGTTCCTGAGGTGACCCTGCTGTGTCTCAGCGGGCCCTGCTCTACGAGGAAGCTCTCTACACCGTCCTGCACCGCCTGGGTCAGCCTGAGCCCAGCCATGTGCGGGAGGCCTCTGAGCTGCTGCAGTACCTGCAGGAGGTGAGTGCAGCCCCCATTCCTCCCGCCATCCTGCAGCCCGGACCCAGGAGTCCTCTCCTCCCCGCCCAGCCACCCCCACCCTGCGCCCCTAGCCTCCTACACTCCTACCCCACCAGGCCTTCCACATGGAGCCCGAGGAGCACCAGCAGATGCTGCAGCAGGTCCAGAAGCTTGAGGTAAACCTGGTCCGGGACCATCCTAGGCTAGGACAGGGGCTGAGAAGCCCAGCTCCCTCTGGGACTCAGGCTCACCCTTCTGTCCTTCTAGAAGCCAATATTTTGTCTGAAGGCAACCGTGAAACAAGCTAAGGGCATTCTGGGCAAAGATGTCAGTGGTGAGTAGGGGGTGAGGGGCCCTGAGGGTCCTCTTCCCAGCTCCTCCTTCTCCCCATCAGTCCATCCCAGAACTCAGCTGGAACTCCCCGCTCCCGGATGTCCCCTGGGTGCTGCTGGCCCCAGGGCCTTTGAGTCTGGGATGGGAGGGCCTCTGCCCCTGGGATTGGGGTGATGAGGGAGTCTCCCAGGGAGCCCTGCCAACACCCTGGCAGCCTTGTCCTTCCCCTCCTCCCCAGGATTCAGTGACCCCTACTGCCTGCTGGGCATTGAGCAGGGGGTGGGCGTGCAGGGGGGCAGCCCTGGGTCCCGGCATCGGCAGAAGGCTGTGGTGAGGCACACCATCCCGGAGGAGCAGACCCACCGCACCCAGGTCATCACCCAGACACTCAACCCTGTCTGGGAGGAGACCTTCATCCTGTACGTGGCCCTGCCCCAGCCCCTAACCCCTCAATGAGATGAGCAGGACTTCCTGGCTCAGGGGAGGGGACTTGGCTTGACCGGAGGAGGGGCCTGCTCCCGAGGCCAGAGACAGACAGGAAGCACAAATGCCACCTATGCTGGGTTGATGTGGGGGGTAGGCCGAAGCTTTACCTTAGGGGAGGGAGGGGGAGTTTGCAAGGAGGGGCTCGGACGGGACAGTGGGTAAGTGGGGGTGGGAGCTTCTGGGAACAGGCTCTGGCCGGGGTCCGGCCCTCCAAGGCCCTCAGCCAGGCCCTTTTCTCCCCATAGGGAGTTTGAGGACATAAGCAACTCGAGCTTCCATCTGGACATGTGGTGAGAGGCATGCGCTGCCCGTAGGGGTCCGGGAGAGAAGAGAGGTGGTTCGGGGTGGCAGATCCTCCTCCCAAAGAGGTCAAGGGCTCCCAGGACACCCTCTCTGCCTCCTGCTCAAACCTTTGCCCCCCACCCCCCGCCGCAGGGATATGGATACCGTGGAGTCCGTCAGACAGAAGCTCGGGGAGCTCACAGATCTGCACGGGCTGCGAAGGTGAAGGCCACGGGAACAGGTTCCTGGGGGAAGGAGTGTGGGCTGCCTGCCCCATGCATGCGAATCGGTTGCTGGGCTACAGGCTCTGTCCAGGCCCAGGGGGCCACAGGAGGGGGACGGATCCCAGCCTGACCCCTCTGGTGTCTTGGCCCACCCCCCTCATGGCCCCTGCCTGGAACAGGATCTTTAAGGAGGCACGGAAGGACAAAGGCCAGGATGATTTTCTGGGGAACGTGGTTGTGAGGCTACAGGTGAGCGGGGTCAGGAAACAGGGATTCGTGTGGGGTTCAAGGGAAGGGCTCTGGGTCCACATCAAGCCGAGCCTGGGGTGGGCCTCCCGTCGCCTCCTCTGCCCCCAACCGTGTGAGGCTTATGCTGCCCTGGAGCGCCCGCCTGGCCCCCCCAGGACCTGCGCTGCCGGGAGGATCAGTGGTACCCTCTGGAGCCCTGCACCGAGACCTACCCAGACCGCGGTCAGTGCCACCTCCAGTTCCAGCTCATTCACAAGAGGGTAGGTCTGGGGCCAGGAGCAGGGGCCTTCCAGTGGCCTGCCTGGGTAGGGCACACGGGCTGTACTAGGGATGGGGTCCTGTTCTCACCACCCTGCCGGCCCCATTGCAGAGAGCCCCGGCGGCCAGCCGCTCCCAGCCCAGCTACATGGTGCACCTCCACCTGCTCCAGCAGCTGGTGTCCCATGAGGTCACCCGGCACCAGGTACTGCCCTCCCAGGGCTGGCGGGGGGGAGGGGGCGCGTGGGGCCTACCGGCCAGCTCCTGACACCCTTCTACCCGTGCCCTCAGGCAGGCAGTACCTCCTGGGACGGGTCGCTGAGTCCCCAGGCTGCCACCATCCTCTTTCTCCATGCCACGCAGAAGGACCTATCCGACTTCCACCAGTCCTTGGCGTGAGTGTGCCTGGGAGGGTCGCCTGGGAGGCACCAGCCTCTGCCTCCCTGCCTGTCCTCCTACAAGCTGGCAGGCCAAAGTCTAAGCCTCGAGAGATTTCTGTTTGGCCCCAACTGTGTGTGTCGAGTTTTGAGCCCGTTGCCAACTCTTAAAAATATGGAGATTTTCCATACAGAGTCACATCTCCAGCTTCCCGTGTACCCCAAGTGCATTTGTTCTCCTGGGCTAGCAGGGGGTCGCAGCACAGCGCCTGGCCTCCCCCACCCTCACGGCTGCCATTGGCCCAGTCACTCCCTGACACCCTCTGAGTCCTTCTGGGCATTTGAATTTGCTACCCCTGCCCCAGACGACAGCCTTGTGGCCCAGCTCCAGCGCTCTGGAGTCTATGGATTTGTGCGCCGGCATTACCAAATCTGTGTCAAGGGCTTGTCACGTCCCCCGGGCCCTAATAGGTTGTGGGAACGTGTTCGAGTGCAGGTGGGTGAGGCGTGTGGAGCCGGGGGCACCCCCGGTGGAATGAGAGTGGGTGTGGCCCGGGGCCACGGCGGACACTTGGCATTTGAGTAGG
Source organism: Mirounga leonina (assembly GCF_011800145.1). Lineage (NCBI taxonomy): Eukaryota > Metazoa > Chordata > Mammalia > Carnivora > Phocidae > Mirounga > Mirounga leonina. The sequence goes on from NW_023270494.1 coordinate 5,503,540, forward strand.
GGGCGGACGGAGGTGGGGGACAAGGGCAGCTTGTAGGACCATGGGCAGGTGGGTATCCCCAGGCAGGCAGGGAGGGGGGATGCAGGCGGGGCCAGATGCAGGAGCGGCACCCACAGTGAGGCCCCAGTGTGCCCTCAGGGCCCAAGCATGTAGTTCGGGTGACCGCCGTGTCCTGGGAGGGACTGGGCAGCCCTCTCCCCCCCGTCCTCCATCACTGTCCCACTCGGGTCTCATCTCAGCTTGGTCCTCACCTCTGTGAGGTGTCCCTTGAACTAAAGGGGAGTCCCAGCTGATGCTTGCCACGTGTGCATGAAGGCTCAAGTCTCCACATCTGAGTTTTTCAAAAGGAGCAAGAAATCCTCAATCTTTAAATCACAAGTATCCCAAGTGGACAGGGAGATGATTCATTTACCTGTTTGAAAAGCACCTTGACTAGGCTGATGGGGGCCCGCAGGAGGCGTGGGGCAGGGCGGGCGGGTGGGCGGCGGGAGGGGCAAGGTCCCAGGGCACGCTGGGGGCTTCCTGTGTCGCAGGCAGTGGGTGGCTTATAGCCGCCTCTACCAGAGCCTGGAGTTCCCGAGCAGCTGCCTCCTGCACCCCATCACCAGCATCGAGTACCAGTGGATCCAGGGCCGGCTCAAGGGAGAACAGGTGGGCTGCGGTGGAAGGAGGAGTGTCGGGCAGGCAGGGCTCCGGGAGGCGGCACGGCCGCCCGTGACGCAGCCCCGACTCTGTGCGGCCCTGCAGCTGGAGGAGCTGACCGCCTCGTTCAGCAAGCTGCTGGCCTACGGCCTCTCGCTCCTCCGCCAGTTCCGGTCGGTTTTCCCCCTCTCTGTGCCCGACTCCCCGGCCCGGCTGCAGTCTCTGCTCAGGTCAGCGGCTCGCGCTCCCCCTTCCTCAGTGGGCAAGGGAACAAGGAAGAGCTGGGGCCCCTGCCGGCGAAGCCCACTGCAGCTGTGAGTGGAGGCCTTGGGCAGGAGGCGTCTGGACCCAGCCGTCTGTCTCCGCAGGGTCCTGGTACAGATGTGCAAGATGAAGGCCTTCAGAGAGCTGTGTCCTGACAGCACCCCACTGCCCCGCCTGGTGACGGAGACGCTGAGGGTACGGGACTCACCCTGGGGACGAGGAGGGCTTGGGCCTGAGCCTGGCACCCCTCCCCGCTCACTGCCTCTTTGCCCGCAGACTGGCACGGTCCAGTGGTTCCACCTGAAGCAACAGCACCATCAGCCCATGGTGCCGGTGAGGGGGCTTGGGCAGGGAGGGGGGGAGGCGGGGTCGGTTGCTCACCCCTGCAGCCCTGCTCAGCACACCTCTGTCCCTGCCAGGGCATGCTGGAGGCGGGCAGAGCCCTGCTGAGCCTGGTACAGGACATCATAGGTGACCTACACCAGTGCCAACACACGTGGAACAAGATCTTCCAGAAGTGAGCAGGTGGCTGGGTGGGGACGTAGCGTGGCAGGGGCTCAGAATGGGGACCAGAAGGGCCCGGGGTGCTCCCAGGTCACACCTGTGGCCTTCCTTGCAGCACCCTCAAGATCGATCTCTTCTCCATGGCTTTCCTGGAGCTGCAGTGGCTGGTGAGTTCCCCCGTCCCCCCTCCCCGGGTCTCCAGGCTTTGCCCTCCACCCTGGCTCAGGAGCCCTGTCCCCATGCCTTCCCTTTGCAGGTGGCCAAGCGGGTGCAGGACCACACGGCGGCGGTGGCGGGCAGCCCCGTGTCCCCAGAGATGGGCGAGAGTCTATTCCAGCTCTATGTCAGCGTCAAGCAGCTCTGCCAGCTGGACCCGGGCCCCACAGAGAGGTGGGCAGCAGGCTGTTGGCACAAGAGAGAGAGGAGGGTCAAGGAGGGTCTGCGCTAGCCCGGCATTCCCCAGGCTGAGCCCCAGCTCCCCCCAGGGATGGAGTCCTGGCCCTGGATGGCTTTCACCGCTGGTTCCAGCCCGCCATCCCCTCCTGGCTGCAGAAGACTTACAGCGTGGCCCTGGCGCGGGTGCAGCGCGCTGTGCAGATGGACGAGGTGGGGGCGGGGCCTCTGGCGGGGCGGGGCCCGGCTTTGGGGGTGGGGCTAGGGGCTCTGCTTGGGCCTTTAGGATGCGCAGAAGTTGGCGACCAGCTCTTAAGGCCAGTTGCATGTACAGGGCTGCCTCCTGATATCCTTGGTTTTAAGTGTGGCTTTCCTTCGCAGACTGATCTTTGCAGCCTGGGGGTCTGGGTGGAGCCTTGCTCCTACCCCTTGTAGCCCCCTGTCCCCCGCCCTTGCTACTGGTAGAAGCTCTGAATGCCTATGGAAGGAAGGAGGGAGGGAGGGGCACGAATCTGGCAAGCTCTGAGCCCTCTTTTCCGCGCCCTCCCCCATCCCCCAGCTGGTGCCCCTGAGTGAACTGACCAAGCACAGCACATCAGCCGTGGATCTGTCCACCTGCTTCGCCCAGATCAGCCATACTGCCCGGCAGCTGGACTGGCCCGACCCAGAGGAGGCCTTCATGATCACCGTCAAGTTTGTGGAGGTGTGGCGTCTTCCCGTGTCCTTCCCCACCTTTCTAGGACAGCCTCATTTGACTTGCCCTGTTTCCCCCAAGCTCTTGCCCTAGCAGCCTCCGAAGGCCTAGGTCTTAAATCCCCAGGTCACTGAGATTTCCATGCCTCCCCCCAGTGGCCCCCCCCTCGCTGATCATCCTCTCCCACCGCAGGATACCTGTCGCCTGGCTCTGGTATACTGCAGCCTTATAAAGGCCCGGGCCCAGGAGCTCTCTGCAGGCCAGAAGGACCAGGGCCAGGCAGCCAACATGGTAAGGGCCAGAGCTGGATGTCAGGCCAGGGGTGGGAGTAGGGATTGCCGGTCCTGGCAAACTCCAGCAGCTCTGCATCCCTGTGCCCGTGCCTGCCCTCAGCTGTGCGTGGTGGTGAATGACATGGAGCAGCTGCGGCTGGTGATCGGCAAGCTGCCCACCCAGCTGGCGTGGGAGGCTCTGGAACAGCGAGTAGGGGCCGTGCTGGAGCAGCGCCAGCTGCAGAACACGCTGCACGCCCAACTGCAGGGCGCGCTGGCTGGGCTGGGCCACGAGATCCGCACCGGCGTCCGCACCCTGGCGAAGCAGGTACCTTGTCCAATTCTCAGGGACCCCACCCTGCCCATCCTTGGCCTGAAGCGCCCCCAGCAGGACTCGGGCTGATGTCCAGCCCCTACCCCTTGCTGAACCTAAACTCAGGCTCCTAGTGACGTCACCCTGTTTTGTGTCTCCAGCTGGAGGTGGGCATTGCCAAGCACATCCAGAAACTCGTGGGCCTCAAGGAGTCTGTCCTGCCTGAGGATGTGAGTGGCCCTCCCTGCTCACCTTTGCCAAAGGGGCTTAGGGTGGCAGGGGGCTGAAGGCCGGGGGGTGTCAGAGATAAGTCCCCCAGACTTGGGCAGGAAATGTTCCCTTCTGGGCCTCGGTTTCCTGCTTGGATGCTAAGGGGGAAGGGGTGGGTCATTCCATGGGCTCTCCCAGCATCCGCGTGGGGACTGCAGTGGGGGAGGGCTTAGCCTTTGCAGCCAAACCGATCTGGGTGTGCATCCTTCTGAGCTCCCTGTTTCTACAAGCCAGCTGACTTCAGCGTCCTCACCTGTCCGGGGGCAGAGAGAGTGACGCGTACCTTTGGTTGTCTGGGAGAAGGTCATTCAGTAATTCAGCAACTATGTAAGCGCTCTGTCATGGGCAGAGATTTAGGCATGGGGTTATGGATCAATGAGCAAAACTTACAAAACTCCCTGCCTTCCCAGAGCTCACATTCTGGTAGGGGAGTTGGGAGAAGAGCTAGAACCGTAGCTGTGACTAGAACTAAACGTGTGTGTGTGTGCACGTGACTCGTTAGTAAGTACTAGAGAAAATGAAGATATGTATATTCGTATTTGTGTTTTTTTAAAAGATATTTTTAGACAGTGGCTAGAGAAGGCCTTCCTCAGGGGGTGACAGCTGAGTCAAGACCTCAAGGAAGCAAGAGAAGGAGCCCTGAGGATTTCTAGGGGAGGGCACGGCCAGGGCCCTGCGGCAGGACCCCGCACGGCCGCTGACGGGCTCTGGAGGAGGCTCAGCTCTGGCCCACGTTCCGAATGAGGCAGGCAAAAGCTCGTGGCCCTGTTTCCTCTTCCGAGTCAGGGCATGGGAATGGGCCAGAGCCAGACTTGCCACCCACCCCTCTTCCCAGGCCATTCTGCCCCTGATGAAGTTTCTGGAGGTGAAGCTCTGCTACCTGAATACCAACTTGGTGCAGGAGAACTTCAGCAGGTGTGCAGCAGCCTCCCACCCTGTGGCGCCCCCACCCCCTTGCCCGGCCTCAGCCATTTATTTTCAGGGGAGGATGCAACCAGCCTCTGCTTAAATGCTCACTCCTAGGGACAGGGAGCTCACTACCTCACACACCTGCCCATTTCCCTTTAGGCGGAGCAGAAAGCTGCCTACCCTTTCTCCCTTAGCCCTGGGCTGTCTGTCCCTCCTAACATTACAGGCAACTGATGTTCCTCTCCCAGGATCCAGGGGGACTTCTCGTTAGGGTCTCTCTTAAAGCAGAGGCCCAGCACACCAGGCAGCAGGACTAGACGTCAAGGACGTGGGCTCTGGCCCACCTGGATTCAGACTCTAGTTTTGCTGCTGCTCGGTGGGTGGATTGAGCAGATTACTCAAGTTTTCCATGCAGATGATCATAGTTCTGGCCTCTAGTGAGGATCAAGTGAGTCACTTGGGGTGCCGAGCGCAGCGCCTGTGCAGAGGAAGTGGTCGGTAACGAGCTGCACAACGATGACCATGGGTCCTCCCCATGGGAACTGGGCTCTGAGCCTGCTGCCCCTCCCCCCGGAGGTCCACTCCCAGTGGTGCAGCGGGGCCGGGGGAGCCCACCGCTGTTACTTCTCAGGCCACAATATGCCATTTGTTCAGCTAAAACGGAGTTAAATCTCCATTATAGGGACTTGACTCACTACAGTCTCAAAAGCCGTTGGAACGTTGTCTGGTGCCTAAAAAGCACTCAAATATGCTGAATCCATTAACTGCCTTTAATACAACCTTCCCCATTCTTAATTACACAACCCAGTTTTGTTTTGTTTTGTTTTTGTACTGAACTGCCTGACTCTACTTTGACATGTGAAATTTCAGTTATTTCAGGTAGTTAGGACTGTGGCTTGGTTGCCACTTTTTTCTCCCCAGGGGTAGTAGATGCTTGTCTGTGTTGAAATCCTATTCATTTTGACCACTCCCATACTGAATAATGATTCTGTCCCTGGGGGACCAGCCTCCCTGCCCCTCCTTGTTTGTTGGGGTTTGATAATCCTACTGAGGGAGGTTCTTTGCTAGGTTGTGAAACATATTGGTTGGGACTGGCCACATCTGCCCCCCGCCCCCACTTGTCCTCCTTCCCTCAGGAGACCAGCCCTCCCTCCCTCCACCCCTGCCTGCTGCCCTGGTCCCAGCCTTACCAGAGAAGCAGGTGGAAGTGGAGGGTGGGGTGGGGAGGAGCCGGGGGTGGGCCTGGGTCCCTTTCTCAAGAGTGTCTCTGCTTCCTCTCTCCCATCCTCCTGTCCTGCGACTGGCATCCCTCTGCACCTCACCCCAGCCTCCTGACCCTGCTCTGGACCTACACGCTCACCCTGCTGATGGAGGGGGCTGCCTCCCAGCGGAGCTGCCCCCTGGCCTCTAGCAGGCTGAAGACTGCCCTGCAGGTACTAATAATGGTGACAGCAAGTAATAACCCCGGGGGGGGGGGGGCTGATGTCTCACCCACCTGATGTCTCACCCCTAGAATCTGGAGATCTGCTTCTACGCAGAGGGCTGCGGCCTGCCACCTGCAGCCCTGCACACCAACACCTTCCAGGTAGGGGTCTTTGGTGAGCTGGTGGGGGGGGGGGAGCCTGCCTTTCTGTGCTCACCTGTGTCCAGTACCAGCTGCATAATTTACAGGGCCCAGCACCGAAAGAAAATGTGGGCCCCTTTTCAAAAGTTAAACCAAGCAGAAGGTTCTTTAAGCACGGGGAGGGGGCAGCTGTGCGACTGTGTGGGGGGCACACCTGTGAAGCCCACCCGGAGCTTTCCTATCACATCGATATTGGCTGAGCCAAACCCTCTGAAGGGCGGCACTGGACTGGGTTGAGTGTGACAGTTCAGGTGACTTCTCAGCTGTGCCTCGGTCCCAGGCTCTGCAGAGGGACCTGGAGCTGCAGGCCACTTCCAGCCGGGAGCTCATCCAGAAGTACTTCTGCAGCCGCATCCAGCAGCAGGTGAGGCTCTTTTCCTCCGTGTGGCTCCCGGCGCCCCTGGAGCCCTGCCTCCACTCTGCCCCACTCTGCCCCTGCGCTCCACCCCTAGGCGGAAACGGCCTCCGAGGAGCTGGGGGCCGTCACAGTCAAGGCTTCCTACCGCACCTCTGAGCAGAAGCTACGTGTGGAACTGCTCAGCGCCTCCAGCCTGCTGCCCCTGGACTCCAACGGTGAGTGCAGGCTGCGCGCCGGCCACTGCCCGCGTCCTCACTCTGCCCACCCCCACGCCCCCCGCCCGTCCCGGGCAGGTCTGCTCTCCGGAGAGGGAGCGCCGGGCGCGTGTCCTTCCTGTTGCCAGGAGGGGGCAATGCTGCCGAGCAGAGCACAGCGGCAGGGGCGGGGAACTAGAGGCGGGAGCTGGGATATCCTTGGCAACGTCACCTCCCCAGGTGACCTCCCCACTTGCCAGGCTCCAGCGACCCCTTTGTCCAGCTGACCTTGGAGCCCAGGCACGAGTTCCCTGAGCTGGCCCCCCGGGAGACCCAAAAGCACAAGAAGGACCTTCACCCCCTGTTTGATGAAACCTTTGAATTGTGAGTGGGTTCCTACACTCGCCACCCTTCCCCAGCCCTGGACTTCCCTCGGACCTGCTCCTCCCACAGTTCCCCTGTGATGAAGGCATTTGGGTTCCAGGGACCCTGCGAGGAATGGGACTGCGGGGGACAGGGCCCCCACCTGTTGGGACTTAGAGGCTTGCTTCCAGGGAGGTCCTCTGTTCCCCGAGACAGGAGGGTCTGGGGAACACAGGCCCCTGGTTTAAAGTACCAGCCCAGAGTCAAAGGAGGTGTCTGTCAGGGCACACGCCAGGCCGAGAACTGACTTTGCCATCCTAATGCCCACCTGTCTGCCCTCAGCCCTGGCCTGTCCCCAAGAACCAGCGATGACCTCTTGTGGGGGGGTGCCAGTGACCCTGTAGGGGCAGGCAGCTGAGCCCCGCTCTGTCCCCCACTCAGCCTGGTGCCTGCTGAGCCATGCCAGAAGGACGGAGCGTGCCTCCTGCTCACGGTGCTGGACCACGACACGCTGGGGGCTGACGACTTGGAAGGGGAGGCCTTTCTGCCACTACGCTCCGTGCCGGGCCTGACTGGGCCTGAGGAGCCTGGCGAGGTGCCTCAGACCCGCCTGCCCCTCACCTACCCTGCACTCAACGGTAGGCCGGAGCCCCAGGGCAGAGGCTGTGGGGCTTCGGGTGCAGGGCCTGGCCCAGCACTGGGGGTGCAGGGGAGGGGCAGCCTGTAAAGGTCAGGCAGCGGCCCCTGGGGACGCGGATGGAGCTGGGCTCAGAGGAATCCCTCCTTGGGTGTGGGAGCCAGTGGAGTCAGCATGATGGCTTGTGCTGCTGAGTAGATCTCTCGGGCTCATCAAGAGAAGAGTGACATCTGTTAGGCCAAGTGTGGTGTGACTCTTTGGGGATGGGGGATCACCAGTATGCTTACCTGGGGAGAGAGGCTGGGTCTCCGACTGGGGGGCACAGGCCAAGTGTCCTCCAGGCTGGATAATAGGTGACATGTCTGAGCACTTACAGGCCACTCCTAAGCACTTGAGACGTATTAACTCCCAATCCTACAACCACCTAACGTGTCAGATACTATTACGGCTATTTTACAGATGAGTAAACTGAGGCACAAAGAGGTTAACTAGCTAGTCTTAGGTTCTCATATAAAAAGGTAATAGTTGCAACCCGAGGCGCATCTCACTCAGCCTCTTCCGGTGCAACTCGCAGTCATGCCAGAGGCGCTGATGGGTCTCGTCTTATCCGTCGGGCTGTCTTGTGAGCGTGGCCGGTGTGTGTCCATCACTAGTTTCCAGGATGGCTAGAGAATGGGTCAGTGTCCCCTGCCACTACCCAGGCACCGCCTCCCCCTCCGCCGCAGTCTGACCCCCAAACGCCTCTCTTCACAGGGGATCCCATCCTGCAGCTGTTGGAGAGCCGGAAGGGTGACCGGGAGGCCCAGGCGTTTGTGAGGCTGCGGCGGCAGCGAGCCAAGCAGGCCTCCCAGCATGCCCCAAGGCCGGGGCGGTAGCAGTGGAGGTTAGGGATGGGGTTGGGCGCCCGTAGCGACGGGCTTTCCTGAAAGGTCTGGGTTCTCCCACCATAGTGCAAGCCCTCCAGCCTGGCCTAATGCTCCAGAAGGGCCCTGCAAGCCTGGGGAACCCCAGCGTGTGGAAGGCCCAGCATGAAGATCCCGTCTGGTCCTCCTGCCAGAGCAGGGGCCCACGGTGCTGGTGCTAGGACCCTGTTAGTATTTATATTCCCTTCTTCCTGCCTTCAGCCCTGGCCTCAGCATTCTCTACCGAATCTCAGCACCAGGGGGAGGGGGCAGCTGTCTGCGGCTCCCACCCCCGCTTCCCTCTTTGGGGGAAGCTGCTCGGGCAGAGACCTCTTGGCCACCTGTTTCTGGCATGCCTATTCCAGTCACTGGGGTGGAGGTTAGGCTCCCGTGGGCCTGTTCTTTAACACCCCTACCTTGGTTCACTGGGGCTAGGGCTATGGCACAAAGCCTCCTGGGGGAGGGAGGGGGCCCTGCCAGAGACGAGGCTACAGCTGCCCGGGCAGGGAGGGCAGCAGCTATAATGAAGGGAGCCTGGCTCCTCTCCTGAGGTGGCTGCCAGTACCCAGGCTAAGGAGCCTACAGCCAAGGAGCTTCTGGCTCTGAAGAGGTGAAAGCTGGCAGGCAGTGGGGCTGGCATGGAGGGCCAGAAGCAGAAAAGACGGCTTGGCCAGCCGTGTCTACTGAGGACACCTCCTCCCTGGGACAGTACCTGCCACTTAGGAACTTTCTTAGCAAAAATAAAAAAACAAAAACAATTCATTGTCCTCTAAGGAACTATACCGTTGACCTGCACTGGGGCCCAGAAGTTTATAGTCAGGCCATGCAAACCCCCTCCTCAGGCCTCTGGCAAGGAGACCCTGAGCTGCCCCTGACCTGGGGGGCCTGGCCCACCCCTCACTCCCTCATGTTCTAGAGCAGGTGTGGGAGTAACTGATGCACAAGCAGGGCTTCGCACAAAACGTTACTAGGCATGTCAGTTTGTGGTTGCTGCCTGGCACTCCAAGGGGAGCACCGGGAGTGGGGGGGTCTCCCAGGAGTGCAGGCTGAGTGGCTATTCAAGGGCTTAGAGGAGCAGGGTCCCAGCCTGGCCTGGGGGGGGAGGTGGCCACTGTATTGGAGTCAGAGCCCAAGGCCAGGTTGTCATTCTAGCTGTGTGACCCTGTTTGAGTCCCTTCACCTCTCGAGTATGATGGCAGTCGGAGGTCAGATGAGATCACCTCCAAGGCTCCTTTCAGCTCTGAACCTGAGCCCCATACAGAGACCACTAGATGCGTTTCTCACAGCCACCTGCTAGGCCTGCTTAGAGCAAAGGAAGGAGGTGGCTCAAAGGCTGAGACCCTCCTCCTCCCTTCTAGTGCTTTTATGAGAAGCAGTCTTTTTCTGTTTCTCTCGGAGACAACTAGGGACCTGTTGTCTTTCGCAAAACAAGTAAACAGGTCCCAGCTGATACTGGATCCCTGAAGAGTCCTACGCCTAGGAGGCCTCCTGGGCTAAAGGTCTCCAGCTCATCTGAGCCGGCAGGCCTGGGTCGGAGGGCACTTGAGCTGTGTCTGGGGGCTTGGGGCCACCTGGGGGCTTGAAGGTGGCTTTAGCCGCCTAGCCACACCTTGGGTGGGGGCCTGAGCGCTTTCCATGGCCTAGGTGGGGCTGGAGCCGAGGCTGGGAGGGCCAAGCTGACTCTTCTGATAGTTCAGAGGCCCTTATCTGGGGCCCTCCTCTCCCTCACCCCCACGTAAACAAGCTACCATTGTAAGTTCATATTTTATTTCCAATAGGTTTGGAGCTTTGTTGATTTTTGCATTTTTGTAAAAAAAAGTTTTCACTTAATTCATTGAAAGCCCTTTCGTGCTGAGCCCAAGGGGGAGCCTGGGCCAGGCCAGACCCTTCACAGCCCTCTTGCTCCCACCCCAGACCCCCAGCGCTGGGAGCAGGATGGCTTCCCTCCACCCGCTCTGCCCTCCCGCCCCCACTGCATCTTTCTGTACAGAACAATTTTTAAAATGGAAGCTAAGACACAATATACATTGGACAGGCACGCACACACATGTACACACGCGTCCGCTCCAAACGGGCAGGACGTCAGCTGCACTCAGAGAGCACCAAGGAATGCATACGGAGCCCCTCCCGGTGAGGAGGGCAGGGCCTAAGCCCCACCTTGGTCCCCAGTCCGCAGCTCCTCCCCACCAATTGCCCTGCTAGCTGCCAGAGGGGGGCAGGGGGGAGAGGGAGGAAGCTGACAGCAGCTGGGGGGTTATGAAGAGGGCAGTGCCAAGTCTGGTAGGTGGTCCTGGGGCCAGGGAGGCTGCTCTGGGGGCCCGGAGGGAGAGGACTGAGGTGGACCCCTGGCCTCAGGAACCTGAGGGGTAGAACTCCCAGGCCTTGCCCCTCAAGGAGCTTCAAGGGCCCAGGGTTGGGAGCGGGGCTGGCCCCTGCAGCTTTGGCCTGCCAGCCCCAGACTAGATACACATTTGGTAAAACCTAGGAGCTAGGCTGGCTGAGACCCCCAGCACACACCCCCCCTCAAGCCTCATGGCTGGGAACCAGGTCTGTCCCCCAGATGTCCACACCCCTGGCTCTGGCCCTGGCCTGGGGAGGTGCAGTGAACAGGGCCTGCCCTGAAGGCTTGGTCCCTCCCCTTGGCCCCTTCCAGCTTCCTGCTCGGGCCCCAGGAAGAAGTTAAAACTAGTTAGTTCTCCTACATTAAAAAGAGAAACCTATCCCCTGCCAAAAGGCCGGTGGGCAATGAGGGGACTTTGTCTCTGCAGTGGAAAAGGACAGAGTGGGCAAGGGGAGGGCTGCAAAATAGTTTTTTCTTTTAAAAAGTGCTTGGTAAGTCTGTTTTAAAGTGTGTGTCTATATCTATGTACAGATATACACACAGACACTGTTCACACACTGCTGCCCACACACACCTGCACACGCACAGAAATGTATACATATACAGAATCATATACATATACATACATACATACATACATACATACATACATATATATATACTTTAAAAAGTCCTAGGAAAGAAGATCTGAGCCGGGCCGGGGCCAGGCCTGCAGGGTCACGACTGGAGGGTGTGGGCCCGGCTGGGCTGGCAGACGGGGCACTCGCTGCCCTCGGCACAGAGCTCACACAGCACGGCATGTTGGCATGGCAGCACCGCTCGGTTCTGCTCCTGACACTTAAGGCATTTCACCGACTGCATGTGGAACACGGCCTGGGGAGGGAGAGGGATACCCTGTTCACTGGCCCGGCCCCTCTACATTTTCAGTCCCCTTGGGACAAGGAAACTGAGGCAAAGAGCTCAGCGGCGTGCTCACAGGACACAGCCGACAAGTGGGAGAGCAGAGCTGGAGCTCAGGCTGCTGCCCTCCAGGCTCCCAAAGTCTGCTTCCGGCCCCACCGGGGAGCGGGGAGGCCCAGGGCTGCTCCACAGCTCCCGCCCGACAGGCTCTTCCTCCCACAAAGCCCCTGCCTCGCTTGATCCTGCAGTGACCCTGAGGCCCCAGATGAGAACCATGAGGCCTGGCTACAAATGCCCAAAGAAAGAATGTATTTTTCTGCTGTGCCATGCTCCCCGGGCATCCAGCCGGGCACCTAGGAATGCAAAGCAGCTCTGGGGACCTAACCTAACATTCCTGGAATGTGTGCTGGTATTTGCAGCGCTCACAGGACAAGCATCTCGATGCCACTGAAGGCCCAGGCCCAGTGATGTCGCTTGGGTCAGCCCTGCCCGAACTGTGGGGGGTGAGCACTGATACCTCTCCACCTCCACCTTTCTCACCTCCGCAAGGAGTGACATTTCCTCCTACCTCCCCACCTGCAGGCAGCATCCTGTGTCAGCCCAGTTGGGCAGAGGCTCTCAGAAGGAAGGTGGCTGTCCCTAGAGCAGCAAGGACCCCTCAGAGTCCAAGTACTGGCTGAGGCTACTGTATGCCCCCACCCAGCGCTCCCCTAACCTCCTGGGCTGACCTTGTCCACTTGTTCCAGGTGGGCCCGCAGCTGCTTCTGGAGGGAGTAGAGGGTGGAGAGCGAGAGGGCCTCCAGGTCGGAGAAGGTGGGCAGGGCCTGCAGGTCGGGGCCCGAGTGCAGCCGCTCCAGTTCTTCCTGTAGCTTCTTAACCTGCCCCTCCAGTGCATCCCGCTGCTCCCGGGCCAGTTCGCACTCAGCACCCGCTGCACTGGCCCGCTCACCGGCCTCCTCTGCCTCCTTCTTCCAGGCATCACAAGCCTGTGGGCCCAACACACAGCGCCTCATCATGATGGCCCCCTGCCCCCGTGTCCCCTGCAAGCACCTCTCTGGGAGCCTGCATGGGCCACTTGTGGCTGCAGGGCCTGCTGGGGAGCTGGGTCAGCTGTCTGGGAAGGGAGGAGGCGGGCACTGCCTGCAGAGGAGAGAGATGTCAGGGCCTGCAAGAGACCCTCTCTAGGCAGGGAAGGGGGCTGAGCCCAACACAGCAGGGGAGCACCAGGCAGAGCTGGGCATGCTGCTGGCGAGCACCTGCAGGAGCAGCCGGGCTGCGGCTGGACAGAGGAACCATCTCAAAACCTAGAACCCTGGACCGGGAGCCCTGGGAAGCCCGGACTTCTGGGGAGAGGCCAGCACCGCTGTGCGACCAAACCAAAGAAGCAACTCACAGTGGGAGTTCCGGGCCTGGGGCACCAGCCACCCCAGGTCCTGATTGGCAAGGCAAGTGTTTCCACAGAAGAGAGTGACTAAAACGGAGCTTCTGCTCTGTCCTCCAGGACCCCCGCCCTCCCACCCCTGCGCCTGCTCTGTGTAAGATGGACTCAGGCCCTGGGAAGGCGAGTGGGTGTGGGGCCCAGTACCTGCTTAGCCTGCTTCCAGGACTCCTCCCACTGCTTGATGGTGCCGTTGGCTTCTTCAAGCTCTTGCCGCAGCCGGGCCAGCTCAGCGGCCCCTGGCCCTGACAGGAAGGCAGGGGAAGTGCCTGGGGAGAAGCTACCAGAGGCAAAATGCTCCCAGATGCTGCTGTTCATCCCGTTCAGACCTGCCTCGGGAAAGGGAAGAATATTAGAGCTCCGGAGGGCTTCAGGCCTGCGCCCAGGCCCTGGTCCTGTCCACCCCTCTCTGGGAGGCTTCAGGGGGCTAGCTGAGCAAGGCTTCAGCAACGTCAGGCTGGGGAAACTCACAGGAACGTGTAGGGCCCACAGTTGCATCAGACCTACTGTAGCACCACCTGCTACTCAACGTTTGGCACTTAACTTCTGAGGCTCAGCATCCTCATCTGTAAAGTGAGGATCCCATCATTTGCCTCACAGGGTGATTCGGAGGACTTGGGAAGTACTGCAGGGAGAGCAGTCTGTAAAGGAGGCTATTTATGATTGTGAACTGACTTTTAGGCTAGAGGGAGGAGAGCCTTCTTGCATCTTCTGTAAGGCTTGGGAGGAGGCTGAGGGGCAAAAACACAGGCCAGAGCCTCAGATGATGGCACAGCTAGAACAGGAGGAGTTCAGGGAGCCCTGGCTTCATTCCCCTTGTTTTATTATAAGGAAACAGATACAATGCGTTGCTAAGAATCACACAAACAGTAGGGGCGTCTGGGCGGCTCAGTCGCTTGGGCATCTGACTCTTGGTATTGGCTCAGCTCATGATCTCTGGGTCATGGGATCGAGCCCCATGTGGGGCTCCGCACTCAGCAGGGAGTCTGCTTGAGATTCTCTCTCCCTCTGCCCTTTCCTCCATGCCCTCTTTCTCTCTCTCAAATAAACAAATAAATAAATAAATCTCCCCCCCCCCCCCCGATTTAATTTATTTATTTGAGAGAAAGAGCATGAGTGGGGCTTAAGGGCAGAGGGAGAAGCAGACTCCCCACAGAGCAGGGAGCCTGATGCGGGGCTTGATCCCAGGACCCTGAGATCATGACCTGAATCGAAGGCAAATGCTTAACCGAAGAGCCACCCAGGCGCCCCATGAATAAATAAATCTTAAAAAAAAAAAAAATCACACAAACAGTAAATACTGGAGCCAGTATACAGTCAGAGCATCTGACTCCAAAGGCTTCCTCTTTCCAATAAGCTACGCTGCATGCTCCTCCAACCATACTCGCTCAGTCTTTCCACAGATGTTTACTAACACCATGTGCCCTCCTCTGTGGCCCCCAGGGCAGCCCCTATCTTCTAGAGGGGGATCCATACCCACGTCTGGCCTCACTCTGCCCACGCTTATTCTAATAATTTCTTTCTCACTCTCTTCTCCACTAATCCAGCCAGAATGTTCCAGAAGCCTCCAAGCAATACCAGTGCACCCAAAATATGAGCGACATCATCCTGTGTGGAGAGCCTGAGATGTGCACAACCTATGAGCCTATGTGCCCTGTCTCAGAGGTGGGAACTCAGAACCAACACAACACCGTCCCAGCAGCAAGCTCTTCCCACGGACCTCTGCTCACGCTCAGGCAGCATTTCCTCTCTTGGAGAGGAGCCGCTTCCTCTCTTGACTGCATCCCGCTCATGTCCCCTCTATTATTCTGAATCACAAACCCAGGCCTTTGCCTCCACACAACAGTGACAGTCCTACATATGCTCTCATGTCCGTGCTCCTCTGCCTCCCCGACTAGACCATGGCTCCATACCAGCAGGGACTGTTGAGCTCACAGTGTACCTATAACTCCGCTCAGTAACTACATGGAGAAAGAGTGAATGAATGTGCAGCCAGTGAGGGCTACAATCAAGATGCTTCCAGAATAGGAGCAAGTCAGACAAATGTAACACAAAGCATCTAAACCTGACAGACTCAACATGAAATGTAACAGCCACCTCCAAAGCTGGAAAGATACTAAGAAATCAACGTGCTGCCCTGATCTCTGGAGTGAGATTAGGGAGCTCCCAGCCTGGTCAGAATGTCAAACGTGGCTCAGAGGCTCAGGCTCAGTGTGACCAGGAAGCCCAGCACCCTCAGCGGAGATTATTCCTTATCTCCTCCAACAGGAGGGGAACTAAGAGCAGACGCGGCGGTTTGGGTACTGAGCTGCTTTACGTGTTACCTCAGCGAACACTCACACCAGCCCGCCCACGAGAGGGAACCCTGCCCGCGGTGGTGGAGCGTGCAGCTCTCCACACCCTGCTTCCAATGGCTGTGATTGACGTGCCCGCCAGAAGGCACAGTCCATACCATTCTAACACTTGTGTTCAGCAAATAGCCTTTGGGGTTACAGCTAGGTCTGCCTGGTGCCTCTGTTTACCGGGAAGGCCACTTTGAGCCTATTCAGATTTTTCCCTTTGCCTCCGGTGAAGCTGGCTGTTGTGAGTCCGCTTCCGAGCGCTCTGGGCGACTGCGCAGAACCAGCACACTGGCAGGAACAGCACCCAGGCCCTGGCACCTGAGGCCACTGCTTCTCACTGCACAGCGGCCCTGTGCCCAGCACTCCACCCATGTTGTTTCATTTAAGCCTCGCCACCGTCTTAGAAGGAGGATGCTGCCATTATACAAATTTTAAAGCGAGGCAACTAAGAGAGGCTAAGTTGCTTGTCTAGTTTTACCCAGCTAAGGGAAACATGGGACAGGGACCTGACCCACCTCCAAGCCATAAGCCACTTGCTTCAACCTCATTCTGCATTGCCTCTGGCTGTGGACAAAGCACTTTCCAAAAGCCCAGATCCTGTCCCAGGTCTCAGAGACACACACACTCTCTTACCCAAAGATCCATGTGATGCTGAGGTCCCCAAAAATGTGTTTTCTGACTGGCTCAGGTGGCCCTGGGGCTGCTGCAGGAAATGTGAGGAGAGGCTGACAGGAGGGGACGGGGATGCTGAGTGGAAGGAAGCAGAACTGCCCAAGGAGCCAGGGATGTTCACGGGTGCAGAACTCTGCAGCAAACTGCCGCCTGGAAGAGAGGCCCCGGAGGGCAAGTAAGGGCAGGGCAAGCGATGCGGAGCCACACCAGCAGGGGGCAGCTCATCTGCCCATCTTGGGCCAGGCTGGACCCCTACGAGAGCCCTCCCTCGAGCGCTGCCCGCCCGCTGCCCACCCGCTGCCCAGTACCAATTGTGATGCTGCCTGGGTGGGGCACCGTGCTGTTATCGAAAGTCTTCTCTAGGGCGGCCACCCCAAACTCGTTCAGGTCCAGGTCATCCAAGGCAGACTCTGGAGACAGACAGATTGGGGTGTGAGCCTCCTTGCCTCCTGAGAGGCCACACCACCCTGAGGTTCCAGGCCTCGCCTCCAGGACCCACCTGCCCTCCACTGCCTCCTCTTCACGCTCAGTCCCACTAGACCCATGCTCTCGAGCCTCTGCCTGTCGGGCTGCCGCTCTGCCAACACGGATGCCCTGAGCTATCTGCCTCGCCAAGTCCGGCTCAGAAGGCGGCTTTTCCGAAATCTTCACTGATACCTCCGGGGGACCCAATGCAGGGTTCCTGACTCTGACAGAGGTCTTGTCTCCTGCTGTTACAGCTCACATGTCTCATCCCTGCGTTCTCTGGGGGCAAGCAAGCCTCTGGGCCCTCAGTGGCTACTGCAGAGTAGGTGCTTGACAAATATCCCCTGCCCTCTGCTGGACTAGACTGGGAGGCTGGGAACAACAGGAACACCCTGTCTGCATCCCTTAACATCCCAGTGCCTAAAACACGATCTGGCACGAAGTAGCACCCATAAATGACTGCTGAGAGAGAAGGGCAGTGGCTTCACATGGCCAGGAACTCTGAGGACAGTTGCGCAGGTTGTTCACTACACAACGATACCTAGTGAGAGAATGAGCGAGGGCTGAATGACCTGCGTCGTGGAATGAGACTGCACTTGTCCAGAGGAAGAGTTCTCTCTTTCTAATTTGCACAACAGTGCAAACTGAAGGGCTACTTTCCTATAAGGTCTAGTCTTGGGCCACACCTTGGGCTCATTTTCCCTTTTCAAAGGGCTCAGAGTGCCCACCCTCTAACTCTCCCAAGATAAATGTCTAAAGTGACAAGTACGCTGGTTTGAATCTCACTCCAGAGACCTAGTTTCTCTAACTCCAGATCCAGTCCTGGACTTGGCAACAGAAATGGCCTAGTTACCTATGACTGACTCTACCGTGTCGCTGGTGGGATAGAAGGGCAGAGCATTTGCATTCATGCCAGGGACGCTGCTGGTGCCTGCAGGGCTAGGGGGAGTAGCTGCCAGGCTGGAGGTGATACTAGAAGAGATGCTTGAGGTCAGGGGGCTGCCCACGGGAAGGATGCCCAGCATGTCCTGCAACGAAAGAGTGAGGAGGAAGCAATGGGATGCCCGCTCATGGAGGCCATGGCCAGGGGCTAGAGATGGGGGCTGGGAGGGGCAGAAGGAAATGGTGCGTTCCAGCTCTCATCCGGATGCCCCCATGCCCAGACAGGACCCCACCCACTCGACACCTTGTTGAGAGGCTGGAATTGGAGAGCTGGGCCTTGCAGGCTGCAGGGCCCACTCACCCTAAGTGTACAAGTCCTACAGTAGGGGAAGGGAGAAGTCAGTCCAGTGCCTAGCATAGTACGACATTCAAGAAATATTGTTTTTGACTGATGAGTGAGTCCAGGAGGTGACAGGTTCCAGGGCTTGACCCCACCCTCTCTGGATTTGGGGCTAGGGCCCCACTTTAGCCCTGCCCTCAGCTTGTGGGGAAAGCAGTGGCCCCACTCCCTGAGGCCAGGGATTCTGGGCCTGTCCTATCAATAGCAAGTGCCAGAAGGGGAGACACGGGGCTGAGAGCTATATACCTGTTTGGGCTGAAGCAGAGGCTGCTCTTGACTCCTGGGCTCTAGTGAGTGGGGTTTTAACTTGGCCTGAGAGAGAAAAGTCAGAGAACAGGAGATGAGTGTGGTCCTAGGGAGGGCCCCTGAGTCCAGGAGTCCTCCCAAGCATCAACCTGCCATGGCCCACTAAGGCTGACGGCACCTGTCACGCAATTCCCCTCTACACCACGTACCCTGCTCTCCCTCCCCACCCTTACTCCTTTCCCTACCGTAGGAACCAGGGGAGCTGTTCCTCTTCTCCCTGGTGACTCCAAGCCTCAGGTAAGACCAATTAGAGACCCTCTGTCCTGCTCCCCAAGGCCCTGCCACTCCGTCAAGGCAGCATAGGGCAGGGGAAAGACCAGCTATGGGGTCAGAAGACCGAGATAGGAGTCCCTGCTCCTCTATTAACTGGCTCCGTGACAGGTACCTGGCTATGCTAACCTTCCTGTCTTCGCTTGTAAAACGGGACGGCCTCACTCCCTCTGCTTAGTGTTGCAGAGGCTGAAGACAGGGACCTCCTAGCTCCCAATCATGTTCCCCATAGTTGGGCCAAGACAGCCCTCCAGGGCTTCTCCTGACCCATGCAGGGAGAAAGCTAACCTCACTGGGCTTCCCCTTACATCCCTTACCTGGCATTTAAAATTTTTCAGGTACTCAGCTCCCACCTGGTCTTCCCTCTCAAAGCCAGGAGCCTTCTTATAGCTGCCAGGGGCGAGGCCAGACTCCCCAGGGAAGACAATGCCTTCCAGGTTCGGGGGCTTCCTGATGGAGCCCGGGGGGGAGCCACAGAGATTAGATGGGCTTCCTAGATTGCTGTTTCTACAGAGGAGCTGCAGAGAAGAAAGGGAGCGGCTTTGTGGGCACAACGTGGGTTGGGGCATGGCCCACCCTCCACCCCCTCCTCAGAGGGAGATTCCTCAGCAAGGGGCTCAGTTCTGTTTTCATCTGCCAGTGGGCAGCAACTACCATGCAGGGACCCCGAACCTCAGGAGGAAATTATGTGGGAGTGTGACAGAAGGCTTGTGTCCCTTCTACCAGCTCTATTCAGGCTGACCCACACAGGCTCTGGGTACACCACCCTCTACCAGATTTTGAAAGAAAAACCCTGGGGCAGAAAGAGTAGAACCCCCTTGGCCTGAGGCAAAATACCAGGGCCCACCAAGCACAGGCTGGGAGGGAACTGGGGGCATTAGAGGCAGGTGTTGACTCCTGGCTAGGCATGGTGCCCACCCACTCCCTGGACAGGCACGTACAGCGCTGAGGTCAGGGGCATGTGGGCTGGAGGGGCTCACAGGCACCGAGTCTCCGGCAGCAGATGGCATGTACAAGACGGGACCCGGCTGAGTGGGGCTCGACACAGCTGAAGAAGGTTGTAGATCGTCACTGAGGGGTGGCTCTGCAAGAAACAGGATCAGGGTGTCAGAAGGCTCCTGTGCCAGCTCTGTCCCTCCAAAAACACATCTGGGTCTTCTTCAAAGGAGACCATGCACCCCCTGTACACAAAGGGAAGGCTCCTACCTTCTTTCTGTTAATATCGCATACTGTGCACTTACTTTGTACCTGGCAATTTGTATTAACTGTGAATCTTCACAATGACTAGAGGATGCAAATAATATTGTGGTCTCCATTTTACAGATAAGAAAACTGAGGCTCAGAGAGGTAAGGTTAATCTCCCTAGGTGGTAGAGCTAGGAAACAAAAGAGCTGGGATTTGAACTCTGATCTGTACTACTCCAAAGCCTGAGCCATTAATTACTTCCCTGTGTTGCCTCAAGCAGTGGGCCCAGTTGCCCATGGCTGGGGATGACCTCTGTGCCAAGAATATATTCCCCCCTCCCAGGGCCTTCTAATCCCAGAGATAAGGCCTGAGCCTGAGAACAGGTAAACGACAGTCGGAGCAGTGGCTTGTGGTGGACACGAGTTTTAACTTGAGCTCCATCTCCGAGATGGGCAGTGGTGGTCTAGAGTGCAGTGTAAGAACCGAGAGCCATGCTGTCCAATGCAGCAGCTATGAGCCCCATGTGGCTACGAGGGGCTGGTCTGAACTGAAACATGCTGCACCTACCTATTCGAGTGTGCAACAGATTTCAAAGACTTCGTTTGGAGGGAAAAAAAAAAAAAAGTAAAATACTGATTTTTTTACACTATTTTTGAAATGATTATAATTTTGTATTGAATTAACTAAAAATACATTGTTAAAATTAATTTACTTTTTTTTAAACATAGTTACTAGAAAATCTAAAATGACATGAAGGTTGGGGCGCCTGGGTGGCTCAGTCAGTTAAGCGTCTGCCTTCAGCTCAGGCCATGATCTCAGGGTCCTGGGATCGAGCCCCACGTCGGGCTCCCTGCTCAGCGGGGAGTCTGCTTCTCCCTCTCCCTCTGTCCCTGCTTCTGCTCTCTTTGTCTCTCTCTCTCAAATAAATAAAATCTTTAAAAAAATAAAAAATAAAAATAAATAAATAAAAAATAAATAAAATGACATGAAGGTTGCGGTATATTTTCACTGGACAGCTCTGCTCTCAGCAGGACGGAGCGCCATGTTTCATTAGTGACGTCTGCCATGGATGTGGCATGGAGTGGCTGCTGAGATCTGCCTAGTTGGCTCCGTGAGGGCACCTCACCCTGCCTGGGACTGTGAGTGCCTGACTAGGGGCCCAGTCCTGCTCTCTATCTCACGACCTTGGAAGCTCCAGGGTTTGAGGCCATTTCCAGGGGGTTTGTGCAGGGGGGCCCGGAATTTCCAGTGAGGACAGAGCCCGCTGTGGGCTAGCAGATGAGAGGCCGCTCCTCTGACTGAACCTGAGCAGAGGGTGAGGGGAAGAGAGGGAGGAGAGGCCAATGGGCACAGCATACGTTCTACGTGGGCGAAGGCGCAGAAAGGTCCTCGGGGACAGCTGCCCGACTGCTGCATGTCGTTGCACTTGGTGGATTTATAGATCTGGAGGGTAGAGCAGAGGCAGGTCAGGCTTAGGCAGAGAGAGACGGGCAGGCATGGGTGCCTTCAACATAGGAGGGTTAGCTTAGTAATCTAACCTTTCTCCTCCCCATTCCATGCCACTTCCCTAAGTCTCTCCCTACTGACTTCTTGATACTCAAACTCCTGAAGCAGATATGGCTACCCCCATGCCAAGGACACCCTCCCTTCTAGGGTCACAGGTTCAACCAGCCCTGCTTCGGCCCTCACAAAGGGATCTTCTTCATGCTGCTTCTCCACTCAGGGTCTTGGCCAGGGCTGTGACCTCCAAATGTCCCTGGACATTAAGGAAGCCAAGATCACAGGCAACACCCACCCACCATGGGGCACCCTGAGTTGGGATCTATGTCTAACTTTCTACCCACATAAGGTGGCCTCTGTCCATATGTCTATCTCAGGATGTCTTAGCCTCCACGTACCCATGAACAGCATGTGCCTCTATATACCCTATCAGATCTTGGGACACTGACATGGCCCAAGCTATACCATGGGGCCAGTGGGCGGGGGACATACAACAGCGAGGTTGCTGGTACTATAAGCTCTGATCTGAAACACCTGGAAGGGGCTTTCTTTTTTAAATCCTCATGTCACTGGATTGTAAGCATCATGAGTGGTACAAAGCCCAGAATGGCCAGGTCACTATGCCCAGTCCATGCCTTCCCTGTCAGGAGGCTGGGGGGAAACAAAACTGGGAGCAGGGGGCTGCTCAGGGACTATGGGCTCAGCACAAGGCAAGTTACCAAATTAGGGTACAGGGCTCCTTTAGGCACTGTGTGGACGGAGGCCTCTTCCAGGATGCTGTCAGCATGAGCTCTGCCCCATCTGCCCAGGCTCTCCGTTCCTCTTTCCTTGCACCCCCTGGGCACGTGAGGCCACCCCCAGCTCCCCCAGGCCCAGCCCAGGCCCAGGCCCTCCGTTCCTTTTTCCTTGCCCCCCCCCAGGGCACGTGAGGCCCCCCCAGCACCCCCAGCACCCCCCGGCCCCGGCCCTCCTCTTTCCTTGCTCCCCGCCCCAGCCTCCCCAGCCCAGGCCCAGGCCCAGGCCCTCCGTTCCTTTTTCCTTGCCCCTCCCGGGCATGTGAGGCCCCCCTCAGCCCCCCCGGCCCCCCCGGCCCTGGCCCACCTCCGGGTGGAACTGCTGCTCCGTACGGCTATGGCAATACTGGCAGGCGTCGCCGCTCTCGCACTTGCCAGGGTCTCCCCACTCATCCCCATGCTTTACGTTCGGACACGGAGATGACCTGGTCCGGTTAGACGGCAGGGTCAGAGCGACGCAGGAGAGGGAGAGATCAGGAGCTGGGAGTGCCAACTAGATGCCTGTTCAGGACCCCTCCCCTGGTCTCCCTGCTTCACAGGGCCAGGCTCACAAAGAGAAAAGACGAGCTACACAGTGAGAGCCTTAATGGAGCCGGAAGCCAGGCTCTGCTTCTGTGGTGCAGCACGGCCGTTACCAACAAGAAGGACACTTTTTGTCCCCTTCCGCCAGGTCCTCATGCCAAGCATTGTGCAGCTCCAGGAGGGCCAGGCTATAGCCAGAACTGTACTTCCCACACGATGGCTTGGCCCCGGCAGTCATCCCTCAGGATCAGAACTGGAGGGGTCTTAGAGATGATCTGACCTAAGATCCTCATCTCACACCACAGGAGGATCCCAGAGGACTCCCCATCATTCAGCTTATCTTGCTACTCCCTCCCCTTATACCTGGGCCTTGCAACCCTGCAATCCCCAGGGCTGGCCTCCCGGCCTCCCTGCGAGCACACTGGAAGCAGCCCCCGCCACAATCCCTTCCCTGCCACCCCTCCCTCCCATGACTGGCCTGCCTGGGCCAAAGGACCTGTATTTGTGTTTCCGGGGGCTCCGCCGCCGGTCCTTGCTGTTGTGGTAGTAGGGACAGGCATAACCCTGGCGGCACAACCTCGGGGGCTTCTTGCACGGCTCCGTCTTATAGTTCCCCAGCACATAAGCAGTCTCTACAAAAGGGGGCCAGAGGCAGGGGTCAGGCAGGTGGGGCAGGAGAAGCCACTTGGGAAAGGGTCCAGGAGCTCCGGCCACCTCCTCATGTGCCAATGCCAAGACTGAGACCCAGCAGAGAGGTAAGAACACCATCCCTCACTGGAGACACTCAAGGCTCATAGAATCAAAAAGGGCAACCTCAGAAGGGTCAAGAACACCTTTATATAAACACACCTAAGGGCAAAATGTGTCTGGGAAAGTCCCCAGAAGGGCCCCCAAATGAAAGGGCTGTGGTTGGATGTAAGGTGGGATGAAGAAGTGGCGGTGAGCCAAATCCTTAGGGCAGCTATGGGCAGGAGAGGAGAGAGGACAAACATCTGGCAGAGGAGGCACGGCCATCTGTGGGGCCACCTTTACCTTGCCACCGTGGCTCCTCACTGAGGATTTTTTCTATCATGGCATGGCTCGCAGCCCCAGCCGTCTGGCCCTCTATGCTGCCCTCTACTGTGGTCTGGCCGTTCTGCAAGGCCTCCATGGCCTGGAGCTCTCTGGGAGGAAAGGAGAGGACAGAGCGGGGACGGGGCATGAGGGGGGAAGCAGAGTGCCAGCCCCTGCACTCCATCTATGGCAGTACCCGCGTCAGCAGCCAGGCCCCCACCCTGGCCCAGAGCCATCAGCCCAGCATGGCATCCAGCCCACCTGATGTCGTAGACAGGGGAACGGAGGTCATGGGGCCCGTGGGCAAAAGCACAGTGCAGGCCGTTTTTGGTGCAGTTGCCTTTTGAGTCTGTCTCGTGGATACAGATTCCAGTCTTGTAGTAGCGCAGATGGTATCTGCGCTCAGTGTCCCCTGTGGTCCTGTGTAGGAACGGGCACCTGAAACGTTGGGGGGGGGGTCACTCACCTTTGCCCTTGGAGCCTGGGCAATCAGCCCCTGCCCTCCCCTCCCCTCCCTGTTGAAGGCTTTCCCCATGACCCGGATGGTGCGCTGACTGAGGAGGCCAGCAGTGATGGGCCCTGCTGCGGTAACAGACCCCCCCTCCCACCACCTGTTGGATGCTGCAGCTTGATGGGGGCCCATCAGGGCCCAGGATTCCCACTTCAGCCTGCTCAGCAAGTCCTCTCAGAGGCTACTTGGCCAGGGCCCTGGGCTGACTTGAAGAGAAGCTCCAGAGGGGGGCACACTCCTGGGAGCGCAAGTGCTGGCTGGATCTGCAGGGGTCCACAGAGAAACGGCCTGCTCAAAGCATGGGCGTACCCTCTCATGCCCCAGTGCCTTATTAGGCTGGGGGCAGGGGGCTCAGGGGGTGGGAAGGAATAAGCCTTGTACCTCTGGGAGAAGTGTGAGTGCAGGGATGGTTCAGTGAGCTGTACCCACAGACCCCCAGCAGTGCTTCCCATTACCACCTCTGCAAGGCTCAAACAAGCAGGGTCAACAAATGCTCCCTCTCAGAGTGATGTCCCCAGGCTTGCCTTTTCTTCTCCTTAGCAGAAGAAAAGCCTGTGTAGGGTTTCCCAAAAGTGGGTAAAGAAGAAGGGGCCTCCCCCAAAGGATGGTGGGGTCTGAGCCCAGGTCCAGGCCACAGGAAGGCAGGCCAGGCTGCAACAGTACTCCCAAAAGCAGCCTCTGGTTGGTTTCTCAGACTCTGCTTGGCCTATTCTGAGGGCACCTGACTCAGGAGACATGAGGCTCCTCTGAGGGCAGGCTGCAGGGAGGGGAGGGGGAGTACTCACTCGTCGCCCTCCGGGCAGAGGCCTGTGGCCTCGTCGTACTTGGTGCAGTAGACGTCGGGGCTGTAGTTGAAGGTGCCGTCCCGACGGCGGATGGACCGGCGACGTCTCTGGTTCACGAAGTGCCAGTGGAAGCAGGTGTAGGGCCGGTGCTGAGTGCATTTGTGTTGCACAAAGAGTGGGCACTGCTCCGTGCGGAATTCCTTCAGGTACCTGCAGGGAGAGCCCCCACGGAGGGTAGGCCAGGAGCAGAGACTTAAGCCCCTTGCTTCCCAGCATGAAATTAGCCACCACGGCCTCTGAGGGCCCTACTCTGGGGTGCTAGTTCCATTAGGACACCAGAAGAGGCCCAGAGCTAAGGGTGGACCTCAGCATCCAGACCCTTCCCAGTACCCAGATCCCAAGCCAGCCTGAAAAGCAAGAACCGTCGACCACAGCAGTCAGCCGTCTGCCATGGCAGCCAGTGGAGGGCTTAACCAGTGGCTTAGTTCTGAGCCCTCCCTGAGGTTTCCCAGGCCAAACGGCTGATCACAGGCAAAGGGCTGCAAACAAGAGCATGAGGAACCGCTCCCAAACTCCTGCAGGGTCTTCTGCTGCCCAGGTCTGCCTGCCAATCCCTGGGGTCTCACCTGTCCCAGGAGCAGGGCTGGGGATCCAGGCTGTGGGCTGGGCAGGCTGCTGCTTTGGAACTGAAAGCCCAAGTCACAAGGTGTTCCTCTCAACTACTGAGTCAGAAAATTACTGTCCGACTTCCTCCCAGAGACACTTCCTAGCACTACACAGGTTAGTGCCTGGGAAGGAGCTCCTTTTACAGAAGCATCTGAAGAGACTGTCCCTCCCAGCCTTGCCTGCCCCCAGTGGTCTCACAACTGCATACCTGCAGCAGCTGGGGCTGTTTACGCCCTGCCTAACCTGGGGATTTGGGGGCACTGTCCTTTTGGCCTCCTCCCAACCTTTGTCCCTCTCCTCTGCATGTAATAGCCAAGAGACCCCAACATAGCACTCTCCCATGAACCACCCAGCGGAGGGCCCCAGACCCACTTACCCCCTTACAGAACATGCCATCCATCTGTGTTTTTGCTCACTCTATGTGTCCAGGTGAAGGGTGTCTTAGACTTGGGAGCCCCTACACAGCAGGGACAGGCAGGCAGCACAGTTCTCTTTATTCATTCCCTTAAGCCCTAACAGTGCGGGCAACAAATGGCTCGACAGAGGGCATTTGATGCCAGCAACGAGGATGATTCCAGAAGGCACAGAAGAGCGTGTGCAGAAGGGGGCACAGAGGGAACAACCACCTGACCTGAAGGAACTGTCCAGGCTTGGAGGAGCACCTGAGGCTAGAAGGCATGGGACAAAGGTGAGAGGATGTGGCTCATGCCAGGATACTTGAGGCCTTATTAGTCTGGGCATATAGAAGGTGTAGAGACAGGTAGGTTGAGGGCTGAGACTTTCCAGACAGGTTTTCTTTACTGCTAATGAAAAGTGCTAAAAAAAAAAAAAAATCCTCTCCGCCTTAAAGTATGGAGAAGTGTCCAGGGGTATGTATGGGCCAGGGGAAGCTGGAGCTGGGTGCTCCCTGAAGAATACAAATAAAGGTTTAAAGGGCAGTAAAACTTCCAAACAGTCTGCTGTTCATTCAGCACATATTTATTGATCATCTACCAGGTGCGGGCACAGTGGCAGGCACTGAGGACCCTAATGAAGAAGCAGGTCCTTGCCTTGGAAGCCCATACCTTCATGGGAGAGACATAAAAGTAACAGGCAGAATCAATCAAGTGTGGAAAAGGTTGTAAAGGAGGTTTGCTGAGGGTTCCTTGGGAACCCAGAGTATGGGGCCCAGGCTGGGAGAGGAAGGGAAATGGGGAGGTGCTGGTGGGTGGAAGAATGGGGAAGGATGGGGGCGCCTGGCTGGCTCAGTCGTTAAGCGTCTGCCTTCGGCCCAGGTCATGATCCCAGGGTCCTGGGATCGAGCCCCGCATTGGGCTCCCTGCTCCGCGGAAAGCCTGCTTCTCCCTCTCCCGCTCCCCCCGCTTGTGTTCCCTCTCTCACTGTGTCTCTCTCTGTCAAATAAATAAAATCTTAAAAAAAAAAAAAAAAAAAAGAATGGGGAAGGATGTTTTAGGCAAAGGGCTAAGTATGAACTTAGAGAGTATGTCTAGGTCCAAGAGTTCCAAGTACCTTTGTGGGATGTGAGTGGGGTAGAGAGGAACTGGAAAGGGGAAAGGAGGATAAGGTGAGGTGCAGGAGGAGCCAAACTGCAGGGACATCATCTCTGGGTCCCAGGTACATTTGGAGATACCAGGCAGAAACCCAGAAGTCTCCCTAGGGCCTGATGTTCTCCTGTCCCTTTTGGCACTGGAACACAAGGTCTTTCTTTCTGTCTGGTTGGACAGAAAGCTGTACCTCGTGCTGCACACATGTCCCAAACCCTGGCACTGAGATGGGACACCCATCCTCCAAACTACTAGGCAGATCCCTCCTGGGCAGCACATACTCCATCTGACTCTGGACCCACCAGGAGACTAGCTCAGGAGGTAAGAGGTGGAAAATGGGAGAGGAGGAAGCAGAATCCAGGGCCAGGAGCAGAAGAGTGAAGAGTGGTTAGGATTGTCAGATTAAACATGGGACACCCAGTTAAATCAGAATTTCAGATAAACCAAGTATTTCACGGGGCATACTGATAAAAATGTATCCATTATTTGAAATTCCAATCTAACTGGTATCCTATATTTTTATTTGTTAAATCTGCCAACTCTGAGTGGTGCCTGTCTGCTTGGTATCAGTGCCTCAGTAAAAAAACCAGGAGGCCGCCAGGGGAAGTCACCCTGACTTCGGGCATAGTCTGTCCTCTTGGAGGAGCGTCTCAGCAAGCCTGCTTGCTTGGGGCAGCCATGTCCACGGTGCCACACGCAAATACCGGGGCTCCACAAGGGCTCTGGCTGGCAGGGATGCCACAGAGAAAGACAGACACCAGGCAACAAATTATCTCACTTTAAGTCGTAGGTCAGGGACTTGGTACTTTGCTTCCAGTCTCTCCCTTGTCCAATTTATACTACACAGCACTTGTTTATTCTTCCTAGAGCCCAAATTTAATTCTCACTTTCTTAGAAGTCTTTAGCTTCCCCCAGTAGCTCCAGATAAGCACCAACCATTTAGCCTGGCATTCCAGGCCTAAACATCTGGCCCAATACTTTTTTTCCAGCCTTAATTCCCTTGATTCCTCTCCATTCCAGCTGCTAAAACTGGAGTCCTTGGTGACTTGCAAATAGATCTTTAACTCTTCTTTATGTCCGCTTCCTTACCTGTAGAAATCTTTCAAGGCTGAATTCAATGGTAATAAATCTGATGCCACCACCTCCATGTTACTTTCCTTGACTTCCACCTATCCTCCCCTTTCTGCCCTTGTCCCTAGTTAAAAGTTAATCTCTAAGTTTTGCCAGCATGTTCTCTAGACATTTTTATAGCCTTTATCCTGCAATGCATATTAATAATCTGTACATTTTTCTCTACTACTAGATTATAAAATCCTTGACAGCAAGTAAGAACTGAATACAGTTTGCTGAATGAATACAAGAAATGAAGTCACAGTAGGGCAGAGCCCACAAAGCAATACCGACAGCTTTATGATGCCGCCAGCAGGCAGAGCACTGAGAGGTGAAAGCCTAATCCCTATTCCCTTGTGGAAAGTACCACACAGCAGGAAACCTGTAACTCAGCAGATAGGGCAGAGTGTCCTGCAGAAAAGCCCCTCATGAGAGAAGGGGCTGAGTGACCAAATTTACACAGGCAGAGAGCCCACTTTTAACCAACTGCAATCAGAGGAGATAAATTTCTAACTTTTTGCTAAAATCATGAATGGAACTGTACCATCTGCTACCTAGGAACCAGAATGTTTGTTCAGAATTTCCCATTCTCCCTCTCCCACTTGACCCTCTGCTAACAGGCAATACAGTACCCAGAAGGCAAGGACAAAACCACTTAGAAATCACTTTCTATTTTCATGGATTGAAATTCAACAAATTTTCAGTGGACATGCACAACTGTCACTGTTAAGCTCCAATCCATCTCTTTCATTTTAAGGCTTTGAAAGTTCAAGATCTAAGAAACTAAATAGGTTGAGATTCACTCTTTAATTCAACAGGAGGGAAAACACACCAACTACTCACTCCCCCCCGCCCCAAACTCTGGGGAAGGCACAAGGGCCACACAACTAAGTGCTTCATACTCCCATCTCCCAGGAATACCTGCACTCAAGAATAAAAGCCAGTAACATAGAATAGTTTCAAACTGCAAGGCCTTGGTGAGCTACTATGGCCAAAATCAGTCCAGAAACCACACAGGCCCTGGGCAAGTAAGAGCTCTGTCACAGAAAGCCACGCCTTCAACAGGAAGAAGGGATGGATACTCGATTGCTCAGAGCTTCATCTTTACTAAGCAGTGCCTTCCTGTCTGCCCCACGGCTGAGCTTAAATCAAAGCTACCTTTTGCTCCTTTTCAGGACATCACATTAATTATCCTAGCAATGGTTTATTTGTAAATGTAAAAGATTATGAAAGCCACACGCCCACTTACAAAAATTTTGGAAAATGGAGAAAATCGCCCTTAATCCCATCACTAATGTTAGCGTTTTGGTAAATTTTCTCTTGGTATTTTTACACAGATATAGTCATAATGTACCTATCATATTGCTAAACCGCTTTACACAACTATTAATACTTTTACCTAAAAACTTTTAAAATCAAGTATATGCAACCACATTTAAAAAAAAAATCAAATGATACTTTCAACATTTATTGGATTATTTTTATTTTCCAAAACTCTAAGTAACAGTAAAAAACAGGCTATTGGAAATCTAAATTCAATCACTTGCCCCACTACCAGTGATAGCATTTAAGGGATTAACAATAAATTCAGTAAGTTACATCACCCTGAAGGAGGTGTTAAATCAAGTTCTAAACTGCTACCAGTTCAATTTCCAGGTAAACTTTAAATCCTATTCCAAGTTGTCTCACTTAATAGGTTTATCAATTTGGGTGTTTCACTCTCTTCACTCTCGTCCAGGGAGAAGTGTGAAGAGAATTTAAACAAACTGAATGAACAGAAAAGTATCAGAGCGAACAGAAAAACTATGTAAGTTTAGAGGCAATGGGGAGAAAGGAGCTGGTATTCTAATCTGTATCTAGTCTCCCACGGCTTCTAGAATAGGGTCACATGACCTCACTCTGACTCTACCTGCCCTGCTGCCACTTCCCCGACAACAAACCAGACTCTAGAGCAGGGTTAGCAAACTTTTCCTGTAAAGGACCAGTTAGTATTTTAGACTTTGAGGGCCAAGAGGCCAAACTGAGAATAATATGTTCTTACAGAACAAAACAAACTTCCACATTTTTTTAATTGATGAAATTCAAAATCTAGTGGGCGCGTGCGTGGCTCAGTTGGTTAAGCGACTGCCTTCGGCTCAGGTCATGATCCTGGAGTCCCTGGATCGAGTCCCGCATCGGGCTCCCTGCTCAGCAGGGAGCCTGCTTCTCCCTCTGACCCTCCCCCCTCTCATGTACTCTCTCTCATTCTCTCTCAAATAAATAAATAAAATCTTTAAAAAAAAAAAAAGATTTTAAATCTAGTAATTGGCTACAATTTTTGTAGAGGTTCTACTAATAAGATCAGATTTGGGGGGATGGGATAACATTTGTAAAGTTAAGGTCCCTTTCATCAAATTGATTACAAATGTTCATCTGTTAATGCAGATTCTATAATCAGATTTTACAGATTTCATCTTTGAAAATGTCTTTCACATCTTTGAAAATGATAGGTACTGCCAAATGCTGTTATCATTCCACAAGCATTTTAATTGAGCACATTCTTCTCTTAGAAGACACCTACAGAATTCTATTAGTCTTGATAGTTGCCTTTTAATCGCTTCTAATTGACAGTTTGGTGTAAACTCCTTAGTTGCACAGGTAAATGGATTTTGAAATAAGGAAATTTCTTTTGCATTCACATCAAGCAGCAAAATCACTGCTAGAACTGTAGTTTGTGTTTAGAAATCATATCCACAGTAACTTTGTGTAGGAATGGAGTCTTGCCTTTAACTTTTTTTAAAAATTTTATTTTATTATGTTGATCACCATACATCATTTGTTTTTGATTCAGTGTTCCATGATTCATTGTTTGTGTGTAACATCCAGTGCACCATTCAACACGTGCCCTCTTTAATATCCATCACCAGGCTAACCCACCCCCCTCCCCTCTAGAACCCTCAGTTTGTTTCTCAGGGTCCATAGTCTCTCATGGTTCGTCTCCCCGTTTTAACTTTTGACAGGACACAGGAAGTGTATAAAGTAGTTTGACACATGGGGCGCCTGGGTGGCTCAGATGGTTAAGCGCCTGCCTTCGGCTCAGGTCATGATCCCAGGGTCCTGGGATCGAGCCCCGCATCAGGCTCCCTGCCAAGCAGGGAGCCTGCTTCTCCCGCTCCCTCTACTGTTCCCCCTGCTTGTGCTCTCCCGCTCTATCAAATAAATAAAATCTTTAAAAAAAAGTTTGACACGACTTATGATTCAAACATTCGTTGTCAAAATAACTTTACTACAATTTAAGGTTTGCAAAGAAGCTGTCTTGTAATTTTAGGCTGAAGTCTTTAAGAAACCTTATCAAGTCTGCAGGAAAAGCCAATTTCCAAAGCTATTCAGCATTCAAGAATAGTGGTTGAGAATGATTCTTCTCATTCAGAAAAATTTCAACATCAGCCCTGAACTCAGAAAATTATAAGAAAACTTTACCACTGCTAAGCCATCAAACTATTGTGTAGTAGGGCATGCCAGAATATTCAGCTTCTCTAACAAAAATTAATGGAATTGATTCTCATGGTGAAGTCCACATGAGGGAGTAAAGTTCATTGCTGATTCTAACAGTTCAATGACACGATGGATTCAAAAATTTTTCTGCAAAGTACCTGCTAATGAATAATACAATGAATAACCACAGACTTTAAACACCTTACATTTTCATAAGCTTTGTAAATTTGTCCAGTTAAATCTTTTTCTGCTCTACACATTCTTACCATCATCAGCTAACAGGTATTAGCAGATCATACGTCAGGTTGTACTGAGTTTTTCCCTAACTTTTTTGAAAATATTCTCAGCTGTCATTATTTTAAGTAGACTATTCATTGATGCCAATTCTTCAGTCACTTCAAATGAGGCACTGACTCCATGAAGAAACCAACTAAACAGTAACAGTGGCATCTGTTGACTCATCAAGAGCCCAAGGGAAACCTACATGAAATAATTTGCCTGGTATTTTGACTACTGCTATTCCTCCCAGGGACTTCCACATTTTGAGAAGCTGTTCTTGACGAAAAGCTAACACTTTTAAACAAGTCTGCTCAGGACACATTTCTTCAGCTGCTGCAATCACACACAATATAATTCATTCACTATCGTCAGTATCAGTAAATGGCTTTCCTTGTTCAGCTAATCAATGAGCCACTGGAGAAACTTACTCCAGTCATAGCCTCATTTTCCTTATTGTGAAGAAATTCTGCTGTGATAAAACAGTCCCTTTAAGATTTCTAATTTTTCCAGGGCGCCTGGGTAGCTCAGTCAGTTAAGCGTCTGCCTTCGGCTCAGGTCACGATCCCAGGGTCCTGGGTTTGAGCCCCACACCGGGCTCCCTGCTCCGCGGGAAGCCTGCTTCTCCCTCTCCCACTCCCCTGCTTGTGTTGCCTCTCTCACTGTGTCTCTGTCAAATAAACAAATAAATCTTAAAAAAAAAAAGATTTCTAATTTTTCCAACCATTTCCTTCCTGTGTGTTGGGCCTATCGTGACAACTCTTTAGTCTGGTAATGTTGATGGGTCTTCTCACAGCACAGCTCTTACTAAAGATAGCTTTGGGGGCGCCTGGGTGGCTCAGTTGGTTAAGCGACTGCCTTCGGCTCAGGTCATGATCCTGGAGTCCCGGGATCGAGTCCCACATCGGGCTCCCTGCTCAGCGGGGGGTCTGCTTCTCCCTCTGACCCTCTTCCCTCTCGTGCTCTCTGTCTCTCATTCTCTCTCTCAAATAAAATCTTAAAAAAAAAAAAAAATTAAAGATAGCTTTGCTACCTAATTTGATAACAAAAGAATTCACACTCCATCATGCCCTAAAACATGATATTCCAAGTCCATTTTTCTCTTCCTCACCTGTCCTGACATGATTGGCGAGCACTGGTAATAAGGAATAAATAAAACATTGTGGTGTGCTGATACACATGGACTGGAAACACTGTCAAGTTGTAATGGTGTCCTCGCCATGTGTATGCTGAACAGCAATACCAAGCGAGGGGAGTGCCGTGTACCGTCTCTGTCACGATATGGAATCTTGCAGTTATAGTGCAAAAACAGCTAGACGATATGTAAACCAATGGGGGAGGGTTCCATCAAAGCTTTATTTACGGATTCTGAAATGTGAATTTCATACAATTTTCATGTGTCATGAAATATTATCGATTCTTTTTCAACCGTTAAAAATGTAAAAGCCATTCTTAGCTCACAGGCCATACGAAGGCAGGTGGCAGGCTGCATCTGGCATTACAAGCTGTAGTTTGCCGACCTCTGCTCTGAAGAGTTGGTATTCCCCAACACACCACAACCCTCCCTTCACATCTCTACACTTTCGATGATATTGCTCCCGGTGTCTGGATCACCCTTTTGGCTTCTTCTCCACATGAGGGTTCCCTGGCACAGCCCACTGGAGTTAATCACCCTCCTTCCACGTTTCCACTACCAAGGTATGAATACAGCCCAGAGAGCCCCTACCACAGTCGATTTCAACTCCTTTGTATGTAGCCATGTCTATCATTTCTCTACCTCTGCAAGAGCTGGCTCACAGCAGGTATTCAAGATAGGTTTGTACAAGAAAAAGCAAAGGCACAGAGCTTCACAAGTGGTACAAGCCTGGTCCATAGCAACTATATACTAACCCAGCAAAACAGAAGCAATTCCAATCTCTGATTTAGGTGCTTCTCCTGGCAATTAATAAACCAGTAACTTCTCTAGCTACCTTCCCCACAATGTCTGCCCAGCTTTGTTCCTCACCCCGAACACTAATTTTGAGATCAGACTCACATGCAGACTAGAAAAGCAACCAGACTTGTTCTGTTAATTCCTGGGAATGTGTGGAGATCACTAGAAATGTATTAAATTCCTTTTTCTGTTTCCTCCAAAAACTAAGGGGTATTATGATGACTATTTGGCAAAAACTGGGTACAATCCAAAGATTTATCAAGAAAAATTACGGAATTATGTCCCCAGACTATAATTGGGGGGGGGGGGCCTAGAAAGGAAAATACATTCACTATTATTGATTTTAGAAGTTATCTTGACTTTTCTTTACTGAATTGTGATTAATAACTTTTAGAATTAAAAAAACCTTTTTGTTGGGAAAGAAATCCACAATATTAATGACAGCTTGACAGGGAATCTATCCTGATCCAAAATTAAATGAAAGATGTTGCGGGCTCCTCGGTGGCTCAGACGGTTAAGCGTCTGCCTTCGGCTCAGGTCATGATCCCGGGGTCCTGGGATCGAGTCCCGCATCGGGCTCCCTGCTCCTTGGGAACCTGCTTCTCCCTCTGCTTTTCTCTCTCTCTGTCTCTCATGAATAAATAAATAAAATCTTTAAAAAAAAAAAAAGAAAGATGTTGCCAAAAGAGCTCCTTTAAGTTAAAAGTGAACTGGGGGGCGCCTGGGTGGCTCAGTCGTTGGGCGTCTGCCTTCGGCTCAGGTCATGATCCCAGGGTCCTGGGATCGAGCCCCGCATTGGGCTCCCTGCTCCGCGGGAAGCCTGTTTCTCCCTCTCCCACTCCCTCTGCTTGTGTTCCCTCTCTCGCTGTGTCTCTCTGTCAAATAAATAAAATTAAAAAAAAAAAAAAAAAACTTAAAAAAAAGTGAACGGTGGTAAATATTTTCGTAAAGTAAGTAACTATTAGAATGTCATCTGGTTTGTGATTTGTAGAACCTGATTTGGACACATATGCAGAGTGATTAGATTTGAGTAAAAAGGCAAATAAGCAACACAGTGACGGCCTCTGGAGAAGCAACAGGAGATGGTGCTGCAACACCAGACTTGTTGAAGACGCGACGAATCCCAGTACACACAATGAACAGCAAAATGTGAGCCCAGCAAAAAGCGGACAACAGGCAACAGACTGAGCCAACTGAAGAAACCCCAGATACCCCCTTTCCCCCCAACCTGGAGGTCATGACACTGAAGGGCCATGAGGAAGCACCTGCTCCTGGGGAGCCTGCTGCTCTCCTGGCCAGTCATAGCACTTTTCACAAGGCTCACATGGGAAATGTGATGTGCCCGCATCTCTAATAAGCCACAAATACTCATCTTTATTACAGCTAGTCTCATAAAAACTAAATTTCATCTTTTTCAAGCAATGTACAAGTTTTACCATGGAAACAGAATCTTAAAATGCAAAAAAATGGTCTTGTTCTTCAGTATTTTTTTTAAGTAAGCTCTATACCCAATGTGGGGCTTGAACTCAGGATCCCGAGATCAAGAGTCACATGCTCTACCAACTAA
This sequence comes from Mirounga leonina, assembly GCF_011800145.1. Taxonomy (NCBI): domain Eukaryota; kingdom Metazoa; phylum Chordata; class Mammalia; order Carnivora; family Phocidae; genus Mirounga; species Mirounga leonina. Next base: position 5,538,815 of record NW_023270494.1, read on the forward strand.
GCCAGCCAGGTACCCCTGTTGTTCAATATTCTTTATTGAAATCTCACCAGACATTGATAGGATTCTGCAACTAACAAAGAGGGGGAAAAAAAAAAAAACCTCTGGAGTCACTGTCAAATATCACACTGTAGTATGCAAAGACTCAAATGATACTTATCTGTAATCTGCTTTCCATATTCATATTAACCTACCCATACATAACTCCCCAAAAACATTTAGTCACAGAAATCATAGATCATGGCTTATCAAAACTCTTCATTTTTAAGTTTGAGAATAAAAGATTTTTTAAGTCCAAGGAAGATATTATAAGAGCTGATAAACAGTAGATTAAGAATCCTAACTTATCCAAATACATACACATACACAATCATATATATAAATGTATTTCTTACAATTTGCTGCAAATCTTTCCCAATCTTTGAAGAGCTTAAGACAAATTATTATTAGTTCTAGACTGTTTATAAAGATATACATATACATTCTGTTTTGACACAAAGCCCAGAAACCATACAACTATGTAACAATAACCACATCAGTGGGAGTTGCCAGAAAATGGCTTTTTAAGATTTCATTTATTTGAGAAAGAAAGAAAAAGAGGGAGAGGGAGAGAGAGAATCTCAAGCAGACTCCATGCTGAGCATAGAGCCTGACGCAAGGGCTTGATCTCACGACCCTGAGATCATGACCTTAGTCGAAATCAAGAGTCAGAAGCTCAACCAACTGAGCCACTCAAGCGCCCCCTCTCTTTCATAAATTTTATTCATAGCAAATGGCTTTTAAAAAACAAGACTAAATAAAGCTAAAATTTGATTGGCAAATATTTGGACAATTCCAAAAAAGCACTATACGGCTATAGAGATTTGGTTTCCAAATCTCAAGTGATCCTGGTTTAAAACATTCTCTCTGGCAGAAAAGCAAGCTCAGATAGTGTTATTCAGGCAGATAAAGTAAGTGTCTAATGAATCTCTGAGTGTGTCTGAACATTTAAGGTAGGCTTTGATTCTATAACTGACTTTTAGCCAGAGTACATATAGTAGGACCTTAGAGCCAGTGTGAACCTCCTGGATATAATACAACTATCCTAACCCACAGAAACATACACAGGAACCCACAGTGTAAGTGCTACAGGCACTTATGAAAGCAAACGCTTTCAGGTGGGGGAGCCACTCATGGGTAAATGACTGCAGCCCACTCTTCATTGGAAAAGGTCTGACACCTGTGAGCCCTCCTGGGCCAGAGAACTAACAAGAGCCATGAACGATATGATGTTGGCAGCTAATCCTACATGTCCCTGCTTCCTTCTTTCTAGGACTGCGCCCTTGACCCAAAGTTTTTGGAACTGGTAAAACTGAGGAGAGAAAATTCAGGGAAGGTTCACTCACATCACTGATTGTGGAGAATGTATGTGAGGAGTACTGAAAACCCTGGTTCATTCCTCCTTAAGTAACACCTTGACTCGATTCAGTTTTCCTGGCTTGAAAAAAAACCCAATTTGATGAATGTTCGAATATATACGTTTGAACTGATGTGTTATTTTGTACACTGTTTTCTGTAAAACAAAGTCTTTGGCCCTGTAAGAGCAGATCTGTTGTTTAGAACACAAATCCATCATGTAAGATACAGGTAGCCTGATAGAGGCTACTGGAAGAATGGCAACTGAAGTAAAATTTGGGTATGGAGGAGAGGAATATGCTCTCTGCAGACAACACTGACCCACATGTGCCCTAGGAACTGCCGATTCCACTTTAGGGTAGATGTAGCTAAAGAAGCATTTGGTTAAGGCTGTTGAAGGAGGTAGCAATGAAACTGAAAGCAGTAACTTGGGCATTGTTCAAATATTGGTAAGATGATACTTACACTGTGCTAAATGCCATGTGCTATTTTAAGCACTTTACATATATTAACTCACTTAGACCTCGTAACAACTCCACGGAATAGGTACCATTGGTATCCTCAGGAAACTGACATAGAAAGAGGAAAGTCACTTGCCTAAGGTCCCACAGCTAGTAAGTGGCAGAGCTGGGCTCCAAACCCAATCCGTCTGGCCCTAGAGCCAGTACTCGTACACATTGCGCTGACTGCTAACTATGTTTTTCTTAATTGAGCTAAAAAGAAAAACAAGAGTAATTGCAGATAAACATAAATGACTCTCTAGAAGCTGTTCAAAATATGTCAGGGAGTTTTTTTAACAGGCCATAATCACAATAACCACAAAATAAGTTACTAAAAATAAAAAACGAAAATGTTACCTTTAACATGCTCTACTAGAAATTTAATATTCATTTTATGTATTCATTATAAAGTACTCTTAGTTCAATTATAAAATTTAAGTTTTGGGTTTTTTCTTTTAAATAGAAAATACAAGCACGGGCTTCTAATTTATGTTATATTTGGAAAGACTGATTTACACAAATCCTAATGGGATGGGCTACCAAATACTTGGCACGTCTAAGCAGTGAAAGTTTCATCAAAAAGACATAGTAATGTTCTTACCGGTATTAATAGAAACTTACATATAAAAACTACTATTTGAAACTTTTAAGTCATAAAACACCAGGCCAAAAGTTTTTCTCAACCTCTTCTTTCCTAAGCATAACTACGTCTCCTCAATGGGGGTAGTTTCGTGACAATGCCCAAATTTCACAGGAAGGTGGGCACGTGGGCCTTTCCCCTCCTCATCAGAAGTTAATTTGTTAGGACTTATGGTGGCCACATGATGTTTCAAATACTAGTAGGAAACAAATGAGTCGACTTAGGAACACAAAAAGTAAACTGTGATATAAAGAATAAGGAAAGGGATGCAACATTTCAATAAGCTCAGATATGACATGATGATACTATCACAGGCCTGAGTATCTTCTTTATCTCCTAAATAAGTTGAGCCCCCAACAGGAAAAAGGTCACCTCACAGAGAACGCTATGAGATTTTTAAGTCGCTAGACTCCTTTCCATCTTCTCTTCCTCATCAGCTCTTGATACTGCTGTCAAATTCTACAAACTGGCAAAGAAAAAAGGGGTGAAAGTTGAGGGATTGTGTAGAGAAATAATAAAAAAATTTGTGACTATTAGAACTAAAATATTATAGCGACTGTTATAATTTAAAATGCCTACAATATGTGGCCTGTCCTTAAAGAAATGTCAAGTGAACATTAAAACCATAAAATACCTGAGAATGGAATTCATTACATTTCGGCAAGAACAGCAACTTTCTATCTCCCACCCACCCTAGGAAGCTCAATTCATCTTTACAAAGGCACTGGGGAAATGTGCTTGTTCCTTATAATGGCTGTCAATTCAGAGACAATTTGAAGTACAACTACCAACGACTAGGAGTCTCAGACTTGCTGAGTATTCACTTCTTATCTCAAAAGCATCTCCACAGACCTAGAACATGAGGGCGTTCACCTAGAATGGATACACAGGGACTAAGCCATTGAGAAGGCTGGAAAAGGGGCACCAAGGAGCTTTTCACAAACTACAGGCTTTTCCATACCAAATGATGCTGCCAAGCCCTGATAGGCCATATGAGCCTGATAGACTCTTAATGCACTGATTTTTTTAAAAATCCTTTTAAAAAAGTAATTGAGATGTAATTTATACAACACAAAAATCTCACCATTTTAAAGTGTACGTCTCAGTGGTTCTTAGTATATTCACCATGTTGGAGAATTACTGCCACTATCTAATTCCAGAACATTTCCATCACCCCAAAAATAAACCCCATACCTATTATCATATGCACTGATTTTACCCATACTTTCTCCGCAGATATCTCTGTGGCCCATGCAGTATTTTAAGATGGCTGGCTGGTGCGAGTCTACACAGTATCTATATGGTAAGAAAACAAGAAAGCTACATTGTCCAGAAGGATACTGAACCCAAATTCTTGGCATTTTTAGCAATTACACTAATGTAATTTTTATACATCGGCTAAGAATGGCAGAGAAACTTACATTCAACATCCATCTTCACTTAACACATTAGTGTGCCCCCAATTCATCCAAGATGTTAAAAGAAGGGAAGACAATCTACTAGGATTAGCCATAACTGTCCATAGTTGCAATTTCAAAACACAGAAGATGCAAATGTGGGAAAACCTCCTTTAGTATCAAGCATAGCTGGATTAAAAAAAAACAACAACAACAAAACGAAAAACTTAATCATTAAGTAAGTACTGCCCCGTTTGGGAAAATAATCCCTACACCAGTCCAGTATTTAAAGTAATGTAGCTTTAAATGCAACCTTACTTTTATCATTCTTGTGACACCTAGAGCCTCTCCTAATGAGAAAAATAACCTTTAGGCAAAGGTCTGGCAGGAAAGCCTGCAGATGTGTGGTGCTCAGGCTGCTGCAGGGCTCTCATTACCTAAGTGAGCTCATGGCTTCTAAGACACACAGGAAGGAGACCTCACCTTCAGGCATCAGGGTGTTGAAAGCGGGAGGAAGTAGGTCCACGAGGGTGTCTTGCTTTTGTGCACTTATCTGGGGTGCTATTTCCAGAGAAGGAGCTCCTTTATAGAGTGTGCCCAAGATGGATTTCTCTAAGTTGCTCTCAGAGTTGTCCAGCTGCCCTCACCAATAAGTCAGTCTTTGTAGGTTGATAGAAACCACCAGTCAAAGCAGATGCAAATGGATTGTGGGGAAGCCTTCTTTAGTATCTAACATAGCTGGATTAAAACAAAAAAACTTAACCATTAAGCAAATCTTCATTTTAATCATTACTTTCATAGCAAATATCAACTAGGTGCTACACTTGGTTCTACCCTTCCATGGGCACTTAATTATGAATGGGAGTTTTGTGGGCTTGAGTGAAGACCACAATGAGCTCTTAATTTTTGTCCGGTAAGAAATTAGTTCTACTTGGTAAACAAGTAAACAAGATCCAGAAATATTTATTGGTAATTTAACTCATGCTTGCTGACATTGCCTAGCAACACTTCCAGTGACTTCTGTTGTGCAACAAGCTGTACTCTAGTAATGTATTTACAATTTTACTGCAATTTGCAATAATGATTTAAATACATTTTCATTTCCTGGATTTTCCAAAACACAGTCAGATGCAATCAAGTAAAGTTCATGACATATATACAATGTATAAATTAACAAATTTGCCTCAAAATAGTTATCTATGTAAGTAGTGCTACATTGTCCCTGTTTAAAGATGCCCAGGGAACAGTCCTAAGTTAAAAAAAAAAAATAATAATAACACTTGGCTAGATGAGGCTATAAAGCATTTATCCTCTACCTATAAGAAACCACCCAGTGGGGCGCCTGGGTGGCTCAGTCGTTAAGCGTCTGCCTTCGGCTCAGGTCATGATCCCAGGGTCCTGGAATCGAGCCCCGGCATCGGGCTCCCTGCTCCGCGGGAAGCCTGCTTCTCCCTCTCCCATTCCCCCTGCTTGTATTCCCTCTTTCGCTGTGTCTCTCTCTGTCAAATAAATAAAATCTTTAAAAAAAAAAAAAAAGAAAGAAACCACCCAGTGGCCAGTGAAACTCCAAAAAACCTTCACTAAACTAGAATTTCATTTTCCTTTACCCTAAGGGCATTAAGAGGACTGAGAATCAACTGCAAGTGAAAGAATCCAAAAATTATCTACTGTCTTTAAGGCTTACATCCTCTTATAGGGTCTAAATAATATGGCAGAAACCTGGATATTTTGGAAGGCAGGTTGTTTTTTTTTTTTGGTGACCTTTCAACTATATACTTTTAATAATATAATTGCTATACAGTAAAAAACCCAAAGTTAGCTAAATTTGTAGACACATTTGGGAATGTAATTGCTCCAAAATTTCCCATTCTTAAATCTGTTTTTATAAAACTCTTCTAATACAAGATGGGACTTGTTCTGAAAACAGGTGGATTAAATTCAGTCTTTGTCAAATAAAAGTACAAATTACCTAGCAAGATGTGAGGTGGTTCTTGTATTGGAAGAGGACTAATACATGCACATTATCATTTTACTGCATGCTAATCAAATACTTGGAGCTGAATAAGAGGAAATTCTAATATAGCCATTTTCTAAAGGGTTGGATTCCTCAGGTCTAGCACAAGTGCCTACTATACCAATTACCTAAAAGGATTATTTCAAAGTTTTTCTTAAAGCAAGATTATTCATGAGTTTAGGGAAAAAAAACCAACAAAATTATCATTCAAACTATGTTATGAATAATCCTCTTGGTTTAAGAAGAAGAGAGCTCAAATTCTAGGACTTTATTTGTGGGGCAAGAAGGCAAGCCTATGGGGCGCATGGGTGGCTCAGTTGGTTAAGCGACTGCCTTCGGCTCAGGTCATGATCCTGGAGTCCCGGGATCGAGTCCCACATCAGGCTCCCTGCTCAGCAGGGGGTCTGCTTCTCCCTCTGCCCTCTTCCCTCTCATGCTCTCTGTCTCTCATTCTCTCTCTCTCAAATAAATAAATAAAATCTTAAAAAAAAAAAAAAAGATTTTAAAAAAGGGGCGCCTGGGTGGCTCAGTCGTTAAGCGTCTGCCTTCGGCTCAGGTCATGATCGCAGGGTCCTGGGATCGAGCCCCACATCGGGCTCCCTGCTCAGCGGGAAGCCTGCTTCTCCCTCTCCCACTCCCCCTGCTTATGTTCCCTTTCTCGCTGTGCCTCTGTCAAATAAATAAATAAAATCTTAAAAAAAAAAAGAAGAAGGCAAGCCTCTGGAAAGGCAATATTTGTTTTTGGTGGATTCAACCAAGTTTGCCAAGACTGTCTGCCATTATGATGAGTGGCACTCAATTTTTAAACTTTTTTTAAAGTTTAAGTAATCTCTACACCCAGTGTGGGGCTCAAACTTACAACCTCAAGATCAAGAGTCACATGCTCTGCTGAGCCAGCCAGGTGCCCCGAGGGGCACTCAATTTTAACACATTTCTTCTGGATTATTGCAAAGGTTATTGCATATCACATAATCTCAGATAATATCAGGCACAAAAAACACACAAAGTTATTGTAATTCATGTACAAGTTTTAAAAAAGTAAAAAAAAAAAAAAATTAACCAGTAAAAAAATACATACCAAAAAAAAAAAAAAAGGTCTATATTTGTATTCCACAAAGGGATCTATGCAATATATAAGGCCACATTCAGACTGGTACAAATTCTGGAAATTCATGCTGCAAGTGAGAATTAAAAAAATGCTGGCCAGCTCAAAATTTTAAAGTAAACATTAAAATCAAAATAAAAATATTCCTGTGGTCTAACCTTCAAGGGTAACAAATGGGTTCACCTTAAAAAAAAAATCAGTGCCAGTAAGTGTACAAGTGCCATCATCTGTATCCTCAAACTCCCTGCGCTCCTAAGACCTGGGATGACAAGGCAATGAAGTTTTCCAAATCATCACAGCTTCTGAATGCCCATAAATCTACCAACGAAGAAAATGGATGTCTACCTCTTATTTCTGGAGATAAAAACATAAACCTATACACAAATGAACAGTTAACAGGATATAAAAAGATGGGAACACCTACAACCTCCAATCACCCAATCAAGCTTGGGCGTTCATCTACTTCTGTTGATAACTAAGCCAACTCAAGCGCCAAGACTGATTATTCTGCACTTACCCCACAAGCAAAGGAAAGACAGATTTTAAACAAATAAGCATCAACAGGACAAAAACGCAGATGTTAACATTTACACAGATGCTGACTCGTTTCATCTGTCAATTCAAAATGGTAAGAAAACCCTTCTAATATAGATTCCATAGTCTGCTCAATGACAACACAACATAGAGGTTGCTGAAACATTACCCCAAGTATTATACGTATTTTACTGAAAAATAACCGAGCAACCAGATTATAAAGAAGTTCCCATTATGGGAAGTATGCAGATTTTCAAATCAAAACCATACTGCTGCTTGACCACACCATTCAACCGACCAGAATCCTCTAAGGTAAGATCATTTCACCAAAACCGATGGAAGGATGGCAGAAAGAACTCCAGTGAGAAAGGACCCGCAAAGCAACGGCCACAATAGAAAAGTAACAGTTAACACAAGTCAGACTGTCGCCAAGGAAAAGCTTCAACTTATTTCAACCAATAGCAGGGAATCTCACAAAGAAACCAATAAGCTTCCTAAAACCCATGTCCCCCAATCCCAAACGGTTTCCCAACGGGGCTTACTGCGGTGAGTGACAAACAGGAGCTCCTCCTGTCTAGTTTCAGTTCCTTCTACTCCAATAGAGGCTTCCTGCTCTCGGCTCACCAGGCGGCATTACTGGGTGGCTCTTAAGGGTTGCAAGCCTCACGTCCACCTGGGGGGTCCTTCTAAACACGCGCAGCACCTGGGAGCCCCAAACGGATGGGAGGCGCTCAAAGAGCACGGGGCGGGGGGTGAAAATGGAATCCAACATCTTGCTTAACAGGAGGGCCCGCCTCTGCAGCTTTCCTTCTCCCGAGGCACCTAGCCCTAGGTGGTCCTTTAACGTGCTTGAAAGGACACGAGGAGGCGGCAAGGACCCACACTCAGACACACGCGGATTCCCAGGGAGGGGGTTTTCCAGCTACTGGATTCCTGCGGTGTGAGCGCGGGGCTCCCTCTGCCAGGGTACTTCGCTGGGCCTGGAGACACATTCGGACCCCATCGCCCTCGGGGTCCCCGACTCAAGCTGGGTCAGGTGTCCCAGCGAGTTCCAAGCGAGAGAGGCCTCCACAGACAACATACGGGCTTCAGGGACACAAAAGGCCTCCCGGGCAAGGAACCCGGGGCGCCTGACAGAACCTGGCGCCGTCCTTCGCAGCGGCTCTAAGGCTGGCCCCCGAGGCACCCATCCTGGCTCTGTGCTGGGCTTCTTATCGCCCCACAAGTGCCTGATACTGTGGTTTTACGGTCTGAGGAACAGTTAGGCCTCACAGGCCTGGCCTGAGGTGTGCGCTCTCCGAACCCCGCACTGCCGCCTTCCCCACTCAGCGGCGGGGCCCGGCTTTCCCGCCCCACAGCCCGACCAGGGGTTGGTGGCAGACGGAGGCAGTTGGGACCGGCCCCAGCAGGTTGGAACCGGTCTGGGCCGGGCCGGAGGAGGAAGGGGGGGAGGGAGAGGCCGCCTCGCGCTCTCCCTGCGCGCGTGACTCACGCTGGCCGCTGACGTCAGGCGTGCGCGCGCGGCGGGGGGGGCTCTACGTACGTGTAGTGCTGCGGTTTCTCGGGCTGTGCCTGCAGCACCTGAGCGGTAGCGGCCGGGGGCGCCGAGGAAGCTGCGGAGCCGCCGGGCCCGGGGCCCTTCGACATGGTCCTGTCTTCCTGCCTCTTCGCCGCTCCCCTTTTATTATTCAGTCTGCGCGGTCCGCGCCGAGGATCCAGTGCGCCTGCGCCGCGCCACGAGAACGTGAAGACCCCCCGCACGGCCGCAAGGGTTGCTGGGAGTTGTGGTCCTCCGTTCGGCTGGAATTTTACCGTCGGCAGAGGGTGGCTGCCAAAGGAATGGACCACAATACCCAGGGATCCTTGCAGACGATGTCCCGGATGCTGAGGGCCCGCCACGGCTTGTGGGGATTGCAGTCCCGCCGCGTCCTCCTTCTTACTAGTGCGTTTCCAGTTTCTTAGGGGAGCTTTCCTTGGAACTGGAGCCTCTGGAGTAGAGAGGGCCCAGAGCTAGAGAGGCCCTAACGACTTATGTGAAACAGGTCAAGTGTAATTTCGCCACCAACAGTGTAGTAATTATCTCGCCGTCAGACTTGGTCGGTCTTGGGTTCAGTGCTGATGCCGGCCCCAGGAGCGCTTCAGAATCTGTATTGTCCGTTCTTAGCTCTGGGCCTTTGTGCTGCAGGCACCTGCAGTCCGCCAACATCCTCTTCATTCCTGCGGCCAGGCCAACTGGGGAGGCATGAAGGAAAGTCTGCCTACTGGAAGTCAGCTTAAGAAATCTTTGCCAAAGTTGAGCTACACGACCAATACTCTGTTCCCGCGTCTTTGCGGAGGCGCTCCGTAAACCTTTACCAGCCCTGAAACCTGGAACCCCACGACTTGGGTCCCTTCCCAAATCGACACCTGGCCTGACCAACTTGTTTCCAGTGCACTAGGGGCCAAGGACGAATTTAATCTCCGTCTAGAACAGTCTCAGGTACACCGACGAGTTGCAGGGGAGTTGAGAAGCTTCGCACACTGTCCAGAAGCAGAGCCTCGGGTTGAGTCGGGGGTGCAATTTAAAATCCACTGCAGTTTCCTTCTCTGGACCTCAGCTGTTCTGTGTTTTCCGACCCCACTTCCCACTAGTAGGGCGAAGTTCTTCACTCTGTGGCTTTTGTCAAATAAGCCAATTCCCTCTTTACAAAGTTCTTTATAGATCTATTGACAGTTGTCATTTAGCTTTGTTTTCCATAATGAATCTATTTAAATCCCTTGTTTTTAAGAAATTTATATTTGATTAGATAGGTTAACTAATGATTGTCACGTTAAGGAAAAACGTTCCCAATAACCTTAGGGGTGAGGGAGGGTGGGGTGAATGGAAAATTGTTAATGTTCAAGAATGACACATATTTTATTTAGTTCTGAGTAACCTCACATCAGAAGCCAAATTGTCTGCCTACAAAGTTGAGAAACTGGTATTTCCTAAACAGGCCAAATCAATTGTTTAACCACTAGGGGCGTGCGAAGATGAAAAATTCCAAAAGGACAAATAAAAGTTGTAGTTGTATTGGTTTAACCCTGTTATTAAATCCAAGTAATTTTTATATGTTATCCCCAAAATACCTGAGTGTGATTTGAATGAAGAAATATAGTCCATAGCACTAGGCTTTAAGAAAGCGTATACCATAAGCTTCAGGATGAGTGTGTACTGGTAAAATTGGGAGATGATATCATCCAAACTGTTTAACTTACAAAAGAGAAAACCGAAACTCAGAGAAGTAACTTGCACAGTTCCTCAGCAAGCCCATGGCAGAACAGGAACTAGGACGGGAGCCTACATGCTGCATCACATTCTACATTGTTTTGATTGTATAAACATTTTTAGTTCTTTCCCATTTCCTGTGTTGCCTTTCCTCTCCTGTGCCAATTTAGGAAGAAGAAAAACCCGCGTGACTGCCAAGTAAGAAGGATGAACTATTCTCACTAATCGTCCTTTAAGTAGATGAATGTAAATCTATACCTAGTTTCTGCTGGAGCAATTAGTTCTCCTCTAGTAATTAGCCAAACTGCAAAAAGAAAAAACTGGAGTGTCTGTCCTCTGGAGGCTTGAGACAGACAGAATTCTGGATCTTTTAGAAAATCTTTGGAACTCAAAGGCATTGTTAACTTAGGAACCCATTTCTTCCCTAGGCCATTTGGGCAGTCAAAAATGTTAACAGGGTATTTTTCTGGTTACATCCCAGAACATTTGAGAGCCTTTTGTGTGTGATCTAACCAGTGCCCTGATTCTTAGCCTTACTCAAGTTCTGAGGACAGGGCAAGAGCCTCCATCTTGGTTTCTCAGCATCGCATGAATGAAAAAGAAAAAATTTCTCCCATACTGTAAACTTTGGGCAGAAGGCAGAAATTAAAGTTGACCAAATTATCACATAAAAGTTTAGGTATGTGATAATTAAATACAAATTGTGCCTGTTAAGATTGAGAGGGCTGAAATGAGAGGAATTTGATATCAGAGATTGGGTCAAAGACATTTTTACCATAGCACCTTTTTCATATTGCTCATTTTCCCCCTCACTATTGATACTGAGAGCAGACCTTCCCTGTCACAAGTAAATTTTTTAGGTATTTGTATTTATGTACAATAAACATTTGAGTTGAAATTACATGTACATGGGTTTTGCTATTTTTTTTTATTTTGATAATTTAAAATATTCAGTGGAAAAAAATTCACTAAACCCAGAGTAGGAACTATGGAATAAAATGCACAAAGCTCTATTTCAATTTTCTGAGTTTTGTTTGGCTGGTCTTAAACTTTACCCTGCTTTGGTATTTTATATACCTGTATCAGCAGGAGAACTGAAAATTACAATTCCTCAAATACATTTATTTAGGCAAAGGTAGGGATTACCGTTTTTATACATTTGTCGTGTTTCTTAGAAGTAGTACCTACGAGAATATACCACTAAATACAAGGGCACATATTTAATTTTCTTTCATTTATTCTTTATGGACATGCAAATGCTGTCTTAGGACTATTTCCATTTTGGCTGTAATCATTTCATTCAGTTGAATTACATAATTCAAAAATATGTTGCTCAGTAGGCTACTTCTTTAAGCTATTGAAATCACAAAGTATTTTGTGATAGCCTAAGAACATACAAAACAGTACTTATAAAATCATATATTGACATATTTTTTTTGTGTCTACTATTTACCCCTACCTACACCACCAAACAAAAGAACTACTTTTTGGTTAAAATATATATGAGTGATATATAAAATACTTGGTAGTTTAATATGATTTGCTGAATTCTAATTCTCTTTTACACTACATAACCATCAAAATGTGAAAGTAAATAGTCAAGGGAACACATTTAGTTTTACATTGGAAAATACGGACAAGAATTTCCTTTAAGTAACCTCTCCTCCTGCATTTTATTAGCGAGATGCGAATTTGGTCAGGTTCCTACCCACCCTGACCCTTAAGTCCTGATAGAGACCAATGCAATTCATTTGCATTGACTTTCTATTGTAGAGCTTTGGAACCAAGGGAAGGATCCAAACATAGCTTCATTTTATCCAATCAGAAGAGCTGCTTCGTGCTAATCTCTGATTCGCCCATTCCTCTTTGCATTCATCCAATCATCAGGCCACTTTAACAGCCAATCGGCGGCCTAGATGCCCACCAATCCGGGAGCGAGGCCGAAGCACGGCCTTTGTGTCGGGGATGTCAGCGCGTCGGCGAAAGCTCCCGCCAATAGAAAAAGTCGTTGGTGTATGCAAATTAGGCCTCTGTGACGTAGAGACGCAGCGTGAAGCGTGGGTATAAAAGCGAAGGCAAAGGGGGGGTTTGGAGCACAGAGCGGTTTGGTCGTTCGTTGGACGGTCTTCTTTTCTTTGCTCGGCGACTGCGGCTCTTCATTGGGCAGCAGGAGCGGCGCGGCGGTCGGAGAAGCGGTCTAAGACTTCGACATTGGGTAAGCGTTGGCAGGTTCGCTTGTGGTTCGAGACCCTGTCGGCCGTTGTTGCCGCGGGCCGCAGCCGTTGGAAGCGGAGTGCTGGCTGGTGCGGGCTGCTCGGGCCGCCGGCGTCGGGTGTGGGGCCGGGAGGTTTTCCCTTGGGGCTTCGTTCGGGAACCGCGTCTCCGCCTCCTTCCCGGTGGTGATTCAGAGGTCCCGACGCCGGGTTCCGGGCAAGCGGGGCCTCCGCCCGTCGAGGAGGGGAAGTGACTCCTCCCCGCGCCCCCCCCTCCCGGGGGAGGCTGCTGCCGCCTCTCGCAGCCTGAGTCATTAGGGGAGGGGGAGGAGGCGGCGGCCCCGGGCCATCTGCCGCCGCGAAGAGGCGGGAGGGCAGGGGCACCGAGCCTGTCCCCCCTCCGGGGGGCGAGCGCCGCGGCCCCGGAGTCACGGATGTCTTCCTTAGGTAAAAGAAAATGGCTCGGACCAAGCAGACTGCCCGTAAATCCACGGGTGGGAAAGCGCCCCGCAAACAGCTGGCCACTAAAGCCGCCCGGAAAAGCGCCCCTTCTACCGGTGGGGTGAAAAAACCTCATCGCTACAGGTAGGCAAGGCGGCAGGAAAACCATGACGGGGCGGCCCGTGGCCCGCGTGGGAGCGCGTCCCGGGGCTGGCGCCGGGCGCTGGCCGCCCCCGGGTGTCCGCTTACACTGCCCTGCTCGCTGCAGGCCCGGGACCGTAGCGCTTCGGGAGATCCGTCGTTACCAGAAATCCACCGAGCTTCTGATCCGGAAGCTGCCTTTCCAGAGGTTGGTGAGGGAGATCGCCCAGGATTTCAAAACTGATCTGAGGTTTCAGAGCGCCGCCATTGGCGCGCTTCAGGTAAGGCGAGCACGGCTGTAGTAGGGTCGGAGGGCTCGTGCGTGGCTTCTCCTCCTCGACTAGAGTTTAATAGTGTGGCTCTTGTCCTCAACAGGAGGCCAGTGAAGCGTACCTGGTGGGTTTATTTGAAGATACTAATCTGTGTGCCATCCACGCTAAGAGAGTCACCATCATGCCCAAAGACATCCAGTTGGCTCGCCGGATACGGGGAGAGAGAGCTTAAGTGAAGGCAGTTTTTATGGTGTTTTGTAGTAAATTCTGTAAAATACTTTGGTTTAATTTGTGACTTTTTTTGTAAGAAATTGTTTATAATATGTTGCATTTGTACTTAAGTCATTCCATCTTTCACTCAGGATGAATGCGAAAAGTGACTGTTCACAGACCTCAGTGATGTGAGCACTGTGGCTCAGGAGTGACAAGTTGCTAATATGCAGAAGGGATGGGTGATATTTCTTGCTTCTCATGATGCATGTTTCTGTATGTTAATGACTTGTTGGGTAGCTATTAAGGTACTAGAATTGATAAATGTGTACAGGGTCCTTTTGCAATAAAACTGGTTATGACTTGATCCAAGTGTTTAACAATTGGGGCTGTTAAGTCTGACCATACATCACTGTGATAGAATGTGGGCTTTTTCAAGGGTGAAGATACAAGTCTTAACCACAGTGTAACTTACAGTTTCCTTAAAAAAGAAAAGAAAAAAAAAAAAAGTAAACTTGGCAGCTATAGAATACACTATGTGCATTTATAATAGCTATTTTATATATTGTAGTGTCAACATTTTTAAATTAAATGTTTTACATTCACATGTGGTGGGGAGTCTTGTCATTAAGGTGTGTGTAATTTAAAGTCCAGTTGGTTTTCTCCTAACTAGACTGCACTTGTTTCATAATAGTAAAATGCTTTGCAAATTATACCTTGCATAAGTCCTCATTCTACCACATGTTAACTAACCCTCTAGCTGATTAATGCAAACACTAATGGGGGGATTTTATTTATAAGGGCTCTAGACTATAATACAAGTTATTCACACCAGCATCATCTGTTATAATATTTAAACTAGTTAGTGCAGCTTTTCTTTGTGTAGTGGTTGTTCTCATAACTAGGTTGAGTTTTTCTCTACCAAGAGGAAACAATACCGAAGTTCTTTTCCTTGTGGAGTTTGTATTATAATAACCCTTAGAGTAAACTTGCTGTGGGGGAGGGGCACACAACTCCAGCTTCTTGAACCTCTGCCAGTTAAGATGGTGTCCAGTTAGGTTACATCTGATAACATGGTCCTGGGAAAATCACTTTATAGAGATGGCCTTCCAAGTGGTTTTAAAAATTATCTTTCTATTGAAATCTTTAGGTCAATTATGTATGTTGACTAAATTCACAAATAAACTTGTTTATTCAACTAAGTGTCAAAAACCTACATTGAATATACAAAGCTTAAATAGATACATTATCTTGATTCTTTGTATCCTGAAGTTTGAGCTTAGTTTATACCTGGTTTTGCTCGGTAGACAAAGGAACCATTTATACACAAAAGTAATACTTTCTTTGTACAAGTTATTTTAACACAAGTCCACAAGTATAGAACTCTGTTGGTCTAAGCTGCTTTTTTTTTCAGTATAAAGCTAGTTTTCTTGACCAGTGATGGTCCGCTATATGCATAGGATCTAGATGTCAGCAAGACATGGGCACAAGAGCCACTGGTCATCAGACAAGCATTCTGGGTATTTGAAGCTGGTAGCTATAGAAAGATAGTTGTGCCCTAATAACGTAGCTTCTTTTTTTAAAAAAAAAATTGTTTGGTTTCAAATTCAAGGGACTTAGGGAGAGAGGCAAGCTAGGATAGGTTTGATTCTTGGCAACTTAATGAGCCTTCATGAGGCATCAAAGGTGGAGTCTGATCTATAACGAACTGGTTTTCTAGAAGGTTCATCATAACTAGCTCTGGAACAGTGACTTCCCAGTTCTGATGATCTCAACATTGTGCTTCTGAAGGACATTGGTTTGATCCTGGACAGTGGAATGTGCTGTGGAGTACCTCCACAGTGTCTGAGTACGAGTAGACTTTCACTATGGTGATGTCAGTTTGTTGAGTTTACTAGTTGTGATAACCCAAGTGGGGTGAAACTTGAACCTTCTACCCCAGCCCATCTTCTCTACATACTGATGTAGAGGCTTATGGATTTTACTGGGCAGCTGGGAATCTGCTGCTTTAAATAGTGCAGCTTGTGCTTCCAGACTTTGAGCATACTTAACCCAGAAGGCAAAAATATCTTTCGGTTCTAGGAAGCTGCCCACACAGGATAACCCTGGGTTTAGATGATGGGACAGACTCTGTAAGGAGAAAAAAGCTGGAGCTGATGAAGGTATCCTGTGCCCTTGATGGATGAGACAAAAATAAAGTTTTTGAAGTTGAGACTATTCCATCTTGTTAGTGGTCTTCATTTGAATTGATAACATCTATTTCTTTCACAAATTTTCCTGTGGGGAAATACCTGGAAAGTTGCCTTCTGACTCCTGCTGGGGGTGGGGGGAGTGCATTCAGTAATGACAGGCAGACCCCCTATTCTGGAAGGTGATACGTGTCACAATTTGCTTAGGACAGAGCCCGGTGATGCCTGTTGAACCTGTGTATTAATAGTGCGTTTCTTGACTGTCAGCGGACTTGGTTTCAGCCAGACCAGTTTTGTTGAGGGCTGGAAGTGCCAGTATCCTGACTGTCCGGCTACCAGAAGATTTCTGAACCAAGCCACTGATTGCCCTCATCCTGAAGCCCTTAGCCTGTGCCCTTAAGGTAGCTGAAGGGCCAAGTTGTGAAATTGCTGGTCACAAGCCAGGTCCACCTTCATGAGGGTGACCCCCATTGCTCTCCCTCCACACTTGTTTGTCCTGTTTCCCCTTTCACCCCCCCTCCCCTGTTAGGCAGTTACACTTTGTAATTGTGGACCTGTGGGCCCATGCTGCTGGGTCCGTAAAATAGCCCTGCTTCATCCCTAAGCTGGTCAGTATGTAGACTAGATGATTTAGACAACACACAAGTTACATCCTATTTACAAAATTCAAGGTGGTAAAGAAAACGAGGGGCAAGCACTTCAAACCCGGCTTACTTCCAGAGATCGATCAGCGCATGCACAAAAGTTAACTCCTCTCCATCGCACCGCCCGAAGGAAGGAGAGCAGTTCTGGGAGAGGCCAGCAAGGGCCACCCCACGCCCCTTACGAGGCCTCCAGCCCCCTAGGGGCCTCTGCTGCCAGCCAGAGTGATGTCTCCAAGTGTAGGGAAGCAAGCTCTGAGCCCACTGGCTGGACTGGAAATTAGTCTTTCCCACTCATTTGCAGTCATTCCTCAGCTGTCTCCCAACAGCGGTCTTCCCTGGAGCTCCCCCTACCTGGGTCCTTGCAAGCACTGCCTGCGGCCTGGTGGGCATTGGGGCCGGGGTCTGTGCAGCAGTTGGAAAGCAGGCCCCTCTGGATCACATTCAGGTAGGGTAGTAGAGGGCAGACACAGTCCAGCTAGCTGTCTGCCATGGGGTCAGCAGGAAACTCAGGCTTGCCCTGCAGTGACTGCAGGATGGGGCTGGCCTGTGTTTGGGAGCAACAGCTGAGGGCCAGACATCAGCCTCAGGCCTACGGCCAACCTAGCCTGCCACGGGGAAGGGCGAGGTGCAGTGTGCACCACACCCATCTGCAGCTGTTGTCTCCCTGGTGGGGCTGTGGTCCACTGGGCATAAGAGCTTTGAGTCCCCACCCTGCACATCCGGTCCCCACCCCTACCTCCTCATCCCTCTTGTTGGGAGCACTTCAGAGTCATCTCACTGAGGCGATCACAGCCCATGTCCCTCAGTCCTGACCCAGGCACTGCTAGAAGAACACAGCTGAGCTGGCTGTGGCTTGTCTGGGCCCCACAGTCTCTTCCTTCCCTCAGCCCGATGGTGGTCCCACCTGCCCCTGTGGACATTCCTCAGGGGTGTCCATCCAGCTGGGCCTGGCTTTTGGCCAGGAACTTCAGCACAAACAGCTGACCTTCCAGCTGCCTTCCTGAGGGCAAGGCTAGGGGAAGGAAGGAAGAGCCAAGCCCCTGGCCAGGTTGCTAACCCAAATCTTACACCACCCCCAAGGAGAAGGTTGAAAGTGCCCTCTTGGGCCAGATGGCTGGCCTTTTGGCTCCCTGACCCCTTTGTCAACACGTGTGGGGAATGAGCAAGGCTGTAGGTCGAGCTGGGTGCAGCTGGGACAGCTTTGAGTTTATACATAGGGGGCTGTGCTGTGAGGTGCGGCCAGAGCCTGATGTCCTCCCTCCCTCCTGGGGGTGCCTGTTCTCCGTGGCTCTGCTAACTGCCCAGCAGCCCCTGACAGTGAGGGATCCCGCCCAGACACCACCATTGTTCCAAGCAGCATCATGGGACTTCTCTGTGATGCGGTGTGCCTGTTCTGGTGTCCTTGCCTGAGCATCATGCCCAGTGTGTGCCAGGGGCCAGGACCGTTGGCCAGACACACCCAGGAGCAGCATTTCTTAACCTTCTGCCCTGAGCAGAGGACCCTCCTCCTCCACACCCTCCTCCACCATCGCCCTTCCCCATGGAGGAAGCTAAGTGTTCTGCAGTCACCCCCTCTACCAGGGAAACAAGGGGAGGGGGCTTTGGTGAGGCTATGGTCCCTGAAGGGGCTATAAGGTCACACATGACTTGGAAAGGGTGCTAGGGTCTGGGGTCTTAGCTCCAGCAGCTGCCAGCTCTCTTTCAGAAAGCTGCAGTTCTGGAATGCACACAGTGGAATGGAGGGTGGGCAGAAAAGGAGAAGCCCATCTCGACACCAGCAATACTGACAAGAAGGGCTCTGGGAAGGGAGGCTGGTGGGCGGCAAGCTTGGGGGGCTTTAGGTGGCCTTTGCTGAGGGGTCTGTGAGGGACCGTGCACGTCCCCATGGAGGTGATACCCGGGCTCCATTAGCCCCACTCCCCTCCTAACCTCTCTGTTGGACATACTGGGCCTCAGGACCTTTCCCCATAAGCTTCTCACTGCCTGGTACTGAGCCAAGAGCATCAGCAGAGGGGACAGGATGGATTTGGGTCCAAGGCCCAGGCATCATGGGCCTGAGGGTCTTGCTACAGCCTGCAGCCCTCTCCCTCCCTGGCACCGTGCCTTTGGGCAGTCTCAGTCTTCATGCCCACAGCCTATGGCCTGGAGGCCCAGACCAGCTGCAGTGCCCAGCACAAGGTGCAAGAAGAGATGGTTGTGGCCCTAAGCTGTCCCCTGCATCTTGTGAGTCTGGATTTCTCCCTGACCATCAGCACAGTGGTCATCAGCCTAGAGGGCGGGAACTTCAAGGACATGGTGGGGGCACCAAATAAAGACAAAGCCTGGGGACTCCTGGGTGGTCAATTGGTTAAGCGTCTGCCTTCGGCTCAGGTCGTGACCTCAGGGTCCTGGGATCGAGTTCCACATCAGGCTCCCTGCTGAGCAGGGAGTCTGCTTCTCCCTCTGCCTGCCGCTCCCCCAGTTTGTGCTCTCTCTGTCAAATTAAAAAAAAAAAAAAAAGACAAGGCCTGAAGCTGGCCCCTCTTAGCAGGAGGGCAAGAAGCTCCTGATGCTCTGAAGGCAAGGCCTGAGTCTTGCCTGCTTTTGGAGTCATGCCCGGCACCCAGCAGAGGCTCCGGACATGTTTGCTGACCGACCCGGATGGCCCTGGCAGCCTCACAGCACAGCTGGCTGGATCTGCTCCTGGCATGGGTGGCAAAGAATCAGCCCAATTCCCAAGAGCTTTGGTTCCTGGCCTGGCTTCCGAATCGGGAGTGTTCCCTGTAGAAACCGGGGCTGCCATGGCCTGAGAGAGCAGCTGCCCGTGCCCCCCTCCTCAATCCCTTATCTCAGTCTGAACTGTATGTCTTCACACCTTAGTGTGCAGAAGCTGCAGCTGGTCAGGATGCTCTGGGGGACAGGGTGGTGGCTGAGAGGACAGGCTCAGGGGCAGCTAGGCTCAGGTTCAAGGCCCAGCTCTCCCATTTGGATGAGTTCCTTTACCCATCTGTGCTTCCCTATCTGTAAAACGGGAATAAAAACAGTTATTACCTAATAGGCTTGCAAGGATTTAATGAAATAATCTGTGCACAGCATGATGACTAAAAATATTTGACAACAGAAGTCAAGGGCACTGGGGCGCCTGGGTGGCTCAGATGGTTAAGCGTCTGCCTTTGGCTCAGGTCATGATCCCGGGGTCCTGGGATCGAGTCCCACATCGGGCTCCCTGCTCCTTGGGAGCCTGCTTCTCCCTCTGCCTCTCTCTCTCTCTCTGTCTCTCATGAATAAATAAATAAAATCTTAAAAAAAAAAAAAAAAGAAGAAGTCAAGGGCACTGACCAATCAGAGCACAGCCTGGTAGTAAACCACCAGCACCGCAGTATAGGCTGAGTATCGGCCCTGGCACCAGGGCTGACTATGAGCTCGCTATTCGTATCATCGATATTACAGAAGCTGTTATATTAATATTACAGAAGGGCAAAGGGCGTCCAAATCAGGAGATAGGTCAACCCTCCCCTATCGGGGAACAACCACAAAGAAGCTCCCAGAATGAGTGACAGGGTGGGCCATCTGCGGAGAGCAAACATTTTCAGAGACAATGTCTATAGATATTAGCGTGGGAGACATGGACCCAAGTCCCCTCAGGGAACCAGGCTGTGATTGCAACAGAGGAGCCAGAGTGTGGCAGGGTTCCCAGCCCTTAATGGGTGTCCCCATAAGGTGCCACCTCCCCCCCACCCCAGTTCTGTCACATCTGGCCAGGAAAATGGGAGGGAGGGTCAAAAGTCAGAGGTAGACTTCCTTCTCAACAGATTTCATGTAACATGCTAGATGGGATTTAAAAACTGAGAGTAAACACATCTTCCAAATAAAATCAATGTTTCAGAGTTCATCGCTGAGCAAACAGGAGCACTGCCCCTCGGTCAAAGCCAGGTTCTCCAAGAACAACCAAAACAATACAAAGGACGAACATGGGGCGCCTGGGTGGCTCAGTTGGTTAAGCGACTGCCTTCGGCTCAGGTCATGATCCTGGAGTCCCGGGATCGAGTCCCGCATCGGGCTCCCTGCTCGGCGGGGAGTCTGCTTCTCCCTCTGACCCTCCTCCCTCTCGTGCTCTCTGTCTCTCATTCTCTCTCTCTCAAATAAATAAATAAAATCTTTAAAAAAAAAAAAAAAAACAAAGGACGAACATGGGGCAAATGGATGTGTTTTCAGCCGAACTGAAACAATGGAAATAAAAAGGATATAGGCCTCGCAGGGATTAGGATTCCTCCCCTCTCTTCTTACTCAGATAGCTCTTTCCTCCTCCAGCAGAGCACATAGCCAGAGGGGGCCAGATTGTGTCTTCCTCTTACCTAGAGCCAGAGAGCCTTTTATCTTTTATCTGGCCAATTGCACAGGAGAGTCCAATGATATCTTTTCAATTAGTGGATGACTGATAATAATAGCAAACACTTATTCTGTGCTTACTAAGTGCCAGGTGCTGGGCTGGGCCCTATGTGAAGATTAGCTCGTTCAGTTCTTTTATAACAGGAATCACTTGCCCCATTTTACAGATGAGAGACTGAGGCTCCGAGAGGTCCCGTCATCTGCCTGAAATCACACAGATCTCAGATCACACAGATAGAGATTTTGGCAGAGATATGGGCTCAGGACTGTTAGACATCAAAGCTCAGGTAGGTAAAGGATTCACAGAGAAGGGGTTGCTTCATGCCACACTTCTCCAAGAGTGGTGCCCATTGGAAGGCATGGTTTGTGAATTTAATCCCATTTTAACCAGCCCCAAGGGCCACTCATTGTTTTGTTTTGTTTTGCCTATGCCAAAAAACGCTTTACTGAGGAGTGCTCAAAAGGAGCAGGCCATCAGATGAAATTTGGAATCATTTTCTCAGTTTTTTTTTTAAGATTTGTTTTTTATTTTATTTTATTTTATTTTTTAAAGATTTTATTTATTTGACAGAGAGAGACACTGTGAGAGAGGAAACAGAAGCAGGGGGAGCGGGAGAGGGAGAAGCAGGCTTCCCACTGAGCAGGGAGCCCAATGTGGGGCTCCATCCCAGGACCCATGACCTGAGCAGAAGGCAGACACTTAATGACTGAGCCATCCAGGCACCCCAAGATTTTATTTATTTATTTATTTATAAGCTTTTTATTTATTTAACAAAGATAGAGAGCACAAGTAGGCGGAGCGGCAGACAGAGGGAGAGGGAGAAGCAGGCTCTCCGCTGAGCAGGGAGCCCGATGCAGAACTCGATCCCAGGACCCTGAGACCACGACCTGAGCCGAAGGCAGCTGCTTAACCGATTGAGCCATCCAGGCGCCCCAAGATTTGTTTATTTTAGATAGAGAGAGTGAGAGAGAGAGAGAGAGAGAGCGCATGTGGGAGCAGGAGAGGGGCAGAGGGAGAGGGAGAGAATTTCAAGCAGACTCCCTGTGAAGTGCAGAGCCTGACTCAGGGCTCGATCCCACAACCCTGAGATCATGACCTGAGCCAAAATCAAGAGTCAGGCACTTAACTGATTGAGCCACCCAGGTGCCCCTCCCAAAGTTTTTAAAAATAGTTTTGAGATATACCACACATACCATACAATTCACCCATTCAAATTATAAAATCAGCGGTTTTGGTATATTCACAGACATGTACAACCATCACCACAGGCAATTTTACAGCATTTTCCTCGTCACAAAGAGAACTCAGTACCCTCAGCTATCACCCTTTATCCCCTCCATTTCTCTCAGCCCTAAGCAACCACTAATCTCCTTTCTGTCTCTGAAGATACTTGCCTACTCTGAACATTTCGTATAGATAGAATTGTACAGTTTGAGGTCTTTTGTGACTAGCTTCCTTTGTTTACCATCATTTCAAGGCTCAACAATGTTGTACCATGGATCAGCCTTCACTCTTTTTATGCCTGAGTAAAAATCATTGTATGGACATGCCACATTCTCTTGATTGATCCATTTACCTCTTTGGGTTGTTACCACCTTCTTTCTTTTTTTTTTTTTTTTAAGTTTATTTATTGTTTTTAGTAATCTCTGCACCCAACGTGAGGCCTGAACTCATGACTCTGAGATCAAGAGTTGCATGCTCCACTGGCTGAGCCAGCCAGGTGCCCCAGGTTATTACCACCTTTTGGTTAATGCAGATAGTGCTGCTGTGAATATTAATGTACCAGTTTTGTGTGGGCATATGTTTTCAATTCTGTTGCGTATATACTTAGGAGTGAAATTGCTGGGTGATATGGAAACTCTATGGTTAGTATTTGGTGAAGATGCTTAACTGTTTTACATTCCCACCACAATGCACGAGGGTTCTGATTTCTCCACATCCTCACCAACACTTGTTACTGTGTCCACATCCTTACCAACACTTGTTACTGTGTTTTTATTTTAGCCATCCTACTGGATATGAAGTGGTATCTCTCATTGCGCATTTGCTTTGCATTTCCCTAATGACCAGTGATGTTGAGCACCTTCTCACGTGCTTATTGGCCATTTGTATATCTTCTTGGGAAAAATGTCTGTTCAAGTTTTTTGCCCATTTTAAATTATCTGTCTTTTCTTGAGTTGTAAGAGTTCTTTATGTATTCTTGATACAAGGCCCTTAAATATATGGTTTGCAAATATTTTCTCCCATTCTGTGGATTGTCCTTTCACTTTCTTGATGGTGTCCTCTGAGGCACAAAAGTATTTAATTTTGATGAAGTACAATTTATCTATTTTCCTTTTGTCTCTTGTGCTTTTGGTGTCGTATCTAAAAAGCCACTGCCTGGGACACCTGGGTGGCTCAGATGGTTAAGCATCTGCCTTCGGCTCAGGTCATGATCCCAGGGTCCTGGGATCGAGCCCCACATTGGGCTCTGTGCTCAGCAGGGAGCCTGCTTCTCCCTCTCCCTCTGCCTGCCTGTCTGCCTACTTGTGATCTCTCTCTGTCAAATAAATAAAATCTTTAAAAAAAAAAAAAAAGCCACTGCCTAAGCCAAGGTCACAAAGATTTACCCCCATGTTTATTTCTAGAAGTTTTCAGAGCTGCATTTTTTAAAACTGAAGTGTAAATAACATAGTGTTATGTGAGTTTCAGGCATACGATATAATGATTCAACAATTCTATACATTACTCGCTGCTCATCACCATATAAGAGTATCAGAGCTGCATTTCGGCAAACCCCCGAGAGACCCCAAGCTCTACCCCGAGCCACGATACTCCCCAAAGCCCCCACCCTAGTCCCAAACAGGCTGCTTACATTTCAGCATTTCTGCTCCACAGTTTCATGCAGGTGCAACCGTGGACAGGTGTCCAGGCAGGAGTTGGGGCCAGCTTAAAGGTTCAGGATGCAGGCTGGTGAAAGAGGAGGTGGTGAATGTCAGACTCTGCATCCAAGGCTCAAGGCTGAGGAAGCACCTGCTGAGGCCAACAGTCCCACCCTAGGGGGGCTGCTGCCACTGGTCCTTCCAGGAGAGGCCATCTACTGCCACTCTCCTTCAGTCTTCCATTGCTAACAGCTATGCCGGCGGGACCAGTCTAGAAAAGGGGCCTGTAAGAAAGCGACTCCCTGGTCACCACCAAATTGGCTTTCCTTATCTCAATTTGCACTGCGTGCTAGGCCCCTCTCAGAGACTCATAATCGGGGTCTGATGACCTGCCAGCGGCAGGACTCTAGGACCTAGGAGAGCCCTTTGGGAAATCCAGGTCCGCTGGATGCGGGCTCCGCTGCTCAGGCTGTGGCTGGCTGGCCGGGCCGGTGTGAGTAGCACAGAAAGGGGCGCCGGGGTCAGGGAAGGGCAACCCAGAGCTTCCAGTCCAGCCAGTACCCCCCGAGGGGGCACCGGCCGCTCTTCCCCAAAGTCCGCCGCCGGCCCGCGGTGGGGGCGTCGGGGGTGGGCGTACGCGGCGGAGCGTGCTCAGCAGGTGGCTGGGGCCGGGGGCGGGGCGGGCCTGGCTCGGCGCGGGCGGGAGGAGGCCCGGGGCGGGGGCGGGCGGCGCGTACAGGAATGTGCACCGCCCCCGCGCGGCCCCGCCCCGAGCATCCCGCGCCGACCGGGCCGCGCTGCAGGGCAAGCGTCATGGCCGCTGCGAGACAGCCCCAGGCTGCGGAGCTGCTGGCCGAGGCCCGCAGAGCTTTCCGGGAGGAGTTCGGGGCCGAGCCCGAGCTGGCGGTGTCGGCGCCGGGCCGGGTCAACCTGATCGGGGAGCACACGGACTACAACCAGGGCCTGGTGCTGCCCATGGTGAGGGGCCGGGAGGGGAGCCCCGAGCCTCCCCCGAGGAAGGGCAGGCCTGAGGGGCGCGGGGAGGTGCCTGCCTAGTCCCTGCAGGATGTTGGGCGGCCGCACCGAACTTTAGCCATCCTCCCGCGAGTCTGGGGGACGAGCACGTGGGAGAGACCCGGGGATGGGGTATTTCCCACGTTGGAAGGGAGGAAGCGGGGGATCCGTGAGGAAGTAGGCTAGGAGGGGGTGTGCCGACGCCTCTTCGCTCGAGCCCGCCCTCTGCAGACTGCCGATCCTCGCCATCAACCTGGGAGTCTCCTCAACTTGTGGGGCCCCAACCGCAGGCGGAAGGGGGCGCTTCGGGCTCCGTCTTCCGGGACCCCCAACCCCGCAGACCTGGGGGAACTAGCCCTAGACCTCCCGGCCCAGGCGGTTCAGTTTACAGAGGAGGAAACTGAGGCCCAGCGAGGGCTAGTGACTTGCTCAAGGTCACAGAGCTGGTTCTTGGTGGGGCTGCGATTAGATCTGGGGCCCTTTCCACCTGGTGCAGCTTGGCAACTGAGTGGGTACTGCACACCTGAGACCACTCCAGAATGGGAAGGCATCAGTTGGAGCTCCTCCGACTCTCTTTTCCTTTCGAGCTCTCCTTCCCCTTGCCCCACAACTGGGAGCCCATGTTCAGGCAAGAGTCCAGGTCCACACTTCTGCCGCACTGGCCGTGCCCCTGAAGACCCAGGGGCAGGACCCAAGCCCCCAGGGCCAACTCAGCACTTAGATTCTTCCCCAAGACGTCCCCTATTCCTTTCTTGTTGAGTCTCAAAGGGAATCTGAAACCTTTCATTCTTCAGAACTTTAGTGTGGGCGGGGCCTCATCCACTGGTCAGCAGGCAGAAGCTGTACACGCTCCCTGTCTCCTCTGCCAGGCGCTGGAGCTTGTGACCGTGCTGGTGGGCAGCCCCCGGGCAGATGGCCTTGTCTCCCTCCTCACCACCTCTGAGGATGCTGATGAACCCCGGCGGCTGCAGTTTCCGCTGCCCACAGCCCAGCGGTCCCTGGAGCCCGGGACCCCCCACTGGGCCAACTATGTCAAGGGAGTGATTCAGCACTACCCAGGTATGGGACCGAGGCCAGGGTCAAGTTCACACCGGGCTAGGAGCACCACCTGTCAGCTACAAAGCTCATTAGCTCATCTAAGCACCACGGGGTATCTAGCAGGGGGAGAGTATCCCCATTGTACAGATGATGAGACTGATGCCCTGAGAGGTTCCAGAACTTGCCCTGAGCTGCCCATTATATGATGGGAGGAGCCAGGATTCAAACCCCTAGCCCATTGGCCTCCAGAGCCCTAAACCAGGAGGAGAGCTAGGAAGACTGTGTCCTAGGAATCTCAGGGTAGGAGGATGGAGGGTGCTGGGGCCAAGGTGGCCTCTGACAATTGAGACTCATCCCTGGAAGCAGCTATCAGGCAGTTGCCTCCCTTCATACCAAAATACAGGCCCTCCTCGGGCCCATCCTCTCATATGGCCCATCTCACCACCACCCATTCTTTCCAGCTGCACCCCTCCCTGGCTTCAGTGCAGTGGTGGTCAGCTCAGTGCCCCTGGGGGGTGGGCTGTCCAGCTCTGCGTCCCTGGAAGTGGCCACGTACACCTTCCTGCAGCAGCTCTGCCCAGGTACTTCCTAGACCCCGGCCCCTGATCCAGCCCTCCTTCCCTGAGGTGTCCTTGTGGTCAGAACTTCTTCCTTCCTCTACTGTGGCTTCGGGAGGAGGGTGGGGAATCTCCCTGGAGTGTCACTGGAACTACCACGGCTCCCACCCGCCCCCACCCCACGCGCACCCCCCCCCCCCGGGCCCCAGCCTCCCCACCTCCCCCACCGAGTCTCCCCTGCCACAGACTCGGGGTCCATAGCTGCCCGGGCTCAGGTGTGTCAGCGGGCCGAGCACAGCTTCGCAGGGGTGCCCTGTGGCATCATGGACCAGCTCATCGTACTGCTGGGGCAGAAAGGCCACGCGCTGCTCATTGACTGCAGGTCAGGGGCTCCCCTCATCATCAGGAGCTTCTGGGTGGAGCATGCCCACTGGCTGGTGTGGCACGCGGACACTTGGGCTTGTCATCTCCTCATTGCAACTCCATGCCAGGTCCCTGGAGACAAGCCTGGTGCCGCTGTCAGAACCTAAGCTGGCCGTGCTCATCACCAACTCCAATGTCCGCCATTCGCTGGGCTCCAGCGAGTACCCTCTGCGGCGGCGCGAATGTGAGGCAGTGGCCCGGGCGCTGGGCAAGGAGAGCCTTCGGGAGGTGCAGCTGGAAGAGTTGGAGGGTGAGAGCTGGCTGGGCACCCTGCGGGGCTGCGGGGCCCTCCGTGTGGCTTTGACCCTGCCGTACACCCCCTCATCCCCAGGGGCCTCGCCTGTGCTCTGCCCACTGCCCCTAACACAGCACACCTAGGGCTCCTACCTCAGCAGGGCTACTCGAGATCTTATATTGTTTTTCCTTTTTTTCTTTTCCTTTTTTTTTTTTTTTTAAGTAGGCTCTACACCCAGCGTGGAGCCCAGCGTGGGGCTTGAACTCATAACTCTGAGATCAAGACCTGAGCTGAAATCAAGAGTCAGATGCTTAACCAATTGAGCCTCCCAGGTGCCCCTTAATATTGTTTTTTTCTTTAAAGATTTTTTTTTTAGTTTATTTGAGACAGAGAGATAGAGAGAGAGAGCATGAGCAGGGGGAGGTGCAGAAGAAGAGGGAGAAGCAAACTCTCCGCCGAGCGGGGAGCCCGATGTGGGCCTCAATCCCGGACCCTGGGATCATGATCTGAGCGGAAGGCAGACGCTTAACCGACTGAACCACCCAGGCGCCCCTGTTTCTCTTTTTCTAACGTTATCTGAGAACCCTTTACTGTGCCAGCATGTCATCAAGGGGGCCTGTAAAAGCTACAGACTCCAGCATGCAGGTGTCCCGTAACTTAATCATTTACTGATAATCACATGTGACACTGTGATGATTGTTTTCATACATGAGTTTATGTGCATTCTCTTGTTATTTTCTTAGGATTAGATTCCGAGGAGTAGGATTGCAGAGTCGAAAGTGCATGTATCTAAAAGGTTCCTGACACACGTGGCCAGGAGGATAGTATATTTGATAGTTTGAAGGTCAGATGAATATCCCCTGGTTCTGCCACACCCTGTGAAGCCGATATCATTGTTATTCCCCGTGTTTTGGATGAGGGCCCCATAGTACGTGGCAGTGCTGAGCCTCGGACCAGGCAGCTTAGCCCCCTAGCCTGTCCCCAGCCAGGCTGCTGGCCCTGGGAGTTGGGCCCTCCCTGGCAGTGTGCTAGTGCCCGTTGCAGGGACGATGGCCAGCCCTGTGGGACTGCCTTGTGCTTCTCCTTGGTGAACTGTCCCGTTCAGACCTGCCCCGCCTGCTCCGTGCAGGTGACCTTGGCGGAGGTTTTCACACTGGAACACTTTGGCCGTCCCTCCTCTCCACTGCATGCCTTCCCCACCACTCCTCGGGGGTCTCCCCTCCCTGGGGACCCCAGTGCTCCCCTCTGCCTTCAGAGTCCTGTGCCAGGAGCCCTACTCTGCCTTCTTTCTGTCCTCTGCCTGGCTCCTCCCCTTCTGCTTGGAAACTTGGCCAGTTCTCTTCCCTTCTAAAATTGAATCTCTTTCCTGTGTCAGTGTTGGGGGAAGGCCTAATGCTTATGACCCCCATTTTGTCATCTATGTTCACTTCTCAATCCTCTCAGTCACCCCCCCCAAAACAGCAGCTCTCCCAGGGGCTTCCCCCCCCTCCCCTTAGCAGGCACTAGACCTGCTTGCTCACAGCCCTGTTTCTCTGCATGTGCCCGCCCCAGGCTTTGTCCTCAACCCACAGCACCAGCCACCACTGTTCGTTCCACTTAGGACTCTGATTGGAGCCTGCAGCCCCTTGCTCCCCTGGCTGGAGCCTCCCCACATTTCCACCTGCTGCCCCAGGGCCCCCACCTGATTCCCAGCATAACTCCTCGTCCTTCCCCCCTTATAGGCTTCCCCTGCTGACTTCCCCTTGCCTGTTATTTCTTATCCTTGTCACTCCTGTGTGAGACCTCGGTCACCTCTGTGTCCTCCCTCCCACTGTCCCCCCTCCCACTCTTATCTCCCCTTCCTCCCCCCACATCAGGCCCCTTGTTGCTTTCTGAGCGTTTAGCAGCTGCTGTCTGGCTCCTGGTGCCTGCTTCTCCCAGCTCGGACCCTCTGACCAAGGCAGTCGCTTTTGTCAGCCCTTCCCTGCTCCCAAACCTCTGTGGCATCCAGAATCAAGTAGCAAACCCCCTGGCAATCAGGGCGGCCACGACCTACTCAGCTTGCCCTCCCCACCTCAGCGTTAGCCAGCGGGAGGGCCTGATCCTGGCGTGCCCTGCCTGTTGATCTTTGCCTGGGCTGTACCCCAACTCTAGAGCCCCAGCCTCCCCAGTTGATGCTCCAGCATAAAGAGCAGCAGGAGGATGTCTCCCTCTTGTGCTACTGTGTTCCCCTGTGTTCCCCCTCACCTTGGAAGCAACAAGGGTCTGGGGCTTACCCTGCTGTTCAGTGAGCACCCACTGTGCACCAGGCACCCTGCTGGGATGGGAGCTCTCCATGCGTTCTCTCAATGCTTACTGCGCCCCGAGTGACACGAGCATCCCATTTTATAGTTGGGGGGAGGCTCCGAACCTTAGTCACCAACACAAGGTTCTACGTACAGCTTTGTCAGAACCGCCCCCCAGCCTCCCACCCCCAGGCCACCGCCTTGGCTCCCCCATCCCCACATTGGCAGGGCCCAGAGGTGGTGGGTGGCGGGCCCGCTGACCCCTTTCCCTCCCCAGCTGGCAGAGACCTGGTGAGCAAGGAGGGCTTCCGGCGTGCGCGGCATGTCGTGGGTGAGATCCGGCGCACGGCCCAGGCAGCAGCAGCCCTGAGCCGCGGAGACTACCGAGCCTTCGGCCGCCTCATGGTGGAGAGTCACCACTCGCTCAGGTGAGGACCGCCGGGGGCAGAGGCTGAGCCCGGGGCAGGGTGGGGCCCGTGCTAGGCCCGCCCTCTCTGTCCCCTCTGCAGGGATGACTATGAGGTGAGCTGTCCGGAGCTGGACCAGCTCGTGGAGGCCGCGCTGTCTGCACCTGGGGTTTACGGCAGCCGCATGACCGGTGGTGGCTTTGGCGGCTGCACTGTGACCCTGCTGGAGGCCTCCTCCACCTCCCAAGCCATGCAGCACATACAGGTGGGTGGGCACCAGCGCCCGGGGGTAGGAGGGATGGAGAAATGGGTCCCAAGGCCCTGCCGCACTCTGACCGCACCTGCCTCTCCCACAGGAGCAATACGGCGGTACTGCCACTTTCTACCTCTCTCGGGCGGCCGATGGTGCCAAGGTGCTGAGCTGCTGAGGCACCGCCCGGGGATGGCACCCCGGGGGCAGGGGGCCTGCTGGGCAGCACGTCACGAAGCTCCAGGCCTCTGGCGCTGCCCTCTGCATCTGGCTGCTCAATAAACTTGTGCCTCCCACCATGGTGACCCGCCTGCCTGCCTCTAGAGGTGGGTGTGTGCTTGGGGATCCGAGGGGCTGTGTCAGAACCGCCCCCCTGCTCTGTGCGGGCACTCCCTGGAAGAACGGATGGGGCAGAGCCGAGCAGTAGCAAAATCTATTAAATGTAGAACAAAGCTGGGCCCTTGTCATGCTCTCCCAGCTCTTTGGTTACACACAGATGGGCTTGGGCCTGGGGTAGGGGACTTGCAGCCAGAAGGGCCTTCTGGGACCTCTGCTCCCTTCATTCCTCCCAGAGGACACCTTCCCTCTGCTCTGTAGCCAGACGTACTGGCCCTGTGATCAGGATGCGCGTGTGCCGGGCTGCGAGGGGTCCAAGGATGGAGTAGCTGAGCCACAGCCAGGGAGAGGAGGCAGGGTGGGGGCCCAGGTTCCAGCACACTGTTGGGTAAGGGTGGGGGGCTCAGGTCTGGAAGAACTGTTGGTCCACCTGGGTACTGAGGGTTCCACTGGTGGTCAGCGTCCGGCTCACAAACTCCTGGGTCACGTGGCGGGTGAGGGAGCCACTTGCTTCCAGGTGTTGGGACCCCAGGGTCAGTCCATCTGCAGGGGAAGAAGCACTGAAGGACTCTGCCTGGGGCCCTGGCTTTCCTGCTCTGAGAGCTCTGTGTTCCCCCCGGAAAGCCCCTGCCCAGCAGCTCACCCAGGAGGAAGGGCTCGGTGGTGCTGGTGTGGGTGGTGGTGACGCTGCTGTATTCGCCTGGCAGTGAGTGCTGTAAGAGCCCAGGATGGCTGCCGAGTTGTGGGAAAGGGCCTGGCACGGGCAGATGGGCCAGTCAGAGATGATGGCGAGAGAAGAGGTGGCCAGAGAAAGGGTAGGGGTTACGAAGGGGTGAGGATCCCAACCTCCATCCTGGGACTCGATGGTGATGATGCCTTCACGCTCTGGCCCATAACCTTCAGTGGTCTTGGCCTGCACCTTGAACTTGTAGGGCACGTTCTCACTGAGGCCTGGCACGGTCAGGCGGCTCTCAGGACCGTCACCATCCACCAGGAACGTGGTGGCTGGCTCTGGACAGGGAAGATGCCTTTAGCCTCTGTGGCTCCCTCTCCACCCCTTCCCTGGCCACCCCTGACCTGGGGGCAGGCAGCACCTCCTCCATGGGCCAGCTCACAGGTCACCAGGTAGCCAAGGATGTTCCCCTCGGGCCTGCGTGGCCGCTCCCAGCTCAACTGCAGCGAGTCTGGGCTCAGAGCGGTAAACACCAGCGGGCCCGGGGCGCTGGGTGTGCTCAAGGTGAAGGTGGAGCCTGGAGGCAGCAGAGCAAGGGTGTCAGTGTGTGGGTGACTAGGGGACATCATGGGGGCAGCCATGGGGTAGGGAGGCAGCTCACCTGGCAGGGGGCAGAGCGGACTCTGGGGGTGCACCTGCGACTCAATGGTGATGATGCCCTCGCGCTCTGGGCCCCAGCCTTCCTGGCTCTGGGCCCGCACACGGAACACATAGGAATGGTTGGGCAGAAGGTCTTCCACCACCACTGAAGTCTGGCTGGGGTTGGGGATGTTGAGCCGATACAGCTCCTCTGGGGGTGGGGTGGGAGACAGGGGAGCGGTGTTACTCCCGTGCCTACCCTAGGCTGCCACCAAGACCTGGTCATCACTCACCCAGGATTAGCTGTGGTTTGGTGGCAGGTGGGATCAGCCTGGAATGGCATGGTTGGTTGTTTAGGCTGTACACTATGCAAGGGATGAGTGCAGCCTAAAATCCCACCTATGTTCTGGCTGTTTATGGGCCCAAGTCATGCTGCTCTGAGTTTGTCTTCCCAGGGAAGCACCACTTCCCAGCTCCCACAAAGCCATCTCCCAGGCCAGCAGAGGCCCTAGGTCCCTAAGCCAGTGAAGCCTCGGGCAAAACCTAGCAGAGGCAATGACCTGGAGAGAGGCCCAGGGAGACAGATGAGGAGAGAGGGGGCAGTGAAGGGCAGGGAGGAGCATGGAAGTGAGAGAAAGTCTGGTGGGGACCATTAGTGTTCAAGGGACTTGGCTGGATTCCTGTCCAGCTGGGTGATCCTGTGGGTCCCATCACAGGGCCGAGCCTGGCAGGCGTCCGCCCCACAGCCCGCCAGCAGCAGCTGGGCCTCACCGCCGTTCAGCAGCTGGTACTCCACGCTGTAGCCCTGCAGCGCCTGCTCACACCACGGCTCCTGCCAGCTCACTTTCAGAGACGTGGGTCCCAGCGCTGAGAAGACCAGGCGGGTGGGCGTGTTGGGCACACCGGCAGCCAAGCGGGAGTCTGAAGGCGGGAAGCCGCAGGCAGTTTGTGTCCGGGGACTCTGGGCAGGAGTCCTGCCTCTATCCCCTGATCCCCCTCAGCTGTCTCCTTTCCGCTGACTGCTGGCCCGGCAGCTCGCTCACCCTGCAACACCCTGTCCAGGCCACCCAGCACCTCCCGCACATCTCAGAGTGGGTGTGGGCTTGCCGGCCCCCCCACCTCTCCCCCACTGGCCTGGAGCCTCTCCTCCCCCAGCCCAGCACCCCTGGAAAGGACAGAGCCTGTGTTAGGCGTCAGCACTGATGGGGATGGGATGGAGGGTAAGGTGCTGGTCTGGGCAGTGGCTGCAATGAGCAGATGGGTGACAGATGGAGCAGGACAGCTGTGCAGACACAGGATGGCCACCCCTCTACTACCTGGGCCCCGAAAGGGCGCTGCTGGCTGCCCAGCCAGGATTATAGTGTCTCGGGAGTCCCCAGAGGGAGGGAACCCCTTCATCTGAGCCCGACTCAGGGGCCCCAGGGCCCAGGACAGCGGGAGCCTGCTCCTCCCCTCTTCCCAGATGGGAGGGAGGCCTACGGCAGGACAAAACGAGAGTGAGCGCGCAGCAGGTGTGTGTGTTGGAGGATGGGCAGCAGGGCAGGGCCGGGCCAGTACCCCAAACCTCCTGGGGCTGGAAGAGAAGAAGGGTTGACTGTGGACACTCACTGTGGGAGGAGACAGAGGTGATGGTGGGGTAGTCTCTGGGCAGCGTGGCAGAGACTGAGTGTTCTGTGCGGGTCAGCGAGTGGTAGTCCCGTGTGAGGGTGGAGGACGTACTCAGCACCCGGTGGGACAGTTGTGGGCTCAGGTGGGTGCCGTAGGCGGCGTTGGCCACAGTCACCCTGGGCAGGGAGTTGGCACTGCCCGGGAAGGCAAAGTCCATCCTCCCGTTCACCAGGTGCTCTGCAGGAGGAGAACAGGGTCACTGGGACAGACCTCTACTGGACCCAGAGCCCCATGGGGCAGCCTGTGGCCCTGGGAATTCCTAGGATTACCTATCTTCTGAGGGGGCCGGGGGGTGGGGGGTGCTCGGCATAAAGCCAGCCTCCCTTGGCCCACCAGGGACAGAAGCTCAGTGTTCCTGGCAGAGTCCAAGGGGTCACAGGCTTCTGCAGCCCACGTCCGCTGGCCCTCAGGATGCCAGTGTGGACGGTCTGAGCACTGCTGACCCCAACTGGGAGTCTCCCCGCCCTTGCAGTTAGCCCTGCCTTCGGGGAGCCCAAATGCTTGCCCTGTGTCCCTTCAGGCCTCTGAGGGTCTCCTTGGGTACCAGGGCCTGCCCTCCCGGACGCGACACACTTCTGAAGTTGCACGCTCCTGCGGGCAGTCCTGCTTCGAGGACAGCCCGAATGCCTGCCCTGGGGGTTCCTTGGCTCTGGGGGTCCGCCTCCGCGCAGTGGCACCTCCCCCCGCAGGGCAGGGCGCCTTCACGGGCAGCCTGGCCACAGGGGGCTCGGGCCGGGCCCAGGCCGCAAGCGAGCGCGCCTAGGTGGGTGTGGGGTCGGGGCGCGCGGGGCAAGCCCGTCACCTCCGGGGGGCCTGGGTGTGGCGCCGCGCGCTAGGCCGCCACCCTCCCCGCCCGTGCCCGCGTCCGCGTCCGCGCGGTCGTCCGGGGGCCCGCGGGGCGGCTCGCCGTCGGAGGAGCGCCCGCTGCTGGCGGACAGGCGCGGGATGAGCTCCGGGGGCAGCCGCCACGTGATGCGCCGCAGGTCCAGCTCCTCCCCCAGCAGGGGCTCGAACTTCCAGCCGCCGCCTTGGGAACAACGAAGGGCCGCGTTGCACCGCCGGCGGGCGCGGGCGGCTGCGGGAGGGGGCGCGGCGGGGCGGAGGCCAGCGACGTGAGCCGGTCCTCGGGCTCTCCGGAATCCAAGTGTGGTCGCGGAGCGGGCGACGGGCGGGACCCTTGGCCCGCGAGGCGGAAGAGGAGCCCTTCCGTGCGAGCAGTGCAGCCGGGGAGGAAAGCCCCCCCACCCCCGGGGTGGCGCTGGCTCTGTCTCCAGCTGCGAGGTCTCCTGGCCCGAGCCTCAGCTTCCTGTGTACCGGTCAGAGTAATCTCTCCCCTGCCTGCCTCCCAGGGACAGTTCCAGAAGCCACAGAGTGCGTCCCAGGTAGTGTTAGCAGCTGACTTTGGGCACCTGATTCATACCTGCTGCTCTTTCAAACCCCCCACGACCCTTGGGTTTGGGTTCCTTAAGCCCAAGCTCAGCCCTGTCAGGGCAAGGATGGAAGAGAGTAGGAATCCTGGAGGATTTTGACTCATGGCATGGTGTGATTGGCATCCTATTTTACAGGTCAGAACACTGAGGCACAGAGAGGGTGAGCAGTTCATCTGATGGCCCACAGTGGAGCCAAAGCTAAAACTGAGTACCAGGGAGTTCAGCTGAGGGCCCTTTATCCCGCACTGCGGGGAATCAGGAGGGAGGAGGGCAGGACCAGAGGACAGGGCAGGGCAGGGGGGTCATGCCTGCCCCCTCCCACACAGCCTTGTCCCTGGGAGGTGGCCTGAATGTCCTGAGTCCGTGGCACAGCCTTCCGCGTGTAAGGCTGTGTTTCCACATGGTCCCGTGTGCGTGGCCCTGCACAGCCCTGTGTGCATCTGCTCCCAATCAAGTCTGTTTGCCTGTGCACACGACCGCCCATGGGCCGCGTTGGCTTTGTCCCCTCTGTACCCCACGCCAGTATGGTGCTTGTCAGATGGTAGGCTCTGCAGATATCCATGTGGAGCCGAGAGGGACTGCTAGTCTTGATCTCTATGCCTAGTGGTCACTGGCCCCATTGCTTTCTCTGGACACCTTTGACAGCCCCACCTCCTCCCGGGGACATGGATCCCAGACCCACTCACCAGTGTCATCGGAGACGCTAGGCCTCTGGCTGCCAGGAGGGGAGCGTAGAACGTCATCACTGTACATGAGGAAGCTCTCGTAGTCTTCCCCACACCGGGCGTCCACAATGGGGATGTCCGGGATGATAGGGACTGCAGGAGTGGGAGGGGTGAGCCAGGGCCCTGGCCTCAGCTTCCTGTCCTACCCTACCCCCCCGCCCCCCCCGTGCTCCCCCCCACTCACTGGACATGGGCCGCGTGGGTTGGGTGGCCAGGTTGATGATGGCCTCCCGCTCTGGGCCCCAGCCTGCCCCATTGCGCGCCTTCACCGTGTAGCGGTATGGCTGGGACTCCCGAAGGTTCTCAATGAGCAGCATCCGCCTCTTGGGAGCGTCCACCAATACCTTCTTCATGGGCCCGATGGGTCCTGGGCAGGGAGAGCGCCTCAGACGGGTCATTGTAGGTTCCTGCCTGGCCCAGCCCCGGGTCTGATGTAGTGGCCCTGCTTCTCGGGCTCTTCACTTCCCAGGGAGAGCACAGGGAACAAGGCAGGGAGCAAGCAGCTACGGGGCTTCTGGGTCGGGCCAGGCCCTGAGAACCTGGCCAGGGCTGGTCTCAAGAAGTGTCACCAACGCTCTGAAGGGCTCATCCTTAAGCGGCCGAGCCAGGACTAGACTCACGGTGGCCCCACTGTCACCTCTACTGATTGGTAATGGTCCCGTGTCCAGGGCGCCACCACCGGAGCGCTGAGAGCAGAGATAGCCCAACGCCCACCACAGCTGCCGCGGGGTCACATGAGCAAGGACGGGAGCAGAGGGTGGGCTCAGGGAAGCTGCACCTCAGGGCAGGCTGAGGCTTGTGAGAGCTCAGGGTGTCGGGGTGAAGGGTGTGCAAGACGACCAACAGTGTCAGGTTAGCCAAGAGCGGAGGCCAAGTAGCTCTCCTGCACTCACGGACACGCGGCCCTGGGAGGAAGGAGAAAGTGACCCCCGTAGCTCCGGGCAAGTTACAGGGCTTAGGCCCAGGGACAGCAAGAAGGGGCCTGCCACGTTGGAAGCCTTCTGGGAAACCAGAGAAGGCACAAAAGACTGGAGGCCAGAAAAGGTCCCAGTCTCCAAAGAGGTCCAAAGGAGGCTTCTGGAAAATGATACCTGGTAAGCTTGGTGTCTGCCCCCAGCAAACAACTGTGCTTAAGAAGAATTGGCTGGTGGAGGCCCCTCAGCCTGGGGGAGGTCTCTAGCTGCCAAGGTGGGCACTGTGTCTTGGCCCACCCCTCACATCCCTGTCAGCTAGTGGGAGAGGGGGAGAGGGGCACCCACCAAAGTACTGATACCCTCGACCAGGGGGCCATCTGGCACATTCCAGGACACAGCTGAGACCTCAGCAGGCTGGAGCCATGGCTGAAATCATTGGGAATGAACTTTCCACAGGATACATGGAGGGGCCAGAGGAGACTTCCTCTGTGACAGTGGTCATGGGGGGACTAGGTGTTATAAACCCAGAATGCACCAAAGGTGTGATGCAGCTGTTGAGGTCATGTGTGGTCTGCTTGGCTGGTAAAGAGCAACAAGCCTGATGTCTAGAATAATCTCTCTGTCCTCTGCCCTGTTGGGCCACTCCGGGAGTCTGAGCCTGACCCATGTTAAGGTCCAGAGGTCGTGTGAAGTGGTGAGGTCCCCGTCCCTGGGACCGACCAAGGAGAAGTGAGGGCACAAGGAGGAGGTCCCTGCACGCGCTGGATGTGGGACCAAGTTCCCTCACTTTTCTCATCTTGGCAATTGGTGGGGTTGCCCACCCTTCCCTCCCTCCCAGGACTGGGAAGAAAGAACAGTGCTGCCAAATAAAATGCTACATGAGCTGTACTAAAAAAAAACCCTGTTTATCTGAAACTCAGGGCAACTTCTATTTGCTAAATCTGGCAACTCTCCTTTGGCCCCACGAGAACCCTGTGAAAATGAGCCACCCTGGTTCCCTGGACGGGAAGGCGCCTTGAGCTTGTGAACCCAGTGCGCATCTATCTCACGCCTCCCGTCCCCACCCGCCCTGTGAGCTTCCGCGCTTGGTCTTGGGATGCGACCAGCCCAAACCTGACCACAAACCTGACGATGCCACCAGACATGTGGGGCTCGACCAGCGACCGGGATGACGTGACCTCCCTCCTGCTCTTTGCCCCCTCCCCTTCCTGCCGTCCCCGGGGGCGGGAGGGGTCCAGGTCCTTACGGTTGTCCTCGTTGACCAAGCCGTAGCAGACCTCGTAGGCCGTGATCTCGCCGTTGGTCTCAGCCGGCTCAGCCCAGCTCAGCTGGGTCACCGTGGAGGAGACGACATTGAAGGCCAGACGCCCTGGCTCACTGGGCACTGAGGGACGGGCAGGGGGCAGTACAGGGAGAAAGCTGTCAGCCGCAACAGAGGGGGGGCAGGGTTCGGGGGGGGGCAGGGCTGCGCATCAGGGTGGCTTGGGGACAGACAGGTGGTGAGGCCTCACCTTCCTGTTGGGTACAGCAGGACACCAAGGGGCTGTAGGGGCCCTCGCCCTGTGCCCCATAGGCGCACACCTTCATCTCGTACTCGCAATAGGGGTACAGGTTGGTGAGCTCCGCCGAGGGCACCTTGCTGTCAAGCAGGTGGGCTTCGGACTCAGAGTCACCCTGGATCCAGTACTTGACCTGCCCCCAGGGGAGGAAAGAGTCAGTGGGGAGCGGCAAGGGCCAGAGCTGCTCCTCCCTCCACGGACCTCCTGCTCTTATCGTCCCCTTTGCACAGATGAGATGCCAAGGGGTTGGTGATCTGCCAGGTTCACACAGCAGGGCTGGGACAGAACTGGGGTGTCTCCTGGGTGGGTGGAGGAGCCACATTCCAGGAAGGAGGGCAAATGTCTGAAAACTTCAGGGATGGGTCTTCCCTCTTCCCCAAGCAGATGGGGGTTCCCCCTGCCCCCTTGTGCCCCCGAAGCATGCCCTCTCCGCCCCCTCAGGGGCCCTCTGGCCTCAGGTGGCCCACATCCCCAGTGGGTACCAGGCCTCCCCATCCACCTCCCTCATTGCCTCCCACCTTACCCTGTACCCTGTTGGCTTGCCAGGAGGGGGCAGCCAGTTGAAAAGGATCTTCCGGGACCCGGCAGCCTTGGCATTGGGGTTCTGGGGGGCACCCAGGTCACCATGGTGAGGGAACGATGACAGTGTCTGGCTTGTGAAGTTCTGGTCCAGTTCGTCTGTAGTGAGCCAAGCCCGAGTGGAGCAGCCCACTCACCCACCCCTCTTTGGCGGAGGCAAGAATCCACCCTCACCACCAGGGGGCGCCCCCCAACCCTTCCCCACCAGCACTCAGCTGACAGCTGCCACCCCAGGCCCCTGGGGGTTTGGTGCCCCAACTGGTACCACAGAGGGCATCCTGCCCTCCTGGTGGAGGACCCAGGAGGGTCTCTGGAGGAACGAGGAGGAGGAGGGAGTTCGTCTGCCCTGCTTTCTCCCTTGGCAGCCAAGGGAATACTCCACGTGAGAACATTTGTTCCTACACACCCCCTTCTCTCCCCTCTACCCTGAGAATCTTCCCTCTTCTCCTATCTTCTGGGAAAACCTCTGGGGTGGGCTCACAGACATGGCCATCCTGGAGCCTCAGGACCCATAAGAACTGTTTGACTCTCCGGGAAACACCTGCATTTTAGTTGGAACTGAGACTGAAGTTGAAGGGCTAAGGCCTAGCGGTGGGGTTCATGGCCTGCCACTCCACCCTCTCTGGTTGAGAGCAGGATTGCTGCATAAAATGCAGGACCCCTAGTTAAGCTGGAGTTTAAGATAAATAACAAATAAGATAAGTATATCCCAACTGTTACATGGGGCATACCTACACAAAACTTGTTCCTTGATTATCTGAAATCCAAATCTCACTGGGCATCCTGTATTTTTACTTGCCAAGACTGGCAGCCTCCGTGGAGAGGCCCCCAGCCCTCCCTCTGCACCTGCTTAAGCACACTCCCGGCTCTGCGCACCTGGGTCCCCAATGATGACGGTGGCTGAGTGAGGCTGGCCCAGGCGAGCCCCGAACTTGGGGTTGGTGAGTTGAATGTGGAAGCGGCGGGTCTGGCGGCCCTGCAGGAGGGAGTCTATCTCCTGCAGCTCCAGGAGCTTCACCTGCAGCTCCTTCCAGGTCTCCCCAGGTTGGAACAGCAGCTCACCCTCTGCGGGGATGTAGTCCTGGGAGTGGGATGGGGTCAGGGTCAGACCAGGGCTGGAGAATGAATCACACCAAGCACTCCACCCCGACCTCGTGCATATGGCAGAGACCATCACACACAGACAATCCCACGTGGACACGAAATGGCTCATGTTCCTATAACACCTCCTGTGCATCAAGCACTTTACAAATCTTAGCTCATTTGACCCTCACGGCACTGTGAGGGGGAGCTGTTACCGTCCCCAATTTACAGATGAGGAGCCGAGAAACTTGCCCAAGCTCACACAGATAGTTGTGCTAGAGCTGAGCTGAGATTTGAACTGAGGCCCAGAGATGGGGATTTCTAGCAGATACAGAGAGTCCCATACGGGCAGGCCCCACCCAGGGAGAGAGGACCTGCCCCCCACACTGTGGCTCTGAAGCCTGGGATCCCACCAGGCCCCAGGCCCTGCCTCCTGGATAAGGTGCCTCCATCAGCTCCAGTTTCCTTCTTTCTTTCTTTTTTTTAAGGTCCTATTTATTTGAGAGAGAGAGAGAGAGAATGAGCATGAGCAGGGGGAGGGTCAGAGGGAGAGGGAGAAGCAGACTCCCCTCTGAGCAGGGAGCCCAATGCGGGGCTTGATCCCAGGACCCCGAGATCATGACCTGAGTCAAAGGTAGATGCTTAACCGACTGAGCCACCCAGGCGCCCCTCCAGCTTTCTTCTTTCAATGCCTCAGAGCTCTCCTGAGCGTCTGGGATGCGAGCGTCTGTGTGTACAGACATGTATGGGGTCCGTCAGCAGCAACGGGGGGGGGGGGGGGGGGTCCCCCCCCCCCACCACCACGGGGGGCGGCAAACTAACATTTCGAATCTAGGCCCAGCAGGGGGCAAATTCAAGGGCTACAAACCCAGATCCGGGCGAGGCAAATCCAAGAAAAGCAGGAGTTACCTGCTAGACAACTGACCGGGGCGGTGGGGAGGGGGGACTTCAAACGTCAAAGTCACAAAAGACAAAATGGGAGAATTGTACTAGATTAAAGGAGGCTTCAGACACATGACAAAATGTAATGCCAGATCCTTGCTTGGTTCTTGGATTGGGGCAAAAAAAAAAAAAGCTATCAAGGACATTGTGGGGACATGTGAACAAGCAGAGATCTGAATATGGACCAATTATTAGGTAATACTACAATGTGAGGTTTCTTAAAGTTGGTAATGATGAAGTTGTGTAGAATAGCCTTGCTCTCAGCAGGGGCCGGCAGAAGCTGTAGGGTCTATGTGATGTCTACAGCTTACTTTGAATAGTTCCGTAAACAAAATGAAACGGAACACAACTTTCTCTGTCTCTCTACAGTTACAGATGAGAGATGCATATCCGATGCACATACATTTCTATGTACGTGCATCTATTCCTGTGTCTACAGAGAAGGAAAGACAGAAAACAAATATTAATTGGCGACTCTATGTAAAGGGTAAATGGGCGCTAATTTTATTAGTCTTTTCATTTCTCTGAAGGTTTGAAGTTTTTCAAAATAAAAAGTTGGGAAATAATAATAATAATAATGTTTTTTAAAACACATAAATACCGAAATATCTTTATAAAAGCACAACAGGATCGCCAGAATCTTTTAGATAATTTGGTGTATTCAGTGAAATTTACGGACCTACAAATTCTTCCTTGGAACTTTTATTGGGAGCACTGGCATTCATGAGAACTGTTCCATCGAATAAAAGGAAGTGAAGAAGAGGGTGTGGTCAGGCTTCGGGAGCCCGCTGAGCACATGCTCCCTTGCATTTGCCTAACAGGACTGTGGGCCCCGTGACATTACATTCTATTACTCTCTAAGTGAATTGCTGATATGAATATTTTTAGTTTGTAAATGTTGATAATAAACTCAGAAAAACAAACCTGTAAGCCAAGCCGAGCACAGGCAACACCTGGATTTGGTTCTTCCGGAGACTGGGGCCCAGTGATGGAGGGGACGTGGGCCCACGTGCTTGGCAGTGCCGGCCTTCAAGGGCTGCTCCTGCAGCTTGGCCCTGGGAGGGCCCGCCAGGCAAACCGTGACAGCCCTTGGGGAGTCTGTCTAGGGCCATGTGGCCTCTGATCCCACCTCAAGAAGCCCAGAGCCCCAGGGCGCCTAGGTGGCTCAGTCGGTTAAGCGACTGCTTTCGGCTCAGGTCATGATCCTGGAGTCCCAGGATCGAGTCCTGCATCGGGCTCCCTGCTCAACAGAGAGTCTGCTTCTCCCTCTGACCCTCCCCCCTCTCATGTGCTCTCTCTCAAATAAATAAATAAAATCTTAAAAAAATAAAATAAAATAAATTTAAGGGGCGCCTGGGTGGCTCAGTCGTTAAGCATCTGCTTTTGGCTCAGGTCATGATCTCAGGGTCCTGGGATCGAGCCCCGCATCGGGCTCCCTGCTCTGCGGGAAGCCTGCTTCTCCCTCTCCCGCTCCCCCTGCTTGTGTTCCTGCTCTCGCTGTGTCTCTCTCTGTCAAATCAAACCTTTAAAAAAAATTTTAATTAAAAAAAACAAAAACAAAAAACGGGATGCCTGGGTGGCTCAGTCGGTTAAGCGTCTGCCTTCTGCTCAAGTCATGATCCTGGAGTCCCGGGATCGAGTCCCACATCGGGCTCCCTGCGCAGCAGGGGGTCTGCTTCTCCCTCTGCCTTCTTCCCTCTCGTGCTCTCTGTCTCTCATTCTCTCTCTCTCAAATAAATAAATAAAATCTTTAAAAAAAAAAAAAAAGACAATGCTATAAAAAAAAAAAAAAGAAGCCCAGAGCCCCAGGGGGCGCCTGGGTGGCTAAGTCGGTTAAGCATCTGACTCTTGATTTCAGCTCAGGTCATGATCTCAGAGTCCTGGGATCAAGCCCCGAACTGGGCTCCGTGCTCAGCATGGAGTCTGCTTG
Organism: Mirounga leonina; assembly: GCF_011800145.1. Classification (NCBI taxonomy): domain Eukaryota; kingdom Metazoa; phylum Chordata; class Mammalia; order Carnivora; family Phocidae; genus Mirounga; species Mirounga leonina. The sequence goes on from NW_023270494.1 coordinate 5,581,650, forward strand.
TCCATCTCCCTCTGACCCTCCCCACTGCACGCTGTCTCTCGCTCTCAAATAAATAAATAAATAAATAAATAAATAAATAAATAAATAAATAAATAAAATCTTAAGGAAAAAAAGAAGAAGAAGAGGAAGAAGCAGCCCAAAGCCCCAGGACTGGGGCAGATGGGGAAGTCCATTTCACTCTGAAGGGTTTGGCTGCCCTGATAGATACCGGCTTGTTGGAAGGAGACATGACTGCTCTGGACGTGTCCCTGGCCGCGACGGGGCCTCACCTCGGGCACCACTGGCACTTCTGGTGAGCGAGACACGCCTGCTGCCGAGTGGCGGGCGCAGGTAGAGGCAGGTGTGTCCTTGGGAGGCCAGCCAGGGGCACCTCCAGCAGCCGGGGACTCTGGCTCTCGCTGGGACCCTGGGAAACGCCATTGACCCCATGGCGGAGCCTTACCCGGTTGCCCTGCGCAGTGTTATCCTGTGTGTGGTAGGACACCTGGGACTTGCCATTGTCCAGGATGCGCCGGACGACAGGAATGCGGGCCACGTGCTCCCCGCCGCTGACCGAGTACTCGGGCTTCTCAAAAGACACTATCCCGCTGGCTGCAAGGACCCAGGCGACAGTCAGGGCGTCCTGGCCTCCGTCCCTTCTCCACACCCACCCTCCCTCTGGCCCGGCCCCGCCTCGACGCCAGGAGTCTGCCTCTCATTCCTCACCCCACCGCCCTCTGGGGAGAGCAGAGGAAGGGAATGGAAATTTCTTCCAGAAAAGACTGAGGGAGCTGGAACAGAGTCCCACTGACATCCCGGACGTGTCAGGGCAGAGGAAGGAGGCCAGGCAGGGGCGTAGCCAGAGGAGAGGCCCCGAGACTGAGGACCGGGCCAGAGCAGGACAGAGTCCTGTGTTTGCTGGAGCAGGTGGGCAGGAGGGCTCAGGGGCCAGAGCAGGCCCTCCGGATGCAGGAAGGACGGTCATCAACAAGCCGAGGTTCCCCGAGGAGCAGGTAGGGAAGGCAACAAGGGCGTCAGCGGGACGGTGTGTGCTTCCCCTCCCACAGCCCTTCCTGCTCTCCTGTCCTGACATCCTAGGGAGGTCTAGTCAACCTCCTAAGTTCAAAGGCCAGAAGGGAGGGAAGAACAATGGGAGGGACGGGGGCAACTTCAGGAGGACCCAGCACCCTACGAAGAGTATAACAGAAGCTCCCACATGAATGCTCACTACCAGGCACGTACCGCAACGTACCCCTCTCGAGAGCCAGACGCCCATTTTACAGATGGAGAAACCAAGGCTCACAGAGGTTCAGTGACTTGCCTATGCCACGTGGCCGGGCCCCATTTCCACTCAGGTATCAGGAGGAACAAGGGTTCGCAGAGCCCCCTTTCTGCCCACCCCTGCTCCCTCCGCCCTGATCTACCTTGCTCCTTGATGATGGTGATGTTTACGAGGCGGCGGCCGAGGGTGGCGGTGCCCATGGGTACGTCGATAGCCTCCACCAGCAGCTGCTTCTCATCGTCGTCCTCAGGCCGGATGAAGAGGGGCACCCGCACGTCTACCAGCTCCACGCCCTCCTGGAACTCCACCATGCCCCGGGCATCTGGGTGGGTGTTGGGGGGGGCAGAGAGGGGTCAGGGGGCCCCACTGGGGCGGGAGGCACAAGGGAGTGGTGCAGGGAGCCTGCCCACCTACCCTGGTCTGCAGTGAGGGTGTAGTAGCCCGGGGCCACCTTGAGCTCATGGAAGGACCCCTGTTCCACATGCTTCTCTGTCAGCTTCAGCAAGGCCTGCTTGGCTGAGCGGGGTGCCGTCAGTACCGTGTCCACGATGGTGTGGTCCTGCCTGGGGTAGGGGTGGGGGGTCAGGTGGGGATGTGTCAGGCGGGCCATGATGCTGGCACTTGACCGTCCATCCCCCACCCTCCTGCTTTTCCTCTCCCCAGCAGGGGACATGATGCCTGGCAGCAAAAAGTGCAGGGTCTTCGGAACTGGGCAGTCCTGGAGGCCCCTGCTGGCCCCACCACCTCACTCTGAGCCTCAGTCAAGCCACTGTGCCTCCTTGAGCCTCAGGGTCCTCATCTATGAAATGGGGCCCCTCCCTAGACCCTCCCATCTATGAAATGGGGCCCCTCCCTAGACCCTCCTGATACCTGAGTGGAAATGGGGCCCGGCCATGTGGCATAGGCAAGTCACTTAACCTCTGTGAGCCTTGGTTTCTCCATCTGTAAAATGGGCGTCTGGCTCTCGAGAGGGCTACTCCTGGGATCCCTCCCTTCAGGTGGGATCCCAGGAGTAGATGCAGGACAGAAAAGATGCTACGGGTGTGGGCACTGGAGTCAGACAGGCTGGGTTCAAATCCTGGCTCTATTTCTCAGTAACTAGGTAATGTGGGCCAAGATGCTTGACCCGGGGCTGCCCCACCCGTGTGCCTTCAACTCACTTTTTCCCGGCGTTGGGCTGCTGCCTGTGGGGACCAAGAGGGGGCTGTGAGCCGCATGGTGTCTGGGGTGGAGGCATGCCCTGCTTGGGGGGGTGTCCCCTAGAGTGGGCAGTATGGGCAGCCCCCCCCCCCACCAACCCCAGGCACCCAGGACCCACCGGAACTTAGTCTGCTGGAGCTTATGTGAGTCTGTTATCTGTCGGTACACCTCATTCAGCTGCCAGGCAAGGAAAGGCATGAGGCTGGCGTCCCGGGTAAGCCTCCCTACCCAGAGCCATGCAGGCCCAGTGGACATGGTTGGCTGGGGACATGCACAGGGGCCTGCACATTGCTTTGTCCCCTTCTGGAAACATTCATAGGATGACCCCAGGCCAGGCACATGTCCAAGGAAGCCCCTCTTTCCTATGCAGAAAAATCCAGGTTCCACAGCAGCTTTCCCTTGCTCTCCCTCTACCGGGATCACCCCCAAGCCCAGAGATCAGCTTCTTTGGCCCTTACGTTCTCCTCCACCTCCTGGCGCAGCTGGTTACACTCTCGCGTGTCAGGTTTCAGCAGGTTCTCGGTGCACAGGCGGGCGAGGCGCAGGGACAGCCCGTAGGGCACTAGGGATAGGCGGGGATGGGGGTCATCAGCCCCCTGCACAGCAGGCATGCTGGAAGCCCCCTCCAGGAGCCACGCTAGGATGGTGGGGGGTGGGGGGGACCGGTGAGCCGAGAGCCTGAGGCCTGGAGCACCATCAGGAAGGGCAGAAGGTGGCCAAGCCTGTGCTTGCACCCAATACCCGGAGAAAACGGGAATGCTGTGACTTGAAACCCGGAACAGTGGTGAATGTGCCCCAGGCCCCAGGGGCACTGCCAAGAGCCACCGCCAAGCCCCCGCCCTCACCCAGCTCTGTGGGGTTGGTGCTGGAGGCGTGGGTGGCAAAGCCAGGCCGCTGCACGTTGTTGGTGATCTTCCATCGGACCGTGTCCCGTCCCTTGAGGTTCCCGCTGCGTAACATGGGCGTATCCAGGTGGTCCGAGGCCATCAGGTTCTCCCGCAGCATGTAGTGGTCTTCCTTAAAGCCCACCATGTGACCTGCATGACAGGGTCCTCCGCATGGAGCCTCACCCTAGGCCTTCCCCGCCACACCCCCTCCGGGCGGGATCCCAGGCCTCCTGCCTCTGTTCCAGACTCAGCCCCTATTTCCCCTCCACCCTATCTGGGAGCACGAGCAGTCAGAGCCCTTGCCGCCCCTGCGGATGCTGGGTCAGTACCTCGGTTGCAGCAAGGGAGAAGTGCCAGGCAAGCCTAGGAGACAAGGTGGGTGCGGATGAGGGCTGGGACAGCTGCCTCAGCTCACAGAGCCCCCCCACCTACCCCGCTCTCCATGCCAGTGGTCCAGAGGGGCAACAGTGCCTTCCCCAGACACCAGGATATCAAGGAAGTTGAAGGGATCTAGGTGTGGAGCACACAGGGTGAGTATGGAGGGTGATGGGGGCAGAGGATTCCCAAAGTTCATGCCATGGGACCCTGGTCCTGCCAGATGATCTGTAAAGGATCTATGATCCAACCCATTTGAGAAGCACTGAATTCATTCCCCATGCTCCTCTTAGAGTTTCACTATGCATACAACTAGATCAAAGGCTCTGAGAAGTCCCGCAGAGAGGAAGCCTCTTTCCCAAATGTATTTGATCAGAGATGTCTTTATCTCTGTAACACACACTAATATCCCACGATACTGGGGCTACTACACAGCGTCTCCTGTTTCTACAATTCAGTATCCCGAGCCGGGCCATCCTCCATGCTTTCTTGCCTCTTATCTCTTCTCCCCAGTGAGACTATCAGCTCCTGGTGGGCAAGGCCCTTTCTTCCTTGTTGGCTCCCCTGGCCCTTTGCATGTGCCTAACCTGAGGACAAGCAGTCTCAGGTCCGGGCCACTGATGGTTGGCAGAGGCAAAGGCCTGGCGTGGGGAGGGCACTAGAGCTGGGCAGAAGACGTGGGTTCACCTGGCCTCTGCCACCTATGAGGACCTTGGGGGGGGGTTGGAGACCCCAGGGTGAGTGGAGACCCTGGGGTAAGTAGGGACACTGGTGGGAAGTGGGACCCTGGTGGGGGATGGGGACCTGGTGGGAGTAGAGGTCCCTAGGGGGGATGGGGGCCCCTGGCGGAGGTGGGGTCCCGGCAGGGGGCCCCCCGGGGTAAGCGGCCCCGGTGAGGGGGGTGGGGGGCTGGGGGACCCCTGGGGTAAGTGGGCGCCTGGCGGGGAGGCGGGGGGACGGCGGGGGGGCGGGGGGCCCCCGGGGTAAGCAGCCCTGGCGGGGGGGCGGGGGGCGGGGGGCGGGGCCCCTGGGGTAAGCGGCCCCGAGGAGCCCCCACCTTGCAGCAGGCGCAGTACTTCCAGCAGAGGAGCAGGAGCAGCACCAGGAGCAGCAGCAGGAAGATGAGCAGAGGGATGAGCCACCAGAAGGACCTGGGTGGGCAGTCTGCGGAGGAAGGGAAGGAAGATAAGGAGGGAGGCGATGCCCACTCCCCACTGGCTGCCAGGCCACCCGCCGGCCCTGCCCGCCGGCTCACCCTTCTTGCTGTGTACCAGGACAGTGCTGTTGGGCCCGGGGGCTCCGTCGCCCTCCACGGTGTAGCTGTACGTGCAGTCATCCTCCTCATCCCGGAAGGAGCAGTGCTCCACCACCTCCTCTCCTGCACCCACAGGTGGTCAGCAGGTGCCTCGGGCCTGGGGAGGTGCTCCCTACTCTGGGGCCCACCGCGCCCACTGCAGGGACGCAAGTCCCTGGGCACAGGGCCAGGCTGAGGTGGGGCGCCACCCTGTCCCCGCCCAGGAGCATCAAAGGCTGCAAATCTGTGCTCCCCCCTCCCCATCCTGGGTGTCACTCAGGAACTTGGCTTCTAGGACATTTAGCTGACCTGGAAGAGAGGAGGCTGTGTGCTCCCAGGGCCCAGTGACGTGCCCCTACTGTGTTCGTATCCCTGTCCGGCTCTCTGCCCCCTGCCTAAGCCAGGTTCCCCCTCCGCGGACTCTTTGGTCCCTACTCAGCTGTGCCTCCTGCCCCCGGGGTCTGTGAGTCCTGTCTGCATTCTGTGACCTCTCCCCAGGCTGGGATCCCTCCCCTCTCTCTGGTCTGCATGACCTCAACCCAGACTGTGAGCCCTCGGCCCAGCTCTACAGCAGCCCCGCCCAGCTGAGTGACACCCCTACCCATCGGATGCCCCATGCCTAGGTTCTTAGCAGCCCCGTCCTCAGCACTGCCTCCCACCTCTCTTAAGCTCGTCCACCAGCTTGACCTTGAAGCTGCACTCCTCGCACGTGCGGCCTTTCTTCTCACCGGTGCCCCAGGCTTGGCACTGCACACAGGAGCGCAGGTCCTCGCAGAGGCCCAGGCGGATCTGGGTAGGGGAGGAGGGGGGTGGGGGTGTGCTGGGTGGCCGCCAGGCCGGCTCCCCTAACCTCACTCACACCCCTGGCTGGCTCCTGTATCACCAGGCTCAGCACTTCCTGCCCGCCCTGCCCTGTGCCTAAGGCTCCCATGCCCACACGCCAGTGACCTTGGCCTCACCGCTGAGTAGTTGATCTCACAGATGGTGTCCGTGTAGAGCGACTGCTGGTTACAGTGGCAGCGGCCACACTCGCAGTAGCCACGCCCGTTACAGATGCCCTAGAGAAAGAGGACGCACCACTGAGGCACTGGTAGCCCCGTCCCTGCCTGAGAGGGTGGGTGGTGCTGGCTAGGGTCCCTTCTGCCACCCTGCACTGCCCTCCTGGTGCCCCGGCCTACCCCACTGCTGTCGATGCAGGTGGCATTGCTGAGAGGACAGTCACAGCTCAAGCCTGTCCACCCAGGCTCACACACGCACTGGCCCATGGAACAGCGTCCCCGGTCTGCAGAGAGCGGGGAGGGGTAGGAGAGGAGAGCCACATTCACTCCTGCAGTCCAGGCTGCCCATCTGCCAGGCAGGGCCTGTGGTTGCTCAGCCTGAGCTGGGATTTCTCCAGCCAGGGGCAGATCCATCTCTTCTTTTTTTTTTTTTTTTTTTTTAAGATTTTATTTATTTATTTGACAGAGAGAGACACAGCGAAGAGACGGAACACAAGCAGGGGGAGTTGGAGAGGGAGAAGCAGGCTTCCTGTAGAGCGGGGAGCCCAATGCGGGGCTCAATCCCAGGACCCTGGGATCATGACCTGAGCCGAAGGCAGACGCTTAATGACCCAGGCGCCCCCATCTCTTCTTCACTTTCTTGGAATCTCCTTCCCTCCCTCTCTCCGATTCCATTCTGCCTTCTACTTTCCACTCTACAGCCAGAGTCATTATCCCAAAACACAAATCGAATCATGTGTCTCTCTGGTTTAAGAACCTCTAATGAGTTCTGGCCAATGCAATAAGGTAAGAAAAAGAAAGAAAACATGTAAGTATTGTAAAGTAAGAAATAAAACTGCCATTATTTTAAATATTAGGAACATGGGGTGCCTGACTGGCTCAGTCAGTGGAGCATGTGACTCTTGATCTCAGGGTTTTAAGTTCAAGCCCCACATCAGGTGTAGAGATTATGTAAAAATAAAATCTTAAAAAATATATATTAGGAACATGTCACAAAATATCAAAAAGAACTTGCAGATAAATTATTAGATTTCATAAGTGATTTTTTTTAATTTTCTAAGCTTATAATGCCCTTTTTTAAAGATTTTATTTATTAATTTATTTTAAAGATTTTATTTATTTATTTGACAGAGAGAGAGATAGCGAGAGCAGGAACACAAGCAGGGGGAGTGGAGAGGGAGAAGCAGGCTTCCCGCTGAGCAGAGAGCCCGATGCGGGGCTCGATCCCAGGACCCTGGGATCATGACCTGAGCCGAAGGCAGACGCTTAATGACTGAGCCACCCAGGCGCCCCAATAAATAAAATCTTTAAAAGAAAAAAAAAGAGAGGGATGCCCAGGTGGCTCAGTTGGTTAAGCGACTGCCTTCGGCTCAGGTCATGATGCTGGAATCCCAGGATGGAGTCCCACATCGGGCTCCCTGCTCAGTGGGAAGTCAGCTTCTCCCTCTGACCCTCCCCCTTTCATGCTCTCTCACTCTCTCTCCCTCAAATAAATAATAAAAAACCAAAATCGGGTGCCTGGGTGGCTCAGTCGTTAAGCGTCTGCCTTTGGCTCAGGTCATGATCCCAGGGTCCTGGGATCGAGTCCCACATCGGGCTCCTTGCTCCGCGGGAAGCCTGCTTCTCCCTCTCCCGTTCCCCCTGCTTGTGTTCCCTCTCTCTCTGTGTCTCTCTCTGTCAAAAAATAAATAAAATCTTAAAAAACAAAAAGAAAAACCAAAATCAAAAAAGAAAAAAGAAAAAAGAGAAAAAAAGTTCAAACTGGACTAGAGCTGGACCCACCCTGGATGGACCCCACACCCCCCGCATTCTGGTCCTGCCTCCTTCTCCAGCAGCCTCCCCCTCCCCTCCTCTCACAGCTGTGCCTGTGCCAAATGCCTGCCTTCCTCCAGATGTGCTGGGCTCTCCTTTTGTTTCTCTGGGCACACTCTGGCATGGACGACTGAAGCAGAGACATGACAGACAAAAGCAAGAAGGGAGGAAAGGTAGGAAAGCAGGGGCTTGACCTCCAGTGACAAGTAGACAGTTGGGGCTAAATAAGTAATTGATGGCTGGATTTTCATTGATTCTCCTCCATTCAAACCACTCAATCCGGGCGCCTGGGTGGCTCAGTCAGTTAAGCGACTGCCTTCGGCTCAGGTCATGATCCCGGGGTCCTGGGATGGAGTCCCTCATCAGGCTCCCTGCTCTGCGGGGAGCCTGCTTCTCCCTCTCCCACTCCCCCTGCTTGTGTTCCCTCTCTCGCTGTGTCTCTCTCTGTCAAATAAATAAATAAAAAATCTTAAAAACAAAAAACAAAAAACAAACCACTCAATCCTTCCTGTGGCCGCTGGGTGGGTTCTGTGACCCTTGCCCTGCTTGGAAGCCCTGGCCACACTGCATAAGCGTGTGGGGCTACGGTGGACACGTAACTCCAGGCCCTGAGAGAGGAAAGACCGTCATGCCACATACCAGCAACCACTGAGGATTCAGCTGGATGGGACCAATGCTCATGAGATGGCAGAGACCACAGGACCTCAGGGGCAGTGGTCTGAAGCACAAGCAGGGGCCTTGGGCATCAAGTCTGCAGAGGGGAGGGAGGTCCAGGTTGGAGTGGCCTTGGGGGAGGCACTTGGGGAGCCCCAAGGGGGGCTAGGTCTGAACTTGGGGATTCTGACTCACGGCCTGGCCCTCCACCCAGGTCAGGACCCCCGGGTTGCCCTTGCTGTCCCGAGCCCCCCAGCACTGGCCGCCGGGGCTGCCGAGCTCACCGTTACAGAGGACCCCGGAGGCACGGGGACACTGGAAGTTGTCATACTCGCAGAACAGCCCCTCGTAGCGGCCTTCTCCATAGCAGACACATTGGCCACACTGGCACTCGCCACGCCCAGAGCATGGCTTGTCCTCGTCCTCCCGCAGGCAGGGCGCTATGTCACTCAATGAGCCCGTGGAACAGCTGCAGGTCTTGCCGCTCCTGAGGAAGGAGCCAGTCACTTCCCCACAGCCCGCGGGGAAGGCTGGGGCTTTTACCAACCCATTGCACAGATGAGGAAGCTGAGGCTCGGAGAGAACCTCAGTGGGTCCAAGTCACACAGACAGCGGTGCCTGAGCTGAGACTCAAACGTCCATCCCCAGACCCTCCCAGGGTCCCTTCCTCAAGTCACCATGGACTTGTTCGGTGTCTTGAAGCTTTAAGAGCCCTCACTACCCTTATGATGAGCTCATTTCTGATTAGGTCACACGTGCGCATGGTTCAGAAAACCAAATACAAAGGGATGGAGTGAAAAGTAAGTGTCCCTCTCGTGTCTGTCCCCCATCAGCCAGTCCCCACACCCTGCTGGCCACCACTGTCCTGATTCTTGCACCTTTTCTCAGAGATATTCTTTTTTTTTTTTTAAGATTTTATTTATTCATTTGAGAGAGAAGACACAGAGAGAGAGAGAGAGAGAGCATGAGCAGGGGAGAGAGGCAGAGGGAGAGGGAGAAGCAGACTCCCCACTGAGCTGGGACCCAAACATGGGGCTCGATCCCAGGACCCTGGGATCAGGATCTGAGCTGAAGGCAGACCCTTAACCATCTGAGCCACCCAGGCGCCCTTTAGAGATATTTTTTATGTCTATGTATTTTGAAGTGCTTTGAGCTGGATCCCCCTCACAACTGGGCATGCCCCTTTCCGAGCCTCCCTGTGACCCGCCATCCCGCCCTCAGCTGGGTATCCGTGGTGCACCCCACATCAGAGCCTTATGGTGGCCAGGGCACCCCTGCACACTCACCAGCCCTCACTGCACACACAGTGTCCACACACGAAGTCGCCGTGGTGGTTGCAGCGAGCTGAAAGCTCCTCTTTTTGCTGGAACGAGATCATGGTGGGGTGCAACAGGGCCCCTGGACATTTCTGCTGCCTCTGCCCCTCCGGGCACCCCGCAAGGCAGGCATGGCCCCCGGAGGCTTGGCTTCATTCCTCGGGGCCCCAGGGCAGTTGGCCAGCCCTTCCCTCCCGCCTAGCAGGGCCGCATCGTACCAGCTCACATGGACACACGTCGCAGATGATGCCCGCATCCATCCAGAGGCCGTCCGAGAAGGAGGGCTTCAGGTGGATGTTGCCCTTCTGGTCCTCTTCCCCCAGCTGGCACACGTGAGTCCCATCCACAGACTCCATAGCCCGCAGCTGCACCTGGTATGTGCCCTGCAAGGACTCCACTGTCAGCCAAATGGACATTGATAGGAGGCCCCTGTGTTCCATTCGCTCATCTGAGCAACCCTCCGAGCTCTGTGCTGATTAATCCCCACTCCGCAGATGAGGACAAGCTGAGGAAGGTGTCAAAGTCATCCAGGTGGCTAACCCAGGGGGCTTCGAACCCAGGCCTGTCTGACTCTGAAGGCCACACTCTTTATTATTATTATTATTAAAAAAAAATTTTTTTTTTAATTTTATCTATTTGACAGAAAGAGAGACACAGCGAGAGGGAACACAGCAGGGGGAGTGGGAGAGGGAGAAGCAGACTCCCCACTGAGCAGGGAGCCCGATACCCTGGGATCATGACCTGAGCCGAAGGCAGACACTTAACAACTGAGCCACCCAGGCGCCCCCCCAAATTTTTTTTATTAAGTAATTTCTATGCCCAACGTGGGGCTCAAACTCATGACCCCGAGATCAAGAGTTAGCCAGGAGCCCATAAAGGCCATGCTCTTGACCTCTGCTCAGGCAGATCGCTCCCCACTTGGCAGGGCCTTGTGCCCATCCTCCCCTTCCCAAAACCCCACAGAGGCTTACCACTTTCCCCCGCTGGATGTGAAAGGACCCAGTATTTGTCTTTTGTAAGTCATTGGAGGTGACCTCTGTCCGCAGGCCTCGGGGGCTTTCCAGGGCCCGGATGTCCAGGTTGGAACGAATGCGCTGAAGAAGGGCAAGCAATCAATGGTCTGGGAGGGGGAGCCTGGGCTCACCCACTCTGGCTCGGCCTGGCTGAGCTCCACCCACTCTGCACCAAGGACTGAGGGGGAGGGAGGGGATCAAGGTGGCAGAGCCCGCAGGAACTTGGGGCCAGGCTAAGGTGGGCATCTCAGGGCCCCCAGGGAACAGCAGAGGCCCTTCCTCACTGGCCTATCTTACTTCTCAACTTCTACTTGGGCCCTCCGTTGCCCATTCTGCCTCCTCCCCAGCCCTGCCCCAGAAGGACTCCGACCGGGCCCGCGCTGGCCCTCACGTTGAAGGCTTCCTGCAGCAACTCCACAATGTTGGAGGAGTCCTCTTGCAACACCCCCAGTGAGGAGACAGGAAAGTACGTGTGCAGCTTCTGTGGGAGAGAGTGCCGGCCCAGGGCTAAGCCTTCAACAAGTATCACCTCACTGAATCTGGACAATAGCTTTGGGGTTATCCTCCCTTTGCTGATGGGGGAGCTAAGGCCTAGTGGGTTCTGGAGCCTGCCCTCCTCACCCCTACCTGCTTGGGAGTGGGGTTGGGGGATGGGTACATGAACTCCCTTTCCCATCAGGGTCCACCCCTGGGGGAGCCAAAAGCTCTGGGAAGGAAAGAAGGAAGAGAGGGAGGGAGGGAGGGAGGGAGGATGTCTGAGAAGTCCCGTGGACTCCCCTCCCGCCCCCCTCTTGCCCAGGGAGGCCTCCGCCCCGCACCTCGTAATAGCTGTAGGAGTAGTTGGTGACAGCGAAGATGGGGATGATGTTGTGTTTGCCAAGCAGGCGCACCAGGGTGGGCACGGACGGATAGTCCTGCGTCTTGTACTGGGTGTAGGTGCCCGAGGAGTCCAGGTGGCATGCCTCGTCATTGCGGCTCATGATGCCAGCCAGCACGTTGGCACCGTCTGCCTCATAGTGGAAAGCCGACTCGGTGGAGAACACCAGCAGGTGGGTGCTGTCGGGCCGCCAGCCAATGTCCCTCTGGGAAGGACAAGGAGGGGAGGCCCATGGAGCAGGCCGCCTACTGAGGTCCTGTGTCACAGTGTCGCGTATGACTGAGAAAGCGGGTCCCAACATGAGCTCAGCTAAGCCACAGGATTCACGGCATCACGGACAATGCACGGGACAGCACGTGAGCCATGGCGGTGGGCAGCGGAAAGCGGCAATGAGGATGCGGGAAGGATGCAGGTGGGGGTCTAGCACGCAAGACCCGAGCTAGCTTCCTCCGACTGGCCCCCCAGGCTTCATAATTACTCTGAGGGAATATTTTAACTGCATGGGAAAATGTACACCCACAATGTTGAATGAAAAGGCTGGTTAGGGGAGCCTGGGTGGCTTAGTCGGTTGAGCATCTGCTTTTGGCTCGGGTCCTGGGATCAAGCCCCGTGTCGGGCTCCCTGCTCAGCGGGGAGCCTGCTTCTCCCTCTCCCTCTGCAGCTCCCCCTGCTTGTGCTCTCTCTCTTCCTCCCAAATAAATAAATAAAATAGATATAAAAAAAAGAAAAGGCCGGTTAAAATAGATACAGCTGTGCATGGATTTGGAAAACTGTATTACAAGCTAAAATGCTCGTGACAGTGTTAATTGAAAAAAAAAAAAAAGCAAGTTTCAGAATTTTAAGTACACTGACTCCAGCTATATAAAGTAAGGAAAGGGAACAAAATATGCTGGTGGGATATCAAGTGGCTGGCTGGCTGGCTGGCTGGCTGTGGTGAAATTATGGGCGATTTCTGTTCTTTGTTTTCCAAATTGTTTATACGATGGGTATATTATTTGCAAAATGAAAAAATTGCTGTGCACGTAAAAACTGCCCTCTTCAGCTGCCCAGTGCAGTTGGAGACTGTGGGTCCTGGAAGACTGGCATTAGCAGGGAGATTGGTGGTAGGCTGGCTTTAGGGCAAGGAAGATTCCAGAACCCCAGAACTCATGTCTGCTTCGCTGGTCAGTACAAAAGCAGCATGCCTACATGCTCAGGCCGGGGGACCTTGGATCCCAGCACATCTCAACCTGGCTTATAATTGTGGGCCCCCTGGAGGGTCTTAGCTTGTCTTTGGGCATAGGGGTCTCGGCCTGACACCAGAGCAGGCCGGTGGGCAGCTCATGCCCTTGCAGAGAAGCACAATCCTGGTCTGGGTGGGCAGGGCACTCCCTGGCACTCACCGTGCACACGGCCACCTGCAGGATGGCATCAAAACCTCCTTCAGGAGCGTCCAGGTTGCCTGAGATCCGCTCCCCTAGCAGTTTATTCCGAAACTCTTCCAAGTTTTCTGTCAGGCTGATGACATTCTTGAAGGAGAAGGGGGCGTCACTGTTTGGCCAGGGCTCCTTCAGCCTGGGCAGAGGTGGAGGGAGAGAGAGAGACAGAGTCAGGAGAGAAGACCCCCATGCCCCTGTGCCCACCCTCTCTGAAAGTGGCCCACTGGTCCACTTCGACCAGAACACTTGGAAGTGCCCTGGTGGCGAGGAGGTGGGCCCCGTGGCTGGGACCCCTGCCCACTCGGTCACTCACTTCTTTCTTTTTTTTAAGACTTTACTTATTTTATTTTTTAGAAAGATTTTTATTTATTTATTTGAGAGAGAGCGAGCGAGCAAGGGTGGGGGGCACATAGGGAGAGGGAGGAGCAGACTCCCAGACTCCCCAGCTGAACAGGGAGCCCGATGGGATCATGACCTGAGCCGAAGGCAGACGCTTAACCGACTGAGCCACCTAGGGGCCCCTCAGTCACTCACTTCTCAGGCCTCATGTCTGTCTGAGGGACGCTGACTTTGTCCACAAACTTGCCAAATCCAATAGTGTAGTCATCAGTGAGCTCTCTCAGGACCTGGGCTGGGTGTCAACAGGAAAAAGAGGGGGCAGCTGAGCCCCAACACCCCCACATCAGCAGAGGGGGCCAGGGGCTGGCTCGGGGAGGAGGAAGAGGGAAAATAACCTCCTGTCAATACCTTGCATGTGAACATCAGTTCATGCTCACAGTAGCCCTTGTCCCTGTTCACAGACGAAGGAAATGGGACTCGGGAGGCCCAGAGTCATGCATGGAGGGGGCAGCCAGGAGCCTGGAGAACCTCAGCCTCATGGCCATGAGTGTGCTCCTTGTCAGGGTCAGAGGGCTCTGCTGCCCACCCAGCCTGAAGTCCTGAGTAGTTAGTGGGGTCTGGCTAGGACCCACGCCTCAGAATGGGAGGGAAGGGATTTCTTGGGGGGCTCAGATAGCCTATCCTTCCTTGTGGCATGGGTATAGCCATCCTGAGCCCTAGCCTCCCAAGCAGGGGCCCAGACAGCTGGATGAGGCCACCCTCTCCATTCCCTACCCCACTGTCCTCTATGCTGGCCCAGCCATACCCAGTCTCTCTCCCATCTGCTTGAGGTTGTCCAGATCGTCAGACATGGAGTTGGAGAAATCCATGAGGATGTACAGGTCCATAGGGCTCTTCTCGGGCTCGAACACCTTCAGCTCAAAGTGTTGCTCCTCGCCAGGCCGCAGCCGGACCCGTAACCCCTGGGGCGACACCTGGCTGCGCTGCAGGTTGGGGTTAATCGGGGTGTCCTGTGTCCAGGGGAGGGGGACAGCTGGCTGGAGGGTCACTCCAGAGACCTGATGGGGAACCTCTCAGCCCAGCCAGCGGACACAGTGGACCCCTGTAAACAGCCGGCCTCGAGCGTGGGTGGGCCCACTTCCCTTGACCCCCACTCCGGGCACCTCTGTGATCTCGAAGCTGCTCTCCATGACCACTAGGCTCTCCCACCGGCAGCCGGCAGCCAGCAGCTCTGCCTGGGTGTTGCAGCGCCGCTCCTTGAACATCTGGCCAGAGGAGGTGGGGTCAGGGGGGCAGTGCCCATCCCCTGGCTGTCCCAACCCTGGATCTCTCCTGACCCTTGCCTGTTCCACACCCGCCTGGCCTGAGGCTGGGCTGAGGGTGCGGCAGGTGTGGACTTGGTCAGAGCCCGGCATGGGGCATGATGGGGTGGGGCACCCGGGTTGGGGAACTGGCCAGGGCTGGCGCTGGGCTCAGGATGGGAGGCAGGCTCACCTGGTCCGTGCAGTAGGCACATTCCCTGTCCACGCGGATGCACTCTGTGCAGCTCTTCACCTGGGCCCTCTTACAGCGGTTCGCTGGAGGGCAGAGATGAGCAGACCCAGTGAGATGAACCTCACCAGGGACCAAGTCCTTTCCTGCGTGTATCCTCATTGGAGAGAGGCAGGGATTCTCTCTCACTTTACGGAGGAGGAAATGGAGGCCAGTGGGTAGGCAGTCTGCCCCACTGGCATATCTGGGGCAGAGCCAGTTCTCACACCTGAACTTCCCCTCAAGTCCGGATGGTGCGGGCTGAGACAGAAGGGCTGGCCCATTTGCTGGTGGGGACACCCTGGCCATCCCTCCCCTGCTCCTCCAGGGGACAGGGGACTGTGTCTGCCTTGCTTATTGCTGTTTCCTGGTACCCAGCCCAAGCCCAGCACACAGTAAATTGTTAGTAAATGAATGAAGAAAAACTCCAGAGTTTCCCCAAGGGTTACTGGGATTCCCTTTGGTTCTGTTCAGTTAAAATCTCAGTGAGGGGCGGGCACCTGGGCGGCTCAGTCGGTTAAGCATCTGCCTTCGGCTCAGGTCATGATCCTGGATCCCGGGATCGAGTCCCGCATCGGGCTCCCTACTCAGTGGGGAGTCGGCTTCTCCCTCTGCCCCTTCCCCCCACCCCCCTGCTCGTGCTCACGCGTGCTCTCTCTCTCAAATAAATAAAATCTTAAAAAAAAAAAGAAAATTTATAATAAAAAAAATCAGTGTACACAGTGGGTGGCCTCCTGGGTGGTGGGCGATGGTGCGTGGTCAGTGTTTAACACGGGCTCTGGTCGGGAGGGAGAAGCCCTGCCTTGCAGCATTGCCCGTGTTCCCACCATGGTCTATTCCAGGCTACCAACACAGCTTTCTCTGAAGGCAAAATTTTTATCGGTAGGAACTGACCGGAAGAGAGTCACCGGCCTCTCCTCCAAGTTCCCACAAAAAACACTCGGCAAGTGCCTCCAGGTCGCTGAGTGGGCAGCTTCTCTCGCCTCTAGAGCAAGTCTTCCTCGGTGTTCTGGGCCATAAGGCTCAGGCTCACTGCTCCCCAGCCTCGAAGCGAGCCGTGGTTGTTTGTTGAATGGCCAAGTGAGTGTCGGGGTAAGACGCCCTGTGGGCGGCCTCCATATGAGGGCAGTGCCTTGACAGGGGTGCCCCCGCAAAGGGTGCTGCGGAGGCATGCCAGACTCACCCATTTCCCCGGGGAAGCTGACGCCCAGCAGGACTGCCAGCAGCAGCCTGGTCCACGGGCTGGGACTCGGTCCTGCCATCCTCTTCCTCCTGTATAATGACAGCAATAACTGACATAAGACGTTCCCCAGCCTGGGTCCCTGCCGGTCAGAGCTCCAGCATTCCCACCGCCCAGGGGTGGAAACTGAGGCTCAGACAGCTTCAGTGATGTTCCAAGGCCACACAGCCTTCAAATGGCGGGATCCAGGGCCCCCAACTCCTCTTGCCATCTCTGGAGTGACTAGATGCCCTGCAGGCCTGCACCCTGCCCCGGGAGGCCCCACCCTCGCATCACTGAGGACTATAGGCTTTGAGCTTGTGCTCATGCCAGGTCTCCTACGCTGATCTCGTGGAGAGCAGGGCAAGGCTTATTCTGCCTTTGGCTTTCAGATCCCAGTGGGCCTGGGTCAGGTCTCACCCAACAGGGGGCCACCCCTTGAGGGCCTGGCTCTACCCTCCCGCCCTGTCTCTGTCATGGCCTAATTGCCCTTTAAGGAAGGTGGTGTGGCCGGGGGAGAGGGGACCCTCCCAAGATCTGGGGCCTGCAGAGGGGAGGAGGGAGCTGGCTGTACCCAGCTAGGCTCTGCAATGACTGCCTGGCCCATCACTGGTGGGGTCCCCTGCCCTACCTCCTACCCTGCCTGCTCCAGAGTTGAGTTTTCGGGGTCCCTGAGCAGATCATCCTTCCAGAAGTTAGTCTGGAGCTATGTTACAAGCCTCTCCTGCTCACACATACACACACACTGTGCCACCTCCCCAGGGTTGAGGAAGCCTGTGGAAGAGGGCAGGAAGGCACTGCCTCCCTCCCTCTAAGGCATGTGGCTCCCAGGAGGCCATCAGCAGCCCCAAAACATCCACAGGCTGGGGAAGAGCTGCCATCTCAGAGGGGCCTGGGGTAAGGAAGCCCTGAGCCAGCCGGGGGAAATGACTTTCCTGCAGCCTTGGGGTGTAGGCACCACACCCACACGCTACACAATACAGGTTGCAGACTTGGACCTCCCCGGGGCACCATTATACACGCGGGTACGGGCACTGGAGGGCCGAACCCGGCTCTGACTCACCCTCCCGTGCCCACAGGCTGTGCACAGAGCAGACACGCGCCCAGCACTTCACCTACGGGATGGCTATTTCATCTACGCAGGAACCCGGTGGGGGATGACTGCATTACCCCATCTCCCAGATGAGGAGATAGAGATGGGGCACAAGGCTGCAGGGCTTCCTCATCCCACAGCCAGCGGGGGGTGGGGTGGGGTGGGGGGAGGGCGGACCGGACCAGGGCAGTCCAGACCCACCTCCATTTAACTTCTGTTATCCTCAGAGGCCATAAGATGGCAGTTAGGGGGCTAGTTATGCACTCAAGAGTGTTTTTGTTTGACTCAACTTGTGTTTACGAAGTTTTAAAAGTAACTGTCAACATTAAAAACAATGAGATTTCATGGAAAATTTAGGATTATGGGCTTACTGGAGGTTGTGGCCACAGGCCTGGCCAGGTGCTCAGGACGTGCACTCTCTAGGCAACCCTGGGAGCTCTCCCGGAACCACACTTCCTCCCATCCCACAGGACCCCTGCTTTCCTCCCACCCCACAGGACCCCTGCTTAGCACATCTGCACCTGCCCACCATAGCCCCTGCCTTCATGTTTTTGCATCTCCTGGCCCCTCGGCTGCTCTATCACCCCAAGAAATCAGGGCCCAGGAGACAGGCACCCCTTCCCCGCTGTCCCCCAGCTCTCTCTCTTCTCTCAGCCCCCAGCATGGAGAGAGACCCTCAGCCTTCATTTCCAGCTCTGTCAGATCCTGGGGCTCAGGGTGTGGCCAGGCCCTGATGGGGTGGGAAGGGGCCCAGCCGGGCTCTCAGAAGCCATCGAAAGTCCCTGCACCACAGCCAGAGGGCCACCAGGGGCTGAGTGGGAAAGGGGGCAAGCGCTGGAGGAGGCTGCAGTGGTGGGCATAGCTCCCAGGGCTGCTGAATGAGGTCAAGAGAACTTCCTAGAGGAAGGGAGTCCTGAGCTGACTTTGGGGGGAGGTCAGGCATGTACTTGGCCAAAAGGAGAGTCAGGGACTCCCCAGACCTCAGCAAGCATGTGCTTGGCCAAGGGGGCAGTCAGGGACTCCCCAGGCCCCAGATAGCCTTGCCGCACTGCACACAGCCGGCCAGGCCTCAGCAAACATGGAGAGCCTTTGCCTTTAGGTGGCTGCTGCCCCCGCGTTCTTTGCAAACCCCAGTGGGCCCAGCCCATAGGCCTGCCAGCCACCGCCCAGCCTCTGCCCACTTCTCCAGAACACCCACCCAACCCTCAGGGCTCTCTCCCTGCTGCCCTCCTTTAGCGCCTAGGTCTCAGGGCCAAGAGCCCTGTCCGGCTCCACTGCCCCGCTGCCCCAGCTGCTCCCCCGGGCACACCCTGGCAGCCGAGGCATGTGCCCTGGGCAGGATGGGGCCAAGGCCTGCCAGCTATTGGGAAGGGAAGAGCTGACGAAATACAAGCCACCCGGGTCTCCCAAAAGGGCCCCCTGATTTGCCGGCCAGGCTGGGGTGGGCACTCACTTTCCCCTCCTCGCCTCCAAGGGCCCAGAACGGACGCCCAGCTCCAGCGGTCCGGGGCACGGGAGGGGCGGGCGGGGTGCAGCCCGGCGACCCCCCGACTGCCCCCGGCCCGCGCCCAAGCCCCTGGCGCCTGCCGCGGTCGGAGGCCGGACCTACCTTGGCGCGCACTCGCGCCCTCCCCGCGCGGGGCTCCGCTCGGCCGCTCCGGCTGCAGCGCGCGGGCGAGCCGGGACTGTCCGGAGGGCGGCTGGCAGCGGGGCGGGCGGCGGGCGGCGGCCGCGGGGAGGGGACCGCTTTATGGGGCGGGCGGCAGGTGGGAAGGAGGCGCTGGTGAGTCAGGCCGGCCGCATTCCTGCGCGCGGCGCGCACCTGTCGGGGCAGGAGCCGGGCGCTGCCGCCGCCGCCGCCGCCGCCGGGCCCGCCCCCCGGAAAAGGCTGCGGCTCCCCCGGCGCCCGGCCCCTGCGCCCCGACCGGCGGCGGCGGGGGCGGGGGCGGAGCCTCCCCCCTCTCTCCAGTCCAGCCCCGGGCGCCGCGCCTCCCCGCCCCGCCAGGCTGCAGACTCGGCGCCCGGCTGCCTCGGGCCGGGGGGTGGGGGTGGGGGTGGGGTGGGGGGGTGGCCTGTTAGCCCCCGGCTCCGCCCGCGCCCTCCCACCTCCGGACGCTAGGCTGTGAGCAGCCCCGCGGCCCCGACGGCCAAACCCGCAGTCGACCGTGCGCTTGCCTTCCGTCCTGTGCCGGCGCGAGGCGCGAGGCGCGGGCCCAGGGATGCCCCAGCCCGATCTGTCATTCCCGGGGTCCGCTCGGCCTCCCCTTCCCCCCGCCTCCACGTGTGTCCAGAGGGAGATCCCAGTAAGGACTGCTTCCCTGAGTGTCCTCAGGCAAGGTACTTAAACCTCCTTAAAATGGGAGTAATACCCATCAAGTGGCCGGCACCGACCCGACATGGAGTGGGCACTCCAGTTGTTACAGTTGTTCTTGACAAGCCGGTTCACAAATCTGACCCCTGCGGTCCTCTGCGTGCAGTCTTTCAAGTGCCACACGTGTTCAAGCTGGAGCCTCTCAAGTTGCTCCATGACCCCAACCTGGTCTCCTTCTCTCGCCCCACCTGCCAACAGTGCCAGACAACACCCCATGGCTAGCAGCCCGGCTGCCCAAACCATGCAGCTTCCGGCCACCGTGCTTTCGCTGGAGGCCGGGCCCTCTGCTCGGGATGTCTCCATTCTCCCAGGCCGCTGCCCCCAACCAGCCTGGTTTATCCTTCTTTCACTTGAAGGCTGATGTCATGCTCCAGGGAGCCTCTTGACCTCCCTGCACCCTTGGTGGGATTATGTGTCCCTGTAGCCACCCCCCCGCCCCCCAGGGCATGGCTTTTTCTTCTCATTTGCCATATTGGCTTGAAATGATCTGTTTAGGGGTTTCTCTTTCCCACTAGACTGTGAGCCCTGAGGATGGATGCTCTCTAGCACATCTTTATTTTTTTAATTTTTTTGTTTGTTTGTTTATTTATTTTTCAGAGAGAGAGAGAGGGAGAGAGCACAAGCAGGAAGAGTGGCAGGCAGAGAGAGAAGCAGGCTCCTGGCCGAGCAAGGAGCCCAATGCGGGGCCCGATCCCAGGACCCTGGGATCATGACCTGAGCCGAAGGCAGACGCTTAACCGACTGAGCCACCCAGGCATCCCTCCAGCACATCTTTTAATTTCCAGGACCTAGCACAGTGCCTGGCACATAGCAGGTGCTCAGTGAAAGTGTGGCTGAACCAGATGGGATTGCCACAAAGCCTCCCAGCTGTCAGTGCTCTCATCTGTAAACAGGCTTGTGCCCTGCCAGCTCTCAGACTGATCACGGGGGCAGGTGGGACCGGATGTGGAAGTGCCATGGATACATGAGTGCTCCCTGCAACTGTGTGAGCCACAGTCTCCCTTGCCCGCCTGCCCAGTGGTCTTTTTTTTTTTTTTTTTTTTAAAGATCTTATTTGGGGCACTGAGCCTGGGTGGCTCAGTCGGTGAAGCATCTGCCTTCAGCTCAGGTCATGATCCTGGGGTCCTGGGATCGAGCCCCATGTCGGGCTCCCTGCTCAGCGGTGAGTCTGCTTCTCCCTCTCCCTCTGCCTGCCACTCCCCCTGCTCTCTCTCTCCCTGACAAATAAATAAAATTAAAAATAAATAAATAAAGTAAGCTGTATGCCCAACGTGGGGCTTAAACTCACGGCCTTGAGATCAGGAGTCCCATGCTCTACTGACAAAGCAGCCAAGCACCCTCTGCTTAACGATGGGTCTCCAAAGTGGACTGCAGACTCTCCAGGGATGTGCCAGATGATCCACTGTTTTTGTGTTTGACAATGTACATCACTTATTGTAGAGTGGTACGTGTGTCTACAAATAAACAAGGTAAATGATCAACAGTGGATGTGTGATCAAAACAGTCTGGTGACCATTCTAGAGACCCACTGTCAACCACCTCTCTAACTGAGGGAGACACCCCTCGGGTGGACAGTTGCTAGGCCTGGTCTCTCCCTGGGGCTAGGGGATTGCTCAATAGACCCCTGTTAAATTATTTTTCCCCCAGGGGCATCTGGGTGGCTCAGTCAGTTGAGCATCTGACTTGATTTCGGCTCGGGTCATGATTTCAGGGTCCTAGGATCAAGCCCCACATCGGGCTCCCTGCTTAGCAGACAGCCTGCTTCGCCTTCTCCCTCTGCCTCTTCCTGGCTTGTGCTCTCCCTGTCAAATAAATAAATAAAATCTTTTGTTAAAAAAATAATTTATTTATTTATTAGACAGAGAGAAAGAGCACAAGCAGGGTGAGCAGCAGAGGGAGAGGGAGAAGCAGGCTCCCCACTGAGCAGGGAGCCGGACGTGGGACTCAATCCCAGGACCCTGGGATCATGACCTGAGCCAAAGGCAGCTGCTTAACTGACTGAGCCGCCTAGTTGTCCCAATAAATAAAATTAAAAAAAAAATTATTTCCCCCAACTTTTTTTTTATTATTATGTTATGTTAATCACCGTACATTACATCATTAGTTTTTGATGTAGTGTTCCATGATTCATTGTTTGCGTATAACACCCGGTGCTCCATGCAGAACGTGCCCTCCTCAATACCCACCACCAGGCTAACCCACCCCCCCACCCCCCTCCCTTCTAGAACCCTCAGTTTGTTTCTCAGAGTCCATAGTCTCTCATGGTTCGTCTTCCCCCAACTTTTTATTTTGAATATTTGCCAACATACAAAAACAGTTGAAAGAAGAGTACAAAGATCACTTGTATTTTTTACCACCTAGATGCAAGAGTTAACATTTTGTGGGGTGCCTGGGTGGCTCAGTTGGTTAAGCATCTGCCTTCGGCTCTGGTCATGATCGCAGGGTCCTGGGATCCAGCCCTGAATTGGGCTCTCTGCTCAACGGGGAGCCTGCTTCTCCCTCTCCCTCTGCCTGCCACTCCCCCGTTTGTGTGTGCTCTCTCAAATAAATAAATAAAATATTTTAAAAAATAGATAAAAAAATAAAAAATTATTTCCCCCCAACTTTTTATTTTGCGTATTTGTAAACATACAAAAACAGTCGCAAGAAGAGTACAAAGATCACTCATATTTTTTACCACCCAGACGCAAGAGTTAACATTTTGCCATATTTGCTTTATCTATATATTTGTTATGTACTTATATATCTTTTTATTTGAATTTAAGAGATCATGACATTTCATCCCTTGACACTCAAGGCATGCATCTCCCAAGAACAGCTCCCCACAACCACAATAACTTTGTCACACCTAAGAAAATGAACAAAAATGTCCTGTTATCCATGATTCAGTCATATTAAAATTTCTTAGTTGTCCCAAAAATGTCTGTTGTAACTGTTTCCTTTTTTTAAACTTTTTTAAACTGTTTCCTTTTGAATTTGAGTCCAATCCATTGCATTTGATTGCTTTCTTTTTCTTACTTTATTAATTAAAAAATTTTTTTTTAGAGATTTTATTTATTTATTTGAGAGAGGGAGAGTGCGCACACGGGGGTTGTGGGGGAGAGGGAGAAGCAGATGCCCTGGTGATCATGGAGACTGACATGACGCTCAGTCCCAGGACCCTGAGATTATGACTTGAACCGAAGGTAGTCACTTAACTGACCCACCGAACCACCCAGGTGCCCCTCTTTCTTGCTTACTTCCCCCGCACCATTGACCTTTTGAAGAGACAGGCCAGTAGTGATCTGCAGAATGTCCCACTGTCCAGATTTGTATGATTACTTCCTCATAGTGTCATTGGACTTTTTTTTTTTTAGCTTCCTGTAAACTAGAAGTTAATGTCTAAAAGCCTGATTAGATTTAGGTGAAACATTTTTGGCAAGGATGGTCCTAGATGATGCTGGGTGTGTTTTATTGGGTGGCACATGATCTCAGCTGCCTCGCTGTTAGTGATTATTAAGGAAATGACTGCCATCTCTCTCCATTGTAAAAATACATTATTTACTTTGTGATTAAGAAGTAAGCTGGGGGGTGATGATGCTTTGTCACCCTGCCCACTTCCCAGCAAACTTTCACTGAATGGTTTTAGTCGGCATCCCTTGTTGATCTCTGCCTGAATTTGGAGGTTGAAGAATGGTGATTTTCTGTTTCTACATTAATAGAAGCTATCCTTCTGATTAAAAAAGAAAAATAGAAGTTCCCTTCATCAACAGGGGATGAACTATGTGCCTCCAAAAATGTAGGATATGGCTGACTCAGTCAGTAGAGAATGTAACTCCTGATCTCGGGAGGGATTGTGAGTTCAAGCCCCACGCTGGATGTGGGTGTGGAGCTTGCTTAAAAAAATAAAAAAAAAAACAACCGAAGTCCTCCAAAATATAGGATAAATGCTTCTTTTTGGGTTATAGAAACTTTTACTTTTTTTTATTATTTCGTATTTTATTGAACAGGTCTGAAATGTAAAGCTAAAATAGGACTTTTTTTTTTTTTTTTAAAGATTTTATCTATTTGACAGAGAGCGACACAGCAAGAGAGGGAACACAAGCAGGGGGAGTGGGAGAGGGAGAGGCAGGCCTCCCACGGAGCAGGGAGCCCGATGCGGGGCCTGATCCCAGGACCCCAGGACCACGACCCGAGCCGAAGGCAGACGCCCAACAACTGAGCCACCCAGGCGCCCCAGGACTTCTTTTTTTTTAAGTAGGCTCCATGCCCAGCATGGGACATGAACTCACAACCCTGAGATCAAGACCTGAATTGGAAACCAAGAGTCACTTAGCTGAGTGAGCCACCCAGGCACCCCTAAAATAGGACTTTAAGGGGGCATCTGGCTGGCTTGGTACAGAAGCCCCATGTTGGGGGTAGAGACTACTTAAAAATAAAATCTTTAGGGGCGCTGGGTGCCTCCATCGGTTAAGCATCTGCCTTCGGATCAGGTCGTGATCCCAGAGTCTTGGGATCCAGCCCCGCATTGGGCTCCTGGCTCGGCGGAGAGCCTGCTTCTCCCTCTTCCTCTGCCTGCCAAGTACTTCCCCTGCTTGTGCTCTGTCAAATAAATAAATAAATAAAATCTTAAAAAAAATAAAATCTTGGGGCGCCTGGGTGGCTCAGGCGTTAAGCATCTGCCTTCGGCTCTGGTCATGGTCCCAGGGTCCTGGGATCGAGCCCCACATCCGGCTCCATGCTCTGCGGGAGGCCTGCTTCTCCCTCTCCCACTCCCCCTGCTTGTGTTCCCTCTCTCGCTGTGTCTCTCTTAAATAAAATCTTTAAAAAAATAAGTAAGACTTTAAGAATGTTGAATAATAGGGCGCCTGGGTGGCTCAGTTGGTTAAGCGACTGCCTTCGGCTCAGGTCATGATCCCGGAGTCCCGGGATCGAGTCCCGCATCGGGCTCCCTGCTCGGCAGGGAGTCTGCTTCTCCCTCTGACCCTCCCCCCTCTCATGTGCTTGCTCTCTCTCATTCTCTCTCTCAAATAAATAAATAAAATCTTTAAAAAAAAAAAAAAGAATGTTGAATAATAAAAGGGGGGTAAAGTCCTATTCACACATTTAGTGAGTAGTAAACTAGGAAAATATGTAAAACTTTGGGAATTAGGAAAACCTGTTCAGGACTTAAGGGAGGTCCTCCGTTTCTGACTACAAAAATCTCCCATTGACTAGAGGCTATACAAACAAGAGTGTCGGTTTATGAAAAAGTCCGAATTGCACAAAACCCCTTTTGGAAGGAGAAATGGCCAGTTTGCAGCAGGGATGGTTTGCTTGCAGGGCGAGGCTGGAGGGCAGGAACCCTGCTGGAGGCTCTGGCTCACTTCCGGGACCTGTAGGTAAGAGCAGGTTGGAGGGGTTAGTGCGTTCACCAAAAGGCTTTGCTTTCCAGTCAGTTTCTAGGATGCTGATGCTTTCCTCAAACAAGGTAGAAACTTTTTTTTGTTTTTTAAGATTTTATTTGAGAGAGAGAGAGAGAGAGCACGTGCACGAGCAGGGGGAGGGGCAGAGGGAGAGGGAGAAGCAGACTCCCCGCTGAGCAGGGAGCCCGATATGGGGCTCGATCCCAGAACCCTGGGATCATGATCTGAGCAGAAGGCAGACGCTTAACGACTGAGCCACCCAGGCGCCCCAAGGTAGAAACTTAAAAATTACTATTATTACAAAACAACCCAAAAGATTTTAATTGTGGTAAAAACATATAACATAAAAATTACCATTTTAATCATTTGTAAATGTACAGTTCAATAGTGTTAAGTATATTCACATTGTTGGGCAACAGGTCTCCAGAACTTTTCAACTTGAGAACTGAAACTCTATACCCATTAAACAGCTCCCCATTTCTTTCTCTTCCACCCCCTGGTTAACTACCATTCTATTTTTTTGTCTCAATGAATTTGACTCCTTTAGAAACCTCATATAAGTGGAATCATACAGTATTTGTCTTTCTGTAATTGGCTTATTTCCACTTATAATGTCCATCTATGTTGCATGTGGCAAGAGTTCCTGCCTTTTTAAGGTTGAATAATATTCTTTAGTATCTAAATACCACATTTGGGGGCGCCTGGGTGGCTCAGTCGTTAAGCATCTGCCTTCGGCTCAGGTCATGATCCCAGGGCCCTGGGATTGAGCCCCGCATCAGGCTCCCTGCTCAGCGGGAAGCCTGCTTCTCCCTCTCCTACTCCCCCTGCTTGTGTTCCCTCTCTGTCACTCTCTGTCAAATAAATAAATAAAATCTTAAAAAAAAATAGTGTACAATGGTGATGTGATATAAGAGATCTATATTTGGTCATTGTCCATGATTCCTGGAGCAGCTCTGGAGTGATAAAAGCGAAAGGAGTGTCTTTTGTTATTCATAACAGGCCCCTTTCAACCACAACAGAGTTTATGTTAATGAGGTGACTTTTGGAAAGCCACGAAGGATGGGGGCGCTCTTTGTCAGGGGAACCAACCACGTGATTAGAGTTGGAACTTTTGGCTTGAACACTCCCCCACCCCTACCCCTGCCCCTACCGACCTCTGGGGAGGAGAGGGATGGGCTGGAGATTCAGTTCCATCACTAATACTCAATGATTTAATCCATCACACCTAGTAATGAAGCTGCCATGAACATTTTAACCAAAGGGGGTTCAGAGAGCTCCCAGGTTGCTGAACACCTGGCCTGCTGGGAGGGTGGTGTGCCCAGAGAAGGCATGCAAGCTCCAAGCCCCTTGCTCCATACTGAGCCTCTATGCATCTCTTCTATCTGGCTCTTCCTTAGTTGTATTCTTTTATAAACCAGTAATCCATTAAGTAAACCGTTTTCCTGAGTCCTGTGATCCATTCTAACCAATTATTGAGTCTGAGGAGCGGGTCATGGGACCCCCCAATTTATAGCCAGTTGTTCAGAAGTACCAGAGGCCCGGCCCTACAATGAGCATTTGAGTGGGGGGGTCCCCCCTCTTGTTGGACAAAGCTCTCACAAACTACAGGCAGTTGGTGTCAGAATTACATGATGTGGAAAGCCCATACATTGGTGTCAGAAGTGTTTTGTGGTTGTTGTGAGTCGTAGTGTACAGAGAACAAGGGGTTTTTTCCTTTTTTTTTTAAAGATTTTATTTATTTGACAAAGAGAGATACAGCGAGAGAGGGAACACAAGCGGAGGGAGTGGGAGAGGGAGAAGCAGGCTTCCCGCCGAGCAGGGAGGCCGATGCGGGGCTCGATCCCAGGACCCTGGGACCATGACCTGAGCCGAAGGCAGATGTTTAACGACTGAGCCACCCAGGCGCCCAAGAGATTTTAAACATATACAAAATTAGAGGGGATAATGAACCTTCCTGTGCCCATGACTGAGCCTCAGCAACTGCCAATGTGTGGACAATCTACAACAGGAAGCTGGGAGGGCAGGGTACGAGGGTCGGGAGCTTTCAGTCCAGTGACCAAGGGGGCGGGAACCACCTCTCCTTCCATCCCTCTGTCCCTCCAATCACCTGGGCACTTGGGCCACAGCCTGGTTGACCACTCTCTCTCCACTCACAAGGAGAACCAGGAGACCCGAGTGGTCTCAGCCCTGCAATGTGTATGTAGTTACGAGGCACGAGAAGGGAGTGATGAATGCCCAGGGGAGCCTGGGAGGGAAAGCCCGAGCCGCATCTGGAAGTGCTGCAGGTGCACGGGTGGGGACGGTTAAAGGGCAGTAGAGAAGAGGACCTGGAGGCTGGGAGGCTGGCAGTGGCGAGGCTGTTGGCAGCCCTGCATTGCCACACTGAAGGGGGGCCTCTTGGGTGGAAAGCAGGGGACCATGTGACCTGGTGAGAGCCCCATGGTGAGGGGGGTGTAGGATGAGGCCAGATGGGGTTGGATGGGAGTGGGGAGGCTGAGACAACATACAGACGAGGTCGGAGCAAACTGCCACGAGAGGGAGGAGGGCCGGAACTAAGCAGGAAGGATGGTGACGGGGAAAGGGCTTCCCAAGGGGCCCACGTGAGTGGGGACAGCACAGGATCCCAGGTATGGATCCTGAGGTCGTCACTATAGGTTAGAACTATAGGAAGAGGGCAGGGATGCCTGGGTGGCTGGGACAGAGTTCAGTTTGTCCAGACTGAGTTCTCTGTGAGAAGGGGCCAACCAGGCAGAAATCACTTGGGTCCCTAGTGCCTGCAACATCCAGTCTCCACAGAAAGGTACTAGTAATTCGACCCCATGCCACCCTCAGTGGGACTAAGGTGGGCAGAAACTAATCCTGTCTTACAGAAGAGTAAAGTCAAGTTCAGAGGGATTTGAGGCCTTGACCCAACTCACAAGGCTTCTAAGGGGAACAGCATGGCCACCTGGGGCTGCCCAACTCATTGGGCGAGTGGTCATTACTGCTCAGGGGCAGGGCAGGGGGTGCCCAGAGGATAGCCAAGGGCCATGACTCTGGCCAGTCTTTTTTTTTTTTTAAAGATTTTATTTATTTGACAGAGAGAGCACAAGCAGAGGGAGAGAGAGGGAGAAGCAGGCTCCACGCAGAGCAGGGAGCCCGATGTGGGACTCGATCCCAGGATCCTGGGATCATGACCTGGGCCGTAGGCAGCCGCTTAACCGACTGAGCCACCCAGGCGTCCTGTCTCTGGCCAGTCTTATCTGCTGTGCAGTCTGCGTCTCTCCTTGGTCTAAATGAAAGAACTGGATGGGCCAGCAACAAACAGTTGTACCTCACAGTTCATACAGCTCGTGCATAAATCACCTCGTGGACGCCTCACAGTCGCCTTAGGAAGCTTTATTCCGGGGACCTGATCGGGAAGCCTCACAGAGCTAAGGGCCCAGGACACACAACTCAACACAACTCGTTCAAACCAGGATCCAGAGCAGAGGTGCCGGGTGTCTGCCGGCCACTCCCGCGGCGCCGCACGGCCTCCCGCACAAGCCCGGGGGCCCTCGCACGACGGAGGGGCCTCCGCTGGCGGTCGCAGCTCCTCTCCAGGGTTGCTAAGTCCCATCAAAGGAGGGGAGGGTGACCACTGACCTCTCTCAGCGCCCACGTGTGTGGAGGGGGGCGAGGCGGGGAGGGATGCCCATGAGTCAACAGTGATTTTGGGGATGGGGGGCAGGATCGTCCTGCTCCTCTGGTGATGCAGCAGTTGCCAGACGTCATCTCAGCACCTCCTTCCAAATGCTCCGCCTGTGCCACCGAAGCAACACGGCTCTTCCCGGCCCGGCTTCCCTCTCTGACACGGAGCCCTTCTGCGGGCCTGGAGAGTGGCCAAGGAGCAAGGAAGGCGAGTGAATTCCTTCTGGACTCATGGGCCGACGGCAGCTGGAATCGGTTTTGGCCTTAAGAGGAGCCCGGCGGCCGCAGGCGCTGCCCAGGCGCTGCTGTGGGGCCGAGATAACAGGCACAGGAAAGGTGGGGTGGCAGGAGCCTCCCAAGAGCCTGGCTTCCACGTAAACAGTGAGTTGCCGCGGGCCGAGGCAGGAGGTGATTCATGACGCACACCGCGGGGAGCCTGCTGGCCGCGCTCGTTGGGCACTGAGGCACCAGGCAGCCCTGGCCAGGCGCTCAGGCCTCCCGGGCTCCCTGCATGGGCTGGGGATCCAACCCAGGCCTTCTGGTAACTGGCTTGACTTCAAAAGCTGGGGTGTGTCTAAAAAGTGGTTGGGGAGGGCTCAATCCCCCCCCCCCGGAGGCCTCGGCTCTTGTCTGAGAACTGGCCGGGTTTCAGGATCAGGGCAGCGCAGAGCGGGAAGAGCCCCCCCACCCCCCCGGCTCTCTGGACTCCCGCCTGCCCGCGCCGAGAGGCAGACGCTGGGAGTGAGCACGGCAACTTCCTGGGCCACCCCCACGGACTAGTGCCGCGGGCTTCGGCCGCTCTACCACCAACCCTGAGGTAGCCACCCCAACAAGAGGAGCTGGAGAGAGCACTCGGAACTTCCACTTCTGCCTCAAAACTGACCACAGAAGAGGCCCGAGCTGTGAGAATATGGCGCTTCTGAGAGGGCACCGGACTCCGAGTGGTGTGTGGACACTGTCCACAGCGGCCGCCTCCTCTGTGCCAATGTCCCCTTCCCGGCTGGGCGGCCGCACAGAGGCTTCCCGGGGGGTGGCATCTGGGAGCAGATCCCAGTCCTGAAGTCAACAAGGCGGCACCTGGGCACCGACGTCCGTCGCCGGGTTGCACAGTCTCCTCAGGTCCTGGAGCGGCAGCTCCCCTCGGAGAATGTCCGAGCCACCCCAGGCTGGGCCCTCGGGTCACTGCTTGGCCTTTTTCACGATGGTGCCCACGGCGGAGATGACCGTGGTCTTAGAGCCACTGGCACTGGTGGTCACCGTGACGACGGCGGGCAGGGTGGCCGTGGTGGTGAGGATGGTGGGCTGGGCTATCGTCGTCACTGGGATGGCCGAGTCCCACTTGCTCTTCCTCTTTTGGGCATCTGGAACAAGGCGAGGGAGGCGTCAGGGCCAAGACAAACCGAACAGCAACAGCCCCTTTTCTAGCAGGGCCAGCGGTCAGAGTCTGGGGGCCCAGCCACAGAAATGTGAGGGGCAGCCAGTGAACGGGGGACCCCAGCCCAGGCTCCCAAGAGGCCTTAACAAGCTCGGGAGTCAGAACAAAGCACAGCAAGGTGGAGCCTAGGCCCAGATCCCCAAGGCCCCTGCTCCCCCAAACAAGGCAGGGAAACCCTGGCTCCATGTGTGGTGCGGTGGGAAGTGGACAAGCCGCCTTCTACCTGCCACCGCTGTGCTGGCCGTGCTGGTGGTCGTGGCTGCGGCGTTCGTCGTGGTACCTTTCTTGGTGCCCGTCACAAACTCGATCTGGAGGGAGAGAGGAAAGAGGTAAGGGCGGTGCCCAACTGTCTATCCACGTCCTTCTGCTGGCTCACTACCTTTTGTTTTTTTAAGGTGAGGGGGAGAGGGAGAGAAAGAGTCCTGAGCAGGTGCCACACCCAGCATGGAGCTGACTCGGGGCTCGATCTCACGACCCAGAGATCCAGACCTGAGCCAAAATCAAGAGTGGGATGTTTAACTGACTGAGCCACCCAGGGGCCCCTTTTATTTTTTAGGAGTGGGGAGGGACAGAGGAAGACGGAGAGAGAGGACCTATTTTTACTACTTTGAGGAGACTTTTTTTTTTTTAAAGATTTTATCTATCTATCTGACAGAGAGCGAGAGAGAGCGAGCACAAGCAGGGGGAGCGGCAGGCAGAGGGAGAAGCAGGCTCCCTGCTGCGTCCAGGAAGCCCGAAGTGGGGCTCGATCCCAGGACCCTCAGATCTTGACCAAAGCCAAAGGTCATGGTCTGACTTAACTGACTGAGCCACCCAGGCGCTCCGAGGAGAGCCTTCCAAACACACCAAGGAATGCTCCCGGTGTCACCAAGTTTCTGCACATGCAGGGCAAACCGACTTGCTGCCCTGCCTCACATTCTGGGTGGAGGTGGACCCACCCGCACAGGAACAGCACAGCTTTGATCCCCGGGCGCTGCAGACATGGCCCACACTAAGCCTGGGGTTTGGAACGGGGAGGGAAAGGGCCAGAAGGGACATTCCACCAGCACTAAGAATGAGAAAACCTGATCACCCCAGCAGCCGCTCCGAGAGCTGCCAGCACACCAGGGCTGCAGCCCCTGCCTGGGGGTGGGGAGGCATCCTGGAGCCTCAGCTGGTGCCCTGAGGACATTCAGTCTCAGAGCCAAATTTCTGTTCCCCAAAGGATTCAGATGGTGCTGCTTGGGAAGAAGTGGTGCTCAGGGCCCTAAAATAAGGGGTCACCTGGCCACTGGACACGGTACCTTCAAGGAGGCACTGAGGCGGACTGAGGAGATCAGATCTGGAGGCCAGGAAAGCGCTCTCAGAAGGAAGACCTGCCAGTCTATCAGGCCGGGGAGGACCTTGACGCCAGCAGCGAGAGCCAGCGGGGCGCTGCGGCTGCGAGGGGAGCAGGGAGCTACAGCAAACCCCAAGACCCCAGGAAACCAAATGGAAGCACCTGAGAGGCACGCTCAAACTGAAGGTGAGGGCTGGGGAACGACACTGCACATACCTGCCCCTCCCAGCAGGACATTCACCCGTCACTTACTTTGGTTCGTTCCTTTTTGGCCTTTTCCAATTTGTCCATTTCAATCTTCTGGGCTTTAGCTACAAAGACAAGAGAAGATCTGAGAAAAGCAGCCCTGGGAACAGCTCCCATGTGAAGGGCCACTTTAGGCCGAGGGACCCCACACCAGCACTTGCCGTGTCCCCTGTGCTCTTGCTCAGTGCACACAGGTAGCCTCCAGGCCACGGGGCTCACTGTCCTTTCGTGAGGGACAAATGGAAGCGCTGGCCCTTGGCCAGCATCGAGCAGAGGCCTCACACTGGAAGGCTCAGGGGCTGGGACTGTGCACCCTGTGGGGAGGGGCCGGCTGCTCCTGAGCCCCAGCTGACTGTCGCCACGTGGGGATGCAGGCCACGTGTGGACGACCTTCCCGCTGACCAAGAGAAGCCGGGACTACAGATTTGAGGTAAAATGTTGGCAACTCATTCAAATTAAAGCAAAACTTGTGCGGGCCAAACAAAACACACCTACAGGCCAGATCTGTTCCATGGGCTACTGGGTTAAGATCTGTCAGTGGAGGGCTCGGACTCTGAAATTCCTCCCCGTTCTCCCTGAGGGACACTTGAGAAAATGCTTTCTCACTGGCTTCAGGACATGCTGTCCCCCCACCTGGGACACTCTCCCTGCACCTTCGAACTTAGCCCGTACAGGACTTCCTCGGCAAGGCTGTCCCCCCTTCCGGCCCCCTTCACCTGCCTGCACCCCCACCACACCCCTCACTGCTGGGACTGCTCCCTCTTTGCCTTCTGTGCCAGGTCATAAGCCTCCTAAGTCACAGTGGGTCTGTTTCATTCAAGGCTGTATGCCCACCTCCTTGGACATGGCCTGACACAGAGGAAACCCTGAAATACATGTTGGCTGGCTGACTGAACAGACAAAAGGACAGACGGATGGACGGCTACCTACCTAATGCCTCATAGTAGGAGTCCTCAGACCAGCCGTGGGGGTCAAACATATCCTGCAAAAGAAAGAGTTAACATTGCACCCAGCAAGGGTCATTGGATGACAAATGGCTTAGAGACCCAAGTCCCTTCTCCCCAAGTCTTTCCATGGATTTTTCCTGGCCTGGAGGCCCCTGCCTTAAGGGCACAGGGGCTCAGCTGTCATCCCTGGTCTCCAGCCACAGGGGCGGCCGATCTGCTCCCGGAGTGTTTGTCTGTGGGCTGGGCTGTAGAAGCACAGCGAGTATGCACTCAGGCCCCAACCACTCAGGGCCCCGGGGCCAGGTCTGTCGCTGCAATCTCTCTCCTGGACTATTTCAGAGCCACGGGGGCTCATGCAGGGGAGACGGAGACTGAGCTCTTCAGTCAGCACTACTGCTACATGGGCCTTTCAGTGGCTCCAGGCCGAATCCAGCAGAGTGAGCACAGGGCCCTGGACAGCCCCCTCAACCCTCCGCCTGTGTGTGCAAGGCATACCTTCGGGTAGTTGGTGCCCAGCTCATCGATTGCACAGAACTGGATCAGCTTCTCATAGATGCTGAAAGAAGAACAGCAGAAGGCACTGAGCAGGCCCTAGTCCCATGCCTTGTGTGGCAGCAGATTTTGAGAGATCAGAACTGTCTAATTCCTGGGCTCAGACGAACCCTTTAAACCAGCTGAACTGTTCCAAGCAAGCTTCCTGATAGAAGAGGAAACATTCACTGGCCTGACATTAAATCATTCCGAGTCCTCCCCACTCCCAGAGAGATGGGTCATTAGCCAGGCACCAGGACAAGTATGGTGTCCAGGTGAGGGCTGTGTTTTTTTGGTCTTATCCAGACAGCTGACCTAGAGTTTGTGGGGCTGGGCCGGGGCTACCATACACAGGCCCACATAAGGGCTGGGGCAGGTCCCTGATGTCACCATACCGGACTTTTTACCACGTG
This sequence comes from Mirounga leonina, assembly GCF_011800145.1. NCBI lineage: Eukaryota > Metazoa > Chordata > Mammalia > Carnivora > Phocidae > Mirounga > Mirounga leonina. The sequence continues at coordinate 5,615,250 of NW_023270494.1, forward strand.
TGCCACCTGCTAGGGCCCTGGATGGAATAAAACTTGAACACAGCTCTGTTCCTAAAACCTGTCACCTGCATGCAGCATCAGTGACAGTTTGGAGGAGAAAGAGGAACCCATAGGGACTGTCTAGTCCAACTCCCTCACTGTAGAGATGAGGAGACTGAGGCCTCGTGTGGCTGTATGCCTTAGGAGCAGAGCGAGGAGGAGAACCTAGCTCAGGCCTCTCGGCGTCCACTCTTCATCCTGGTTTCTGTGTTACTGCAGCCTGGGTGGTGGCCCCCTTGGGCAAAGGCGGGATCTTAGCTGGGCCTCTCCCTGCCACCTCCACGGGGGCATTCCAGTCCCTGGGCCAACATCAGTGACTCAACTGACCCTGTAGGCCCATGAGAAACTCACCTGGGGTTCCGAAATTCTTTTTTCCTTTGGATAATGTAGTTCATATCCATTCCTTCCTTTATCTTCCGCTCATAAAGCTTCTGGATCTTGTCCTATGGAAGAGAAACAGAAGGGCGCTTATGACACCGCCCAACCCACTGGCAATCCCAGCCTGTGGTCACATGTGCTGGGTGGACACTTGGACCCAGGAGACCCACAGAGCCATGCGAAGCCCTATTCCAGCCATATTGTCTTTTTCCACCCAGCCTGCGACCAGCGCTGAGCACAGATAAGATAAACCGAGACCGGTCTGTTTTCATTTTGCTTTCTCCTGACTCCCTCTAGATGGCTGACAGAGGAAGCAGTAAAAGGTCAAGGCAGAGAAACCACGGAGAAGAGAATGGATGAACCCCCCCTTGTCAATCGGCTCCTGATTCATCCAAAGAGGATGGGCAGGGGGGCTCAATGCTGGTTTTGAATTTTTTATTTTTATTTTTTAAAGATTTTATTTATTTGACAGAGAGAGACACAGCAAGAGAGGGAACACAAGCAGGGGGATTGGGAGAGGGAGAAACAGGCTTCCCGCTGAGCAGGGAGCCCGATGAGGGGCTCGATCCCAGGACCCTGGGATCAGGACCTGAGCTGAAGGCAGACGCTTAACGACTGAACCACCCAGGCGCCCCTGGTTTTGAATTTTAACACGGGGTTAGGTCCTCAGTGGGAGACCTGGGAAGGTTACGTCCTTTCAGAGGAAGGAAGGAGTAGTGTTTTTTTGGATTTGGCCTCACAAACTTCCCAAAGTGTCCTTTGTAGGGAGGCTCACAGATGGCCAGTCCCCACGACAGAGGCACTGTCAGGGGTCAAGAGCCCGTCTCATTAACCGCCCCCCTGCCCCAGACCCCTCTTCTGGCTTTCAATGGGCAATAGGAGAACCACCTGGCAGAGATCCAGGCCAGTCCCACAGATGTCTCAAGGCCCACAGAGAGGAGGCCAGCAGCAGCTGGCAGCCGCACCACCCAGCGCAGGAAGAGGCCCCAGAAACCCGAGTGTCAGGGCAGATTCACCTCTGAGGAGGAGCAGTCTTACCCAGCAACGCTGGGGCTGGCCCAGGGCAAGGTCTCTCTGCAGCCTCCCCCACTAGTGGTGGCTAAATGCACAGACTCTCCAGAAGGAAAATATTTGGGGTACTCTTCACCTGCAAGAGGAGGTGGGCAGGGCTGGAGGTCCTGTGTGACGCCCTTGGGGTACATCAGGAGAGGTGATCCACTCCCTTTGTCAGAAGGCTGAATCTTTCTGCCGAGACTGGCCAGAGGAAGCACTGAAGTGCAGAGAGAGGTTTGTAATACATTTACCAGGGAAGAGACGACCAAGAGTGACAAACCTCAATGTTTATCTCTTCAAGGGCAAAGCAGGAGGCCTCATACAGAAGGCTCAGGAAATTGAGGCCAACCTGTATCTTACAGATTACTTTCCTGGGTTTCCTGGGCCATCAGATGGGTTCTCCCATTTCAGGTCAACTAAAGTGTTCACTTAAGGTCATGGTTTCTACCATTAGGAAAATCTAAAAATGAGAAATACACTGAACTTGAAGGCTGAGCCAGCTGGTTGTCTCTGTCTGGCAGACTGCCGGACTGTCCCTACAGGCTGTGGCTTGTTGCCTGGTGGGGAGATGAGGTGCTATGCTCATGGACAACTCAGCCAAGGGAGGAGACTTCTGGGAAAGGAAGAGGATCTGCACTGTGCCCCCAGCCCCGACTCTGGCCCTGCCCAGCCAGCTGCATTCCGCAGCCGCAGGTCCCCTTAGTCATCCATCCGTTAGGATGGTGCCCTGGGCCTGTGTGTGGCCAGAGGCACCAGCAGAACCTATGGGATCAAAGGCAGAGCAGGTGGACCGGATGCCCACGATGGGCAGCCCTGGGTGTCTGCCCTCGTGTCAGTCACGAGGTTCCACACACAGGGGAACCCGCAGAGGGCCAAGGAGAAACAATCGCAGGTGCCGAAAAGGAGGTGCAAGGCCCAGCTGCCCCCCGAGGTCCTGCTCCCAAGGGAGTAACTGCACTAAATGCTCCAACTCCTTGGGATTTCAAAACCTCAGGCCAGGTCTGTATGCGATTCTGTCAGGAGAGGAGGACAGGACTCTTAGGCACATCAACGGTTGTGTTTTTGCATTTCTATAATCTATTTTCCATTCTCACGGTCCCTTGGTTTCTTAGCAAAGTTCCCCACTGGTTCAGCTGGGTCACACAGAAAACGGCGGTATTTTCTCCGTCTAGGCTTAGGACCCCACTGAGGGCAAGCTGGGGTCCCACTGGAACAGCACCAGGGGATGTGGCAGAGGGCAGTGGGCTCAGAGCAAACTCCTGACGCAGGCTAAGACAGGTAACCAGGACGTTCAGGCACCTGCCCGCCTGGCTGTCTCTCCTACAGAAGGCTATTAAAGTCAGACCAAGCCGGACACCTGAGCAGCCCTTCTCCCCCACATGGGCTGTGGTGGCCGAGCTCCGCACTTACTTGTAAGTGGTTCGAACACCTGCCAGGGGGCTCGGGCGGGATCTTGATTTCATCGGGTGACATGTTCCGGACTCTTTCAGAAAAGGAGGCTGTGAGAGAACAGAGTGAATTCCTGTGGATGTATGTCGGGGAGGTGGGTGGGTGGGTGGGTAGGATGGGGCTAAACATGGTTAGGAAAAGAAAAGGCACATAAGACCTTTTTAGGGAGAGAGAAAGGCTATGAAACAGTACAACAGTGTTCAGAGTGGCCCCTCTGTCATCTGAGTTGAGATCGAATGACCAGAAGGAGTCAGCCATGTGCCGACTCGGGGGAAGAGAAGTTCAGGCAGAGGGGACAGGTGTCAAGAATGCACGCTACCATGTCCCAGCAGTGAACTTTTCAGGAAAGGGTCTGTCCAGGGTGCGCTGGTGAATGTCTAACAACCTGCTGGGGGAGGAAGGGAGGAGGAGCTTTGATCTGCAGCATCTGCCAGTTTCTGGGGTATCAGCTGATGCTCCTGTTGCTGGACCTAGGCACAGGAAGAGAGGGGAGCACCAAAGGCTGACAATGTGAACCAGCTCCAGCTCCCCACTGGCTATGTTCCTATAACACCCTCCCAGAATTCTGGAAGCTCTTGCCCAAGATAGAGGAGAGAGAGTTCAGAGTTCCTCTAGGATTCAAAACATTAAAAACTGCCTTGTGCATAAATGATGCTTTAAAAAGTTACCTGTTGGTTATTAACTTAGTCCTTTAATCAACTCTCCTTTGGTCCACCTCATTCTTGGGAACAAAAGGCCTGATCCTGATGTGAAGAACCTCAACTCCCAAGGGATAATTCCCCCGGAGATCTGCCACTGCCCACCCAAGTTGCCTGCTCGCTCTCTGTTCTCTTCCCCATAGCCTCTGGCCACCCTGGACCTGCAGAGTGTGCTCTTGATCACTCAGACAATGCACTGCTTGTTTTAAGATTCTGTCTGTGCTCTTTAAAACATTCTCTCATGAAAAGGACCATACAATGAGCAAACAGCAGGCGGAGTGGGGTGGGGCAGGAAGAAGGGAAAGAATGAACAAACCAGCACCAATAACACCCAGCAAGTACTTATTGGGTGCCAGGCCCTGGGCAGACTATTTTTTAGCCCTGAGTAGCTGCCGGGTCTGGCTGCTGATAGCCTAGCACAGCCTTTGCCTTCTTCTCTCCCAGCGCTGGGTTAATATTTTCTTAGCAGATAAGGTACTTGGATCTCCACTCAGAGTTTCACTATTACTATAAAGAACTCAGTGCTAAGCAGGGCTGAGGGGATGGCTCCGTGGGCTTTGCCAGTCTCAGTTGCTGCAAAACACGCTTGCACACACTGCAAAGCCCGAGGCTGGGGCAGAGTCCCAGCACACTACACATGCCAACTCCCATGGTCGGCAGCGGGTTCTCACTGGATGTGTCCTGACAACACTAGACCAGCCATTTTGGGTGAGGGAAAGAGGACAGGATGGGGTGACCTATCCTGCTGTGGACCCAGGACATCAGTGCAGCCCAGGAGCGGTTTCCACCAGGGGACTACGTGTTCCTCTTTCCCCGGTCCCTTCTTTCTGTCTCCTAACTCTTGAAGCAATGGCAGAACCCAGATCTGGCTGGAGTTCAAGTCTCGTCCTGGCTTCCCCCTTCTTTTCAGCCCTGGGAGGGGCTGGGGTTCTCAGCGAGAGGCTCAAGCAGGCTGCAGAGGCCAGATGAAAGTGGAATTGGCTGGGGTGAGCTGGTCCTCATTATTTCTGGAAGGCAAAAGCAAGGAGGGCCCGGGCAGGCTTTGGGCAAAAGCGAGGAGGGTGCAGCTCTTCCCTGGGGTGGAGTGAGAGACAGAGAGAGAGAGAGAGAGACAGAGAGACAGAGAGAGAGAGAGAGAGTGTGTGTGTGTGTGTGTGTGTGTAGGACGGAGAGACAAAGAATGCCCTTTGGCATTTGCCAGGAAAGCCTTTTGGAAAAACAGGGTGTGACACCGTTGCCATAGCAACCTAACCACACTAAGTCTCAAGTGGTATATAGTATGACAGGGAGGGAGAGCCCCTCCTGAGCTCCCAGGTTAGGAACAAAAGAATTCCTATGAAGTAACTGGCAAGTGAAGGGACAGTCAGAAAATTAGGTAAAAAATTTTCCACAGCTTCCAGGAGCAATCTTTCAGGGATTCTCCTTCCTAAGTCCCAGCATGATTTGAAGAAGAAGACATCAAACCCACAAATATGGTCACTTGTGCAGCCACAAAGCCTCAAACCATTTTCCCAGGAAATCCATCGAGAAATGTGTCCAGGCACTTGGGGCAGCTCCAGGTACCGTGGCTGCTCCTGGGTGTGCTGGGGGCATTCTAGAAAGGCAGCCGTACTCAGGATCTGAGAAGTCTACCTCGGTGATTCACCCCTGTGCACACCCAAGCCAGGAAACAGTCATGGTATCCATAGCTGCCAGGTATGAATCTGAGCAGGAGCAGCTCGTCAGTTGGGCTTACGTAATGGTGGGGAGTAAGGAGTGCCTGGGGGGGTACTGTAGGGCTGGGAGCAGGAAGCAGTGGAGTGCTCTCTAGTTCACCAGAGACACGGAGAACCCAACTGGATTACCACCCCAGGCCGCCGTTCCAGGTGTGACCACGGGGCATCAGTGGGCCATCTGGAGGGCATGCGCGCTCAGCTCTGCAAAGCGGCCACAGTGCTGGAGAGACCTATGAGATAGCTTCTCTGCTTTCATTTGCTCCATTAAACCTGGGGCTGTCTACACATATGAAAAGCCTTCCCATATTGGGGGAACAACCCGAGAGTCCTATCTCCAGAGGTATTAACGAAAGGAGCTGAGTGCAGATAGAGCTGAACTACGACCTCGTCAGTGAGAAATGGTAGGAGGAACCAAGGCTATGAGGCTTCAAGGTCTACTGGGGTAAATGGAGAAAGAAACTATGGGGGTAACCCGACCGTGAAAGAATATACTTAGCAGTCAAGTGAAACTATGGATATGTCCAGGAACAAGGAAGGATCTCAAACATGGTAAGTGAAAGAAGCCAGACAAAAAACAAGATGGTCATTTCATTTCTATCTATGGTTCTCAACGGGGGGCAATTACCTCCCCCAGCCCCCAAGGGGATGTCTGGCAATGTCTAGAAACATTTTTCCCTGTCACATCTGGTGGGGGAGGGGAGCACTAGGGGCATCCCGAAGACTGAGGATGCTACCTACAACATGGTGTCAAACACAGGCCAGGCCCCCATGACAAGGAATTCTCCAGCCCCAAATGTCAAGAGTGCCAAAGCTGAGAAATCCTGCTCTTTAAGAAATTCTAAAAAAGGCAAAACTATAGGGAAGAAAGTAGATCACTGCTTGCCCGAGGCCAAGGGAGGAAACAGTCTGCAAGGAGAGGGGTACAGGGAATATTTTGGAGTGATGGAAAAGTTTTTTTTTTTTTAAACATTTATTCATTTTTAAGTTAGCTCTAGGCCCAATGTGGGGCTTGAACTCGTGACCCCGAGATCAAGAGTCGCATGCTCCATCAACCGAGCCGGCCGGTACCCCTGGAGTGACAGCAGTGTTTTAGACTGTGATTGTGATGGGGGTTAACACTGACTATGTGTATCTGCCAAAGCTCATAAGATGGCACAAAGTGGCAAGGAGAGAACAGGTGGAAGCTAGGGGAAGAAGAAGTCCGGGTGGAGATGGCTGATGTGGCCCCCCCACCCCCCACCACACTGCTTGCCGGACACCGCAGCCTCGAGCAGAGCATCAGGCTCCCGGGCAGGCTGTTTTTGGACCCCACAACCCCACCCCAGTTTCTTGGGAGTATACAGCAGGGACTGGTGAGGCGTGGAGGGAACGGGAGACCAAGGCTCTGATCCATACCTGCCCCTGTGGATTACCCACTTGCAGGAGGCCGTGCTTGGCTTCCTCTGTCTGCAAAGCCAACGGGCGCGTCCCCTGAGGGCTATTTTCTAAGGAGTGAACACTAAGGTCTAGGAAAATTCTGGTTTTTTATAGGATTTGAAAGACCCACACTCAGGGATAAAGGCAGAATCCCGCTGAGGGTCTGGGCTGGTCATTGTGGTATGTTCCTACCCAAGCCTTCCTCAAAAAACAAATGTAATGGAACAATTTTTAGTTCTTTTAGTTAGGAAAACCAGAACGGGTCCCCACCTCCCATACCCCATGAAAGGATCCTGTCCAAAAACAGGACAGGTCCAAGGGGCTGCAAGCCACAAAGCCTCCATCTGGACACGCAGGAGTAGCTTCTGTAGGCCGCATTCGTAGCAGCCCTGGATAAGCAGGACCCTTGCTTTGTGAAGGTTAACAGAGCAGGCAGGGAAAGATGGTCACAGTCATCACAGAGAGGGAGGGTCACCCTGTCCGTGAGGTTAGGACAGGCTTTGGAAGAGCTGTTACAAAGTCCACAATCAAAATGACAGAGTTATTTTGGTCCCTGCGGACTTTCTAAAAAGGGACTGCTGGAACGGACTTTCTAAAAAGGATTAGGAGGCTGGGGTTAGCACAGGACTGGGATGACATGTGTGCCATTTTTCAGAAACATAACTGCCCTGCCCTCCCAAGTCACATAAGGTCCTAGACTCTGGGGCTATGAGGCATGTTCCCTCCTGGGTACAGAGCGAAGTGCCAGCAGAGGCCACATTTGCTCAGTGAGTACCCGAATATGCCAGCAAAGTGGGGCGGGGGCGTACAAGGACAGAGGACAGGCCTAGGGCACAAGGGGAACGAGCTCCCAGCTGAAGGAGGCCCTAAATCTATCCTGACAACATTGGCAACCGACCAAAGCCCAATGAAATGCACCATGAATATGACTTTCAAAGAAGAATTGTTCCCTGGGTGTCTTACTCAGACATCTTAGGAAATGCCAAAGGCCCCGAGAGAGCACATGAAGAGAAGGCTCTCAGGAGACCAGTGGCCTTGGCTGAAGCAGAGAGAAGCCCCATGCAGTGGCAGGCCCGGGCATGGCGGGAAGCCAGTTCACTCTGGGCAAGCCTCAGACATCTGACCCTGAGACTCCCCCTGGGGTACTTACCAACTAATTCCTGAGGATCTCGCTTTTCTACTTCTGGGTTATCCTGCAAAAGAGAAACAAATACAAGGAAGTAAGCCCGGGACTCCTGACCTGCAGTTCCTCTCTTCACTGAAACCACTCAGGATTTTAAGGGAGGAGAAAAGGTGCAAGCGACACAAGGAATCTAAGAGCGAGTCGGTGCTTTGGGGGCCTTCTGGGACCCCTGAACCTCCTAAGCCCCCTCTATCATCAGAGCAGCCAAGATGCTCCACATGCCTGCTTCAGTCTCTCCTCCACAGCCTCCAGCAGGGACCAATATCCACCAATGCCAAGGAGAGCAAACGCCAGCCATCCGTCCCCTGGACACATGGACTCTGCCCACTGTCTCCCCTGGGGCCTGGTCAGCCACCCCTACCTGGTACTAAGGAAGCAAGAGATGGCAACTTTCTAACATGAGAATCCGAAGACTAAAGCACAAAAGACTATCTGCTCCCAAGAGATTGTTCTCACTTTCAGTTTAATCAGAAAAGGGAGACTTTATCATCAGGCGGTAGCTCATGGAACCCTGGAGCGGGCATGTACTGGGCCTTTAATAAGTGACTGACCCAGGCCCCAGAAAGGCCCTGGCACACTGGCGGCTTCTCTCCTGGCTCTCCTGGGCTCACCTCTCGACTCTTTACATTGGCTTTATCTCTCTCCAAAGAAAAAGCTTTCTCTGATCCTTAGCGCAAACTTCCGCCCTACAACACCTACTTCTGCAGGTCCTTCAGGGCTGGCCGAGTGCAGAAACCTAAGAGCAAAGGTTTCTTATCAGACGGTTTTCTGGACTCGCTGTGTATTTCACTGCTCAAAGTGCTTCATTCAAATCCAAACCACATCCACCTGGAGAAGGCTATGGTCCCAGCCCCCGTCGCAAGCCTGGGCACAGGAGGTGAGGGGGGGTGGGGGGGTGGAGGTGGGAAGGCCTTCCCTTGCTTGCATTGTCCCAAATGTCCACTGGCAACAACACACCTGTCTTCCCCATCTCGGGGGGAACCCGGCCCCTCACACACATTCCGATCAGGGCTCTCAAGTGCCACCACGTGCTAAGGATCAAAGTGGCAGAAGCTGGGCTCACAGGTAGCTACTGGATCTCCTTTCTTTTCCCTTTGGTGGAGGGACAGAGGGAGGAGACAAGACAGTAACAACTCTGAACAAAATGGGCACACGGCCACAGCTGCAGAGTTCTGCATACTCCACTTACTGAAGAAATGTTACACCAAGTGACGCTTCAGAAAGGAAGGTGCCAGGAGGCCACCAAAATCCGCCCATGCTATGGCTCCCTGCCAAGAGCAAAGTGGTAGTTCTTAACCCCCTTCCCCAAAAAGTCCCTCCTGACTCTGGGACAGGCCCAAACCCCTCACCCTTCTGAACACTGCAGCTATTCATTTGACCTGAACGGGCCTAACGTCCAGGCCAGGCTGCTTAGCAACCTGTCTCCCCCAGGCACCCGCCCCCTGCCAATCAGGTGGGCAAAGAGGAGGCAGGCCTGTGCTAGGGAACAGAGGGGTTGGGAGGCGTGCCTGGAGGACTGCCATACCAAATTCAGGTTGGTCATCACTCAGCTGCTCTATAGAGAGTGCCCGTCTCCAGAGGCTCCACAACAATCTCTTTGTAGCAGGGACTCCTGAGGAACCAGTGTTAAAGAGCGTGGCAGCAACAAAACCTGGGCCTGTAAAAGGTCCTTAAATTTTCTCTCTAGGGGACAGCTTTCTGGGTGCTAACTGTGGGAAAACATCAGTTGGGTACATCCTATCTCCCCTCCCCCGACCAGTTGGCGGGTATTCCAAGGACTGACCGTTAACCATTCAAAGGCCCCCTGGGGGCTCTTTCCCAAAGCACTGCAGGGCACCAGCCCCTCAGCTGGCCCGAGGAAGAAGGCAAGACAGCCATGTGGAATTCCACTGGGTCTACTACTCCAGAGGCACAGGAAGTTAGTCACCAAACACAGTGTCTCTTCTAAAGGGAAAATACTTGTTCACCTGAGGGCTCCCTGGGCAGGGCTAAGGGCTGTGAGCCACCTGGGGGCCTCCAGCAGCCTGTGCCCCAGCGATGGGAGGGGTCGGGGTGGGAGGGGCGGGGATTCCTGAATTTCACAAGGTCCTTGCCTGGCTTAGTTGAGGATGTTTAGTCACATCTCAGGAAGAAAGGCAATGTTGGGGCAAAATCACCAACAGGAAGGTGTTCCCCCTTCTTTCAGTCTTTCCTTTTTTGGCTTGGTTACTCATTCTTTCAAATTAATCTTTCTGCACAAACACAAAAAGTGATAAAATTGATAGTTGTTTTCAATTTGCCAACTGGTCTACTCTTTGCTTTTTTATTCTTATAGCAATGTGTGCACGCACACATGCACATACATGGGTGTGGTGTGTCCAGGGTGTACCTGGAGCCCCACGGAACCATGGACTCCTACTCAAACCCAAACCCGACATCCCCAGGAACATCCCCTCCCCTGCAGAGGACTTCAGCTCCATGATCCCAACAAGCAAAGTGCTAACCTATGAACCATGGACCCAACTCAAAGTGCAAGAAGATTCCTTTGCCTTAATAGAATTCTATAAACTGAAAATATAAATGAGCCACCATGGACTGGGAGCCATATAGTTTTGCTCAAAGTTCTCCTGGAAAGACTATGGAATCTGTGGTTGTTCAGATCTCTCCTCCGTGTCACAGCCACCCATGGGACGCCCAGGCCCCAACAATGAAACAATGGGAATCTGTGCTCCTGGTGGCCACATCTTGTTAGGTTTTAGAATGTAATTCTTCTGTCCTCTGATGTGAATAAGCTGGGCTGTGAGCCTGCTGAGCTCCTGGCCAGGATGTCCCCAAAGAAGGCCAACAAGCCAGGTTCTTTTGGGTCCAAAAGCAGTTTAACCCTACATCCTGCCCTGAGCACAAGGACGCTCAGTTATACCCCACACAGAAGGGCCTAGAGCCAAACACCAGTGTTCTTCAAAGGGGGATGAGCCCAGAACTTCAAACAATGCTGAAGAACCATTAGCAAGGAAGGAGAGCTGGGGGGTCTGCTGAGATCACAGAGGATGGCTGTCAAATACCCCAAAGATGCTTTTTGGGACCATTTACCCTCAACTGTCCAGTAAGGTAAATTTCATTCAATAAAAGCAGCCTCAGGGGAAGACAGTCCTGGGGGCGGAGGTGGTCCACACTCAAGAAGAAGACCTAGAGAGACACCCTCCTACCAGTCATGCCTCAGATACCAGGAATTCAGTACAAAATGAACCAAGCATCCATGATAGTTATTTTGGAAGGCAGCCATAAAAAACATCAGGTAAGTATTTAATATGACACAGCTAAGGAGAGAGACGAAGATTCATATGATTAAACTCCCAGGCGTTCAACACAATGGTTATAAACCCTCCATAGGTTCTCTTTGTGCCCTTAAGGAGGCCAGAAGGCAGCAGTTAGGAGGATACAAGTAAAAAGCAAAAAGAAACCACTGTTCCTTTTCTTCTCCCAAGGTGGTGTTTTGAAATGCGCAGGGGGTCCCTGTCTTGACGTGTATGAATCCATCCCCTTGGCCTCCAGGGGGATACTCTCAGTTGGTCAATGTCATGAACTCAGCCAGGAGATCTATGTACCAGACAGGTGTCTGAGTCAGCCGGGAGGCACGGAACCCACAGCCCAGAGACTGGGACAGACTGGATGCATGGCCCTCAGATGCAGCAGGCCGAGGGCTTCCCCCCCACAGTTCACTAGGAAGGTGAAAACAAAGCATCTCACTTAGCAGCTCCGAGAAGGAAAGACCAGGTAAACCACTTTCAGCTGTCTAGTTCAAGTCTACTTAAGACACAAAGAAAAACAAAACAAATGCACAGCTTCTGAAGAAGCCAAGTGAGAACACGGGAAAGGCAGGAGAGGGAGTGCTGAGCTGGCCAAAGACACAAACTGAAGCAAGGCCTCCCCTCCTGGCTGTCGGCACTCCTCTAACCTCCCCAGGCTCCCCCTGAGCCTGAAGCCTCAGCGACCAGGGCACCAGGGCACGAAGTGGCAGAGGCAGACCAGGGGGTGGCCCTGATGAACAGTGATCTGAACGTGCCCAATTCTGGTTCCTTAATCAGCTGTGTCCGAGACCCGTAAGAATGCAGCAGCCACAACAGGGACCTCGTTCTCAGGGACTGCAGAACCTGGAATGTGGTTCCCCCTGCAGAGAATACAAAAAAGTCCAGCCACTCAGAAACTATGACTGGAGCAGAGTAAGGAAGTAGAAACAATATGGCTCCATGACGTGGGATAAGCTGCTGGGAGATTTGAGCTGGGAGGATTTGCTCAACAGAGAAGTACCAGATCCTGGTCAAGAGAATGGAGGTTTATTTAGAGCCAACAATACTTCATCGATCCTTCCCGGAGCCAACCCCACAAAGCACGCTCAAAGGTTCAGCGTCCGACTAGAGACAGGGCAATATAGCCTCCAGCAGCTGGATTCTGCCAAATCTACAAACGCTGCTTCTTTGCCCCAGCTTTAGGGAGCATTAGGCACAGAGAAAGTACTCTGAACAGAGGGCAGAGGGCAGCCTCTCCCCGCTGCTGGGGGAAAAATGCTACACACTGTACGTTTTCTGTTAGATGACTGACGTAATCCTGCTTCTTAAAAGTAGGTGGCAGCTGGGGAGGCAGACTGGTAAAACAATGCCTTCCAAATCTTCGATTCTCTCAGACCTGGGACTGGCCGAGTAGTTATTAAGTCCTGGTGATAGCTCACTTAGAAATGATTGCTCACTGTGGCCCGAGGCCCTGGGGACTCCTTGCAGGTCATGTCAGCCCCCTTCTCTCAGCACAGAGCCGCACCAGGGCCCGGAGAGAACTTGCTCCCTCTCCGGAGAACACATCCTCCCCACTCTTGCTGAAAGTAAGCCTCTTTGAGACCTCAGTCCTCAGCTCAAGGAAGTCGTCTTCTGGCCCACCCCCACCCAGCTGATGAGGACGTTTGCTCTGTTCTGGGCCCTCACTGTCTCAGTTACCACTGTGTTCCTAGCACTTGCAGGTTCATGCCCTGCCCACAACAGGTGCTCAAACACTGCTCAACACTGATGAAACACACACACACACGCACACACATGTAGAGACACTCTCCTTTGTAACGGGCCAGTGGTCCATTCCTCAGCCGGGTTTAGGTTCCACAGCTGCCTTCAGCTGCAGTGCTCCACTCCGCCCCCCCCCCCAACTCTAGACGCGTTTAAACCCACAGTTAGCTTCAACGTGCAACTCAATGTCAGACAGGGAGGCAGCAGAGAGGAACTAAGAAAGGGGCCAGAATTGGCGATAAAAGGCTGATGAAGAAGGAAGAAGGCGGCGGGGGCAATACTGAATTAAAAAAACCCTTTAAATCTAGCTTGTTGCTCCTAATCCCTAAAACAAAAAGACAGAATTATTGTACACTCAATCCATTTACTTATTTCACAAATCATTTACTGAGTGTTTATTGTGTACCAGGTAGCGGGCCAAACACTGGGGACAGAATATGAACGCAACTCAATCTCAGGGAATAATTGTAGGTGTTATGCTAAGCACTTCAGTGAAAGACTTAATTCTCACAACAGCACCACGAAGTGTGGGCAGACAATGTTGCAGCTTCAGAAGTGACTAGCGTGCCTAGGAAGCCCCCTTGAAAGCATCAAGATGAGATGCATGTGTGAGTCACTTTGGGTTGTCAAGAAAGCAGTAATTCTGGAACTTCTGTCAAAACAACCTCCAAGCTCCAGAAAAAAATTTATGTGGTTTGATGGACAAGGATGGGGCATATTGAGGACTACCAGAAATCCCGAGGCTCGGGAGAAGTCACCGAACCCCATGCTGCACACGCACAGCCCTCCAAGGCACAGATGCCCCGCGTCTGTGCCCTGTGCTACCCACACACGCAGGGGTGCCTTGCAGAAAGCCCGTCCCCAGCACATTTCCTTCAGTTGTATCCTGTTCGCCGGAATTGGGTCACTGCCACGGCACACTGCCTGTCTGGGGATGGAAACACTCAACTTATCAGAAAAATGGGCGGAAGTTGGTGGGGTCAACTTTGGATCCAACGGACTCACCTTCAGTCCCAGCTTACTGACGGGAAGGCTTAGTTCCCCAAGCAGAGGTTTCTACAGGAAAGGGTTAAACAGGCATCCGCTAAGCCAAATTAAGCCAGCTCTAGAACTGGCCTCGTAGACTGAAGAAAAGAGGAAAACAGTTTCTTTTCCCTATCTGAAAAATTTAGCTCAACAAAGCTGACATTGCTCAGAGTGGTGCTGATGCTCTGTCATGTGGAACCATCCAGACTTCAATGTAAATGCAAGGCTCTGGCCAGGAGCCATTTCCAAAGGGGAGACTTTGTGATCTGACTATTCCAAGTGTAACCTCACATTTAATTCAAGACATTCACTTTGATTCAAGACATCTGAAGACTCTGAGTTTCTAGAAAGTTGTAGAAGATGTTCAGGGAGGGTCATTCCACTCCTCCCTCTTATACCTAGGGTCTCTGGGCTTGGGTAAAGAGGTCACCTCACATCAAGAATTTGAATTAAGCTTTCGGTGGTGGGTCAGGTTGCACTTTTTTCTTAAAGGTTTTCCATAAAAACAGTGTCTCTACACTTCAAGTTGTTATTTGGGGACAGGGTGGAAGGGCCTGGAGCCACACAGGACAAAGGAAACAGCTCTGTAAGGCTGAGGACAGAAAAGTGAAGTCTTTCTGACACATACGGCAACAGGGTCACCGAATTAAAATAGCATTATCCCACCTGAGAGGTCAGACACCAAACTGAGGTGTTAAGATTAACCTGTAGGACAAAAGTAACAGATACCAGAAAGCCAGAAGACTGGAAAGGCAAACTGGTCGCCATCTACAAAGTGGCAGGAAGAGGAATTCACAATCTACAGGGCCAAAAGCAAAACCAGTACCTTTAAAGCACTGTTTAGGAAAAATTTACCTAACTCCAAAGTTAGGAACGCAAACGAGCAAAATCTTATCGAACCCAGAAATTGCACAGCAGCATTTCAAGGGACAAGGATTAGAACACAGAAGGAGGGTGGGAAGTGCTGGATCCCTCCCCCAAAGGACAGGCAGCTTGCTTTCTGAATCACAGAATTTCAAAAAGATAAATCCTGACTAGGGAAGGAGGCACCCAGCCACACCTTGGTTAGTAATCTGTGGCATCTGGGCCCGAAGGGAAGAAGTATGTTGGGGCTTGTAGGGCTGAAGGCGGGCCGACTGGGCATGTAGGGGCTCTTCTGGCTACAGACCCACAAAGGAACGGGGTGGGGCTTCTGGGAGTCTGAGCTTCAGTTGACTTGGAGCGAGTGCAGTCTGCTGGCAGTTCAGTGGAGCCCAGAGGGGAGGTGCGAGGGAGAATAATGGTCGTTCTCCTCTGCAAGAGATCACCACTTCCAGCAATTGCATTTCTACCAGAAGTGTTCAGCTTAAGATGTAGCCAGACCTTCTTTGGAAGGTGGCTAGACAAAGGATCTAGCTTGGAATTCTTTCAATCTGGACAACAAAAGAGCTACTTCCCTCTACAAAAGAGCCACAGCCTGCACCCTCCCCCTCTCCCAATCTCTGTCCCGTCTGCTGCTCGGATCAGGTCACCACTTAGAACCACAGTCTCCAACCTGGGGTGGGTGGGTTCTCCCCAGCATGGAAATTCCATGACTCCCACTTCTTCAAGGGCAACCCTAGCCTTGTTAAAGATGAATGGCCATTTGGCCATCGTGGTGAGAGCAAGGAAACATGAAACGTTAAGTAAGTAGGCTTGGGCATTCTCAACAGTTCAAAGGCCACATTACAACTTCCAGCAAGAAGTTCTGAGTGGATGACTCCCCCAATCCAGCAATGGTCAAGGGCCATTTCCGTCTCTGGTCCTAGGTGAGTCATGCTGTATTTTTTCTTATCAGCACTCAAAGGGTCATGAGGTACAGGAGGCACAACATGGGGGAAGGCAGGGTAATAAAACCAAGATGGAGGGACCAAGTACATATTCTCCCTCCCAGGCCCTGAACAACAGACCTCACTAAAAGCTAACATATATCATCCAAATCTCCCAACAACTCCATGAGGCAGGCATTATTATTCCCATCTTACAGATGATTAAACTGAGGCAAAGTCCAACGAAGTGGCTTCTCGTCCATGAAGTGGCAATGCTGGGACCCAGTCCCGAGTTTGTCTGACCCAAAGCCTAGCAATACCGCTTCTCAACTTCTGATGTCCTCCCTCTAGACTATGAGGCGGCAGATAATAACGGTTTCTATGAAGCCTTTGGTTCAACCACTGGGGAAGCCAACATCAAAGACCAAGGAGGAAAAATACTTCTCCAGGAACGACTCCGTAGGTCACAGAGCAAAGGAGGTGTTAAGCTCTCAACTTAAGGGGAAGACAGCCAGAAGTATTACCTTTTAACTATAACGAGTAGGGGAAACAGCTCAAGGGTCCCTGGTGCTCCAGTGAGTTATGTCTGAGTTGACCTGAATGGAATGGCTGGTTCTGAAGAGTTAGTCATATAACCAGTGGGTGCTGCCACTCTGTCCTTAGCCTAGAGACTTCCTGGGCGCTTATGGAAGGAATGCTACCAAATCCTGACTGCTACTAAGCCCTCCTCCCTTACTGGGTGAACAATCATGGGGACTGTGAGGAGAACTCAAGTTTTAAAGAGTGAGTTATTTCTTCTGACCCATGTAAAGAGTACTAGAGAGTCTAACCGGAAAGAAACTGCTTCCATGGCATTTTATTTGATAACAGTTATAAACATAAATTAATTTTTTGCTACTAGAGCATACGAACTCTGGTTTGTATTCTAGCTAGCTCATACGAGAAGAGCTATGGGAACTGATGTGAAAAAGTGTGCTAATGACTGGTCTCGCCCCTAGAATAAAAGCTGGATCTCAACCTTTTCTTTTTTTCCCCTTTGAGGGTTTTTAGAAAATGACAAAAAAAAAATTTTCTTCTTAGAGCAGTTTCACTGAGATGTAACTCACGTCCCATACAATTCTTAATTCTTAAGTGTTTAGCTTCTAATTTTTCACTTGTGTCCTGCTATTATAATTATTCAGACTGTGACAACACTGAAAACATTTTCTTTTTTTTTTTAAAGATTCCATTTATTTATTTGACAGAGAGAGACACAGCGAGAGAGGGAACACAAGCAGGGGGAGTGGGAGAGGGAGAAGCAGGCTTCCCACGGAGCAGGGAACCCGATGCGGGACTCGATCCCAGGACCCTGGGATCATGACCTGAGCTGAAGGCAGTCGCTTAACCAACTGAGCCACCCAGGCGCCCGAAAACATTTTCTATTCAGATGGAAACAAAACTGGATGCAAAATATGTATGCTATTATATGGGCACACATAAAAGAAGAATGAAAATGGATTGTGGAATTAGATGACTTTTTGTCTTTTACAAAATATTCAATTCCTGCTATTATAATAATTTGACAATAAAATAAAAACAAAACCCTGATACGATAACCAGCAGAAAAACAGGACCATATAACCCTTTCGGGGGTCAAAGACCCCTAAGAAAAAGTCCAAGTTTAGGCTTTAATAGATAACCTTTGTTGTACCATCCTGAGAAGTAATTCTCAGTAGAACATTCCACAAGCATGGGTTCTCCTGAAGTTCACCAAGCGAAGGCCCACAATGACCCACCTGTGAAGGCTGGAAAAGGACTCATGGTTCCTATACCACACCATACAACCTGCCCCCCCCTTTTAAAGATTTATTTGAGGGCGCCTGGGTGGCTCAGTTGGTTGGGCAACTGCCTTCGGCTCAGGTCATGATCCTGGAGTCCCTGGATGGAGTCCCGCATCGGGCTCCCTGCTCGGCAGGGAGTCTGCTTTGCCCTCTGACCCTATCCCCTCTCATGTGTTCTCTCTCATTCTCTCTCTCTCAAAATAAATAAATAAAATCTTAAAAAAAAAAAAAGATTTATTTGAGAGAGAGAGAGGGGAGAGAGAAAACGAGCATGGGAAGGGAGGGGCAGAGGGAGACAGAATCTCAAGAAGACTCGGTGCTGAGCATGGAGCCCGATGTGGGGCTCCATCTCACGACCCTGAGATCACTACCTGAGCCAAAACCAGGAGTCGCATGCTTAACCAACTGCACCACCCAGGTGCCCCACAACCTGTCCCTCTTAAGTATCCTTCATGATGAACTGAACCCTATGCCACTTGCTTATGGAAAGCCTTAGCATCTCCCTATCTGATTTCAGAGTCCTGGAGGTAGAGCACACTCAAAGCCCAAAGAGGAAAACATTTGCTCTGCAGCAATCCTGCAGAAGCTGGAACGTGTTCTGGAGCCTCTTTCCTTAGATGGTCGATAAAGAGAATCAAGGGTTTCTTTTCTTTTTTTTTAAATATTTCTTTTTCTTTTCTTTTTTTTTTAAAGATTTTATTTATTTATTTGATAGAAAGGACAGCCAGAGAGGGAACACAAGCAGGGGGAGTAGGAGAGGGAGAAGCAGGGTTCCCGCCGAGCAGGGAGCCTGATGCGGGGCTCGATCCCAGGTCCCTGGGATCATGACCTGAGCTGAAGGCAGACGCTTAATGACTGAGCCACCCAGGCGCCCCGAGAATCAAGGATTTCAATGGGAAATGCTGCCCACCTGCAATTGCTGATAGGCTCCTGGAAGTTCTTCCTAAAATCAGTAATCAGTAACAAATTCCTTGGAAACAAGCTCCACGGGCAGTTTCCAGTCTCCAGATATTTGATTCTGAAACTTGAGAAGATCAATAAGAATGCTGGGTAGGGAGACACCTGGGTGGCTCAGTTGGTTAAGCATCTGCCTTCAGCTCAGGTCATGATCCCAGAGCATCGGGCTCCTTGCTTGGTGGGGGGCCTGCTTCTCCCTCTGCCTGTGGCTCCCCTTGCTTGTATTCTCTCTCTCTCTCTCTCTCTGACAGATAAATAAAATCTTAAAAAAAAAAATGCTGGGTCAGGGGAGAGGCTGGAGAGGAGAGGAAGCGGGGGATTACTGAGTCAGCTCTATCCATTGCAGATCCTTCCTCTAGACTTCAAGCCTATTAATAACACATGGCGACTGAGACACTTGACCTTCTTAAGAGAATTCAAGTGTGTGAGGTACAGTAGCAGAAGGTGAGACCCGCTTATTCGGCTGAGCCAGGACTCCAGGGAGGGTGAGGACCAAGTCTCATGGCTCTGGAACTCAGAGACAATCTACCACTGCAATTCCCAAACTGCCATCAAGGCACCCCAGGGTGCTGCAGCAAACTCACAAAGGTACACATGACGTTTAAAAATTTCAAGGGAGGGGCGCCTGGGTGGCTCAGTGGGTTGAGCGTCCAGCTCTTGATTTTGGCTCTGGTCATGATCTCAGGGTGGTGAGATCGAGCCCCATGTCGGGCGGCTCCACACTAGGTGTGGACCCTGCTTGGGATTCTCTCTATCCCTCTGCCCGTACCCCCCGCTCACGCTCTCTCTCTCAAAAAAATAAAAAATTTCAAGGGAAACACAGCATTAATCAACATCTATCAGATACCACACAAATTCATGTATTATCTTTCCACGCGGCTACCAAATTGTGAGGGTAGGAATATTGTTTGGAGCTAATTGTTTGGTATTTCTTTTGGCCTGTGAGTTGTGTGAAAAATTCCTGAAACACCAAGGATGCCATGAACTGAGAAAATGTGGCAACTTCTGACCTACAGGATGAGGGCATCTGAGCAGACCCAGTTTTGTTAAAAAGCCCGCCAACAGCTGCCTTTTAGACTGTTGAACGCACGCCTGCACGCATCACATCACATGAGCTGAGGGCAGCTGAAGCTATGTGCCTGTGGTCCCACAGCTGGAGGGAAGCCAAGCCAGTGCTCAACCTAGGTCTTCTGACTCCAAGTCCACTAACCTGGCTCGAAGGTATGAACTCACATTTCTGCACTATTTTTGGGGTCAAAGAATTTTTTTTTTTTTTTTTAAGATTTTATTTATTTGACAGAGAAAGAGAGAGTGCATGCACAAGCAGGCAGAGCGGCAGGCAGAGGGAGAGGGAGAAGCAGACTTCCTGCCGAGCAGAGAGCCTGACGTGGGGCTCGATCCCAGGACCCAGAGATCATGACCTGAGCCAAAGGCAGAGGCTCAACCAACTGAGCCAGCCAGGCGCCCCTTGGGGTCAAATAATCTTAGAAATGTTTTATTTTGGGGTGTCTGGGTGGCTCAGTCAGTTATGTGTCTGTCTGCCTTCAGCTCAGGTCCTGATCCCAGAGTCCTGGTATCGAGCCCTGCATTGGGCTCCCTGCTCGGCAGGGAGTCTGCTTCTCCCTCTCCTTCTGCCTCTCCCCTCCTCTTGTGTTCTCTCTCTCAAATAAATAAATTTTTTTTAAAAAGTTTTAATTTTAATCAGAATTATACACACCTTTAAAAAAAAAATGCCAGAACCATATTTTCCCCCACCCGATGCCACCTCCTTGACCCAGAGACACTATTTTGTTTTGACAGATGTTTGCTCTTCGGGCCAAGAGGATTCTTTCCCTGGGTCAAAGCCGGACTGCAACACCGCAGGGAGGTCGGCAATCCCACCCTGCAGAGCGAAGCCAGCCCTCCCAGCTAGCTGGCAACGGGCCGCCCCAGCTTTTCCGTGCCAGGTCATCAATGCCCGTGTTTGTTTTCAAAGGAAGGGTGTGTCAAGAGACAGTAAGCCAGTGGAAATACCTTCATCCACAGGAACTGTGGGAGTGGGGAAAAAAATAAACAAGGGAAAACGTTCCAGGGTAGCCGTGGTAGACCACGCACAAAGGACAGTGGGAAAAGAAAGCCCATATGCCAAGGGCAAACAGATGGAGGAAACACTTAAGCCATCTGGCACCCCTGTCCCTGCTGTAAAGAGCTGAACAGAGGCCTGCCACTTCCGGTCTGACTTTTTCTAGGACAGCAGTGCCACCTTCTGTTGAGTGATCAGATCGGAGTCAGAGTGCTTACAGAGGAGGTAAGACCAGAAAACTGGAAGTTGGAGAAAAAGACAGGATGGAACAGAAGTACAGAAGCATTCTGCTTCCCTTGGAATGCTCAGCCACCTCCTCTGCTCTAGTTAGGGGCAAACTCAGCAACCCAGAGCTCGATCCCACCTCCCCAGGCTGATGGATCAGAACCAAAAGCTCCCTCCAGAGGTGGGTCTGGAGTTATCGTTTCTTACTCAAACCCCCAAATATGGGACTTTGCGCTCAGAGGTAACCCCAAACATCAGAGTGATAAAAATTAGGGCAATTCCCAGTCTTTATACTCTACACTTGTACTTTCTAAAGTCAGCAGATAGTAAGTGAAGTGAGAGAACATTCAACTTTGCTTATCCATAATGCCCAAGCCCCCTCCCAGGAGACCACTTGGGGTGGGGGGTCAGTCCAACCCCAATCCACACATTTCTTTAGGACATTCTTGGCAAAGGCCTTCTTAAAACTTGTCTGAAAAAGGTCCAGAAACAGGGAGCTCACTACCTTGTGAAGCAAACGTGTCTCCCGTAATTCTGTGTGTTGCTTCAAGGTCTGCATGTGGCCCTCACCTCCCCTCCCCTACGGGACCTTCAAACAGCAGACGTAACTGCAGGCACTTCCCCAGTAGCCTCTCTCAGCTCCTTAACCTCTCATGTGACGTGGTTTCTAGGCCCCTCTAGTCCATTCACCGTTATGACTGCTCTCCTCTGAATGCACTCCAGTTTCAAAATGTGGAATTCGATATTCCCAAACAGGCCCAACGACAGGGTGAGCAGCCTGGGAAGCAAGCATGGGAGGTACTGGTGGTGGCGACCCATGTGCCAGACACTATTAAGCTAATTATCGGTTCGCGTTTATTCAGTTAATCCACATAAAATAAATGAGGCAGGTTTTATTATGATGCCTGTTTTCCAGGTGACAAACCCTGAGGTTAAGGTAACTGCCGCACCCCCTCCCCCAACCGGGGCTGTCTTGTCTTACTCTGGATACTCTCCCCTCTCAGCTCAAGGCCCCGTATGGCTGACAGCCTACTGGACAATTCCAGAGCAATGCAAACAGTTCCCAAACAACTATTTAGTATTACTGACCCAAGATTCTTGTTTCTGAAGAACAGTGGTTCTCCAAGTTGATCTGTGGACCCCGGGGGGGTCTACGTGATCAAAACTATTTCCCTAATACTAAGACATCCCTTGCCTTTCTCACCGTGCTGATGTTGGTAGGAGCAATGGCGGGTCAAGCTGGCCCTTTAGAACAAATTGAAGCAGCTACACTGAGATTTAGCAGTAGGCATACTCTCAATTACAAAAAAAGCCAATTTCACTTGAGAATATCCTTGGTGACGCAGTCAAAATGATTAATCTTATTGAGTCTCGACCCTTGAGTACAAATTTATTTATTAATTTGTTTGCATTTTGTTTGATGCCATGAGAGGTCGCATCAACACCTCTGCACCCCGAGGTCCAATGGTTACCTCAAAGAAAAGCACTTAGGTGAGGGAGTTACTAGCTAATCTAGTTGATTTCTCCATGGAACATCATTTTTACTTGAAAGAATGACTGACAAACTACTGTTAGTCAAATTTGGGTAACTGGCAGACATTTTCTAAAAAAAAATGAAGCCTGTCACATCAAGGAAAACTCTAACAGAATTTATTGGTAATGATAAAATTCAAGATCTCGAGTAAAAACTAGCATCTTGGAAAATGTATATTCCCCACTGCGAACAGACAGCTTCCCAATACTTAATGGCTTGTCTGATGAGATTAGTAATGTCATTAACAAACATAATTTTTTGGATATCAGAGAACAAAATACATCAATATATGTACTATATATATCGTATAGCTCGGAGGACCAACATTTCCCAAATCACCAGCGCCCGAGGATGGAGATCATGGATGGGTAAAACAGCCATTCAGAGTGCAAGGCCGACCCATGGACTTAAATAAAGCAGAATACAAAAAGTTCACAGTCGGTTGGGCACCTGCCTTTGGCTCAAGTCATGATCCCAAGGCCCTGGGATCAAGCTCCACATTGGGCTCCCTGCTCCGTGGGAAGCCTGCTTCTCCCTCTGCCTGTCATTCCCCCAGCTTGTGTGCACACGCTGTCAAATAAATAAATAAAATCTTAAACAAAAAAGAAGCTCAGAGAACGTTTCACATTCCATAGTGCAAGCAACTTTTAGGAAACCATCGCTTGTTGAATTCTGATCAAGTATCAAAAAAGATCTACAATCACCTAAAGGGCTATTAAAATATTTCTCCTCTTTCCAATGACCTGTGTGTGAAGCCAGATTTTCTTCAACTACTTCAACCAAAACAACACACTGCAACAGACTGAGTGCAGAAGCAGTGATGAGAACCTAGCTATCCATCTAGATGGACATCAGATGCTAGGGAGACCCATAAAATGGGAAAGCCATGTGTCTTTGCATCAACTTTTTTCGGTTTCAGAAATAGTTATTTTTCGTTAAAATGTGATTTATATTAATATGTAATGGGTTTAGGGGTGCCTGGGTGGCTCAGTCGTTAGGCGTCTGCCTTTGGCTGGGGTCATGGTCCCAGGGTCCTGGGATTGAGCCCCGCATCGGGCTCCCTGCTTTGCGGGAAGCCTGCTTCTCCCTCTCCCACTCCCCCTGCTTGTGTTCCCTCTCTCACTGTGTCTCTGTCAAATAAATAAAGTCTAAAAAAAAAAAAAAAAAGAAATGAGGATTTAATTGTATAAATGCTTGGAAACTAGGGAAAAATAATTTATAAAGAAATATGTAATGGGTTTAATTGTTATTTTAAAAAGACAACTATTTAAAATTTTTCTGTTTTTTTTTTTTTTTTTAAAGATTTTATTTATTTATTTGAGAGAGAGAATGAGAGAGAACACATGAGAGGGGGGTCAGAGGGAGAAGAAGACTCCCTGCCAAGCAGGGAGCCCGATGCGGGACTTGATCCAGCGACTCCAGGATCATGACCTGAGCCGAAGGCAGTTGCTTAACCAACTGAGCCACTCAGGCGCCCAAAATTTTTCTCAGTTTTAACTTCTAAAATAGTAAATACCAATAGATAAAACCAAAATGAAGTGAAGCTCTTTGGGATCCTCAGTTTTTAATTGTGAAAAGACACCAAAATGTTTTGAGAACTGCTGTAGTAAAAAACCAAATGCAGATTTTAAAAAGCCAAAGCAGGGGGTGCCTGGCTGGCTCATTTGATTGAGTGTCTGACTTCAGCTTGGGTTGTGATCTCAGGGTCGTGGCACTGAGCCCCGTTGTTGGGCTCCATGTTCAGCAGGGAATTTGCTTGTCCCTCTTCCTCTGCCCCTCCCCCTGCTCTCTCTCCCTCTTTCAAACAAATAAAAATCTTCAAAAAAATAATAAAAATAAAAAGCCAAAGCAGGAAGGAGTGCCATCTGGTGGAAAAGACAGTTATGACATCAATCCATTTGCTAACAAAATAAATGGCGCTTCTAATCCATCCTGGTGACATTCCTATTTTAGAAACTTCACATACTTAAGGCAGAAATATTCAAAATTGAAGGTTTGGAACTCAAAAATACTGTTAAAAGCTGGGGCGCCTGGGAGGCACAGTTGGTTAAGCGTCCAACTCTTGGTTTTGGCTCAGGTCATGATCTCAGGGTCATGAGATCGAACCCTGAGTCAAGTCTGCTTAAGACTCTCCCTCTCAAGGGGCGCCTGGGTGGCTCAGTCGTTAAGCGTCTGCCTTTAGCTCAGGTGATCCTGGGATCCTGGGATCGAGCCCCGCATCGGGCTCCCTGCTCAGCGGGAAGCCTGCTTCTCCCTCTCCCACTCCCCCTGCTTGTGTTCCCTCTCTCGCTGTCCCCCTATCTGCCAAATAAATAAATTTAAAAAAAAGAAAAAGACTCTCCCTCTGGGGCGTCTGGGTGGCTCAGATGGTTAAGCGTCTGCCTTCGGCTCAGGTCATGATCCCAGGGTCCTGGGATCGAGTCCCGCATCGGGCTCCCTGCTCCTTGGGAGCCTGCTTCTCCCTCTGCTTCCCCCTCTCTCTCATGAATAAATAAAATCTTAAAAAAAAAAAAAAAAAAAAAAAGACTCTCCCTCTCCCCCCACACCCACCCGCGTGTGCATGCATGGGCTTTCTCTCTCTAATAAGTAAATAAATCTTAAGGTGCCTGGGTGGATCAGTTGTTAAGCATCTGCCTTCGGCTCAGGTCACGATCCTGGAGTCCCGGGATTGAGCCCTGCATCGGGCTCCCTGCTCCGCGGGGAGACTGCTTCTCCCTCTTCCACTCCTCCTGCTTGTGTTCCCTCTCGCTGTCTCTCTCTCTGTCAAATAAATAAAATCTTAAAAAAAAAAAAGGTAAATAAATCTTAAAATATATATATATTGTTAAAAATCAATTAAGTATGCCAGAAGAGTTCTGGAATAAAGGAAGGGTTGGTAGGGGTTTCAGGTGGAGGCCACTGCCTGAAGACAGTCTGAGGCCAGCTCAGGCAGGAGAGTAAGCCAGTACCAGGACTAAGGCACGGGGAGCACAGAAGACTGTTTCCAGTCCTTGGGATGCCATGAACAGTCATGATTTTTGGACTTGAGGACATGTGAGCTGGAGAGCTCTGTCTGACCCCTTCCACACTCATCCTCCAAAAGAACTACAAGTCACTATAAGGGTGGATTCTGTGTTCTGTTCTCCGAGGGCTTCTCAAGAACAGAAATTGTTCCAGGACACTTTAAAGAATTTATTTATTTATTTGACACAGAGATAGAGACAGCGAGAGAGGGAACACAAGCAGGGGGAGTGGGAGAGGGTGAGGGAGAGGGAGAAGCAGGCCTCCTGCTGAGCACGGAGCCCGATGCAGGGCTTGATCCCAGGACCCTGAGATCATGACCCGAGCTGAAGGAAGTTGCTTAACCGACTGAGCCACCCAGGCACCCCTCCAGAACACTTTTTATTCCACAACCAGACTCGAAGTTCAAATGACTGAATGAAATACAGTAAGGCACATCAAAGGGTGAGTATAAATGACACGTCTTCCCAGCCTTCATGTGGTACTGAGAAAGGCTGACACGACGCACGTTAACAGATTTCCCAATTCTACCCCCCTCAGCCCCAGCCCTGGGTGTTCTTCCTCATTTCTGGGGGACGTGCTGTTTAGTTTGCTGTATTCCAGAAGGGGTGACAGTGAAGTACCTATACCTTTTTCTCTAGCCAACTTCCCCAGAAGGCCTTCCAGCCTTAAGCAAAGGCCAGCCACTACACAACAAAGGCTCCAGGTCCCACACACCCTCCTTTTCCTCCACAATGAAGTTCCAGCACTTGGGAGCTCCTCAGGTTTATCTCCCGCATGGGCTCTAAGGCCCACATACCCCAAACACTAAGACAGAAGATTACTACCACTACTGCCAATTTTCTTCCGCAAGCCCAAGCAGAGCTGTGGCCGCCCTTGACCCAGGCCACAGGTCTGCCCTCCTGCTTATAATGCTTGGATGAGTTAAGCCTGAGTTCCTTACTTGGCACAGAAAGGAGTGGCATTTGCAATGTCTAGGGCTCAAGTTTTTTCTTTCTTCTACATGCTGGGGCCCAAACTTTATTCCCTGGTAAAATGTGTTATCTGCATCATCCACAGCCTTTCACAGGCTTATTTCAATGGTCGCATACAGTTCTATCCAAACACAGAATCAGTTCAAATTTGGAACAGCTCGTGCTATATTTTCGGATATACTACTGTTTTGATTATAATTTGGTACAATTTTCCGAAGTTCTACTATGTCGCCTTGAAGGCTTCAGTTGGTTTCAAAGTAGCTTTTAATCACAAAACTTGGCCCGTATTCCCGAGGCCTAGAGTGATAGAATTAGACTTTCTCTTTGAAAGAGAAATGTTTGTTCCCTAAAGAATGTGTCCTCAACAGGCACAGTACAGCAAGCCTACCTGACACAAAAAGGGGTGGGGCAGGTCTTAACCATCGTCACAATAGGTCAAGGAGCATGACAGGAAATGCTGCTAATTACTCCCAGCTGCTACCAAGAGGGAAATATCAGAAAAAATGGCAATGTCGGTTTCAGAAAGACCATTCTGTTTACCTAAAAGTGGATGGGCACAGGCCTGGGGAAACAAGGATTAGGTGCAGCTTCTCTAGCAGCTGGGGAGAGGCCTCACTCTGTCTGACCCTCTCATGTCCCTTCCTCACTTCTAGATGACTAAAGAGTACAAAAGGCAGCCCTATGGCTTCCTGATTCTAGAAACATTCCCACATCTAACTCACCTGCAGGTGCAGTGACCCCACCAAGCTCACCTGGCTACGGAGCAGATGCAGGCTGCTATGCTCAGCCAGGCCTCTCGCCTTTCTAGTCTGGAGATATGGCACTATCTACAAGGCTGGAAATCCAAGCTGCCTCAGGACTTACTCATTCCACGGTGACCTCCTTTCTTTAGAAAGCTGGTTTCATCCCAGAAAATGTACCCGTGGCTGCACAGTATGTTAGCACGGTGTTAGCGGGACCGAGCTGGCCCAGACACAGGAGCTGAGCCACCATGTTACAATGCCTTGTTCGCATCCAGCCACCCCACCACAGCCAACACCAAATACCTTTGGGTCATCAGCCTCAGGTTTTTCAGTCTCTGAATCGTCATCTTCCTACAAGACAAAGAATTTAGAGGATTAAGCTTAAAGGAGTGGGCCTGAGGGTTCTCACATGCATAACTAGGGGCTGGAGCAAGGTACCCAGGCTGGGCCATCCCAAGAACCCCTCCCCTGCCCTATGACCCAGAACTAGAGAAAGAGAAGGGGAAAAGGAGATGTTCCGGGGGGTGGGGGTGGAGAAAAGAACATCAGCAGCTCAAAGTCGTGACTCCCGCAGTGCCACAGTCTAGGCAATGAAAATGCCTGAGATTAAAAATCACATACATAAAAATGGAAAAAGGTTGCAATGCGTCAGAAAAGAATAAGACCAGGCCCCACAGGATAAAACACGCATAGTGTTTCCAATGAGATATCACTTATTTAAAACCAGGAACATGAACCTTTTTTTCCTTCTCTGCCTTTCATACACACAAGGACGTCAGACTCAGACCTACCATGACATCATTCACGGTCAGAGTGCCATGACCCCCACACAACTACACCCCAGCACTTCAGCTCAGCAGTAGTCACAGCTACATGAACAGCAGGAAGGCAGGTGTCAAATGACCGGGGCAAGTGACCCAGGGAGGGGGGCTAAAGAGCAACACCCGGCTTTTCCTGGGTCCCGGCCAAGTAGGCCCTGCCTCCATCCAAGCTCTCACAGAGTTGCCACTGACCCGTTCTATCCAGTCTTGTTCCTGATCCAAGCGGCGTGCCTGACACAAAGCACCATGTGAACAAGGCATTCTCCAAAGCGTGCACTGGCCTCACACGGCTAGCCCACCCTTCCAATGAATGCTACTGGAGTTTCAAGATCAGTATCTGTATCTGTTCCAAGAACACCCCAATGCACAAGAGCCTTTAACTTAACACCCAGGAAAAAATTAAGTTTCATTTGAAATTGCTTTTCTCAATCGAGCTATGCTTTAACCCAAACATTAAGTAGCGCCCCAGATGTTAATATAGACATCACCTGCGAGACTGGAACAAACTATACTGATGGCTTTGAGATTTAACGGTCCTGTCAGTTGCCAGTGAGCCCAAAGGTTTAAATGCAATCTCCATGATTTCCTCAAAATGAAATCAATCAAGCCAAATAATCAGAGATGTAGCTCAGCCAGATACAATCACATTTTAGAATGTCTATATTGGGATTTGATGAGAGGATTTTAGTAGAATGATATAAAGCTTATATATGATGAAAATTCTAAGCAAAGCAATGTGGAACAACACTTCAGAGACACACCATACACATTTACTAAGAAAACAGTTATGGTGTTAAGCCAGTATGTGTGCACTTAAGAAAAACCAAGAAAAGAAAACAATTTGCAAAGCTTTTCTAAACTATTTTAGTCAATTCTGAATTATCAGCATTAATGGTGGGGCTAAGGACATGAAAATATCTTCCAAAAGAGCATCCAATACAAAATGCTTTTTTGTTTTACTTAGAAAGTCTTTTAACGCTAATATTTAAATATCAATGCATAAGAAAACTTCCAAACAAATAATAGAGAACATTGAGTATCTCAGTTAAAGATACTGCTGAATATCCAGATTCTATATCCAGATTTCACCTTGTATGTCTTTGTGCTAAGCACCAAGTTAAATCCTTGCTTTCTCTCCAAACTTTTAAATTCTGGCTCCTGAGGCTCAGTTAATAGTGTATCCAAAGGCTTTCTGGTTAATTAAGACCAAGTTCTCTTTTCTTTGTTGCCAGCACATACCAAACATCAGGCAAGATTTGTGCTCAAGAACCGTGGGCACTCTGATAAAAAGTTTCAAGTAAAATATCAAGAAAGAAGTTAAGAAGGGTCAAACCACAAACAAAAAACTATATAATTTCCCTTCCAAAAAAAAAAAAAAAATTTCCCTTCCTAATCTTTTTGATAAGCTGAAAGATTTGAATAAACCAACCAAGATTAAAAATAATACAGAGTTGATTGCAGATATTAATGATACATCAGTTAGCATGAATGCATTGTTACAAACGGAATAAACTATCTTAACAGGGAAAACCAACATGAAACATATCTCAGTTAAATAAAATAGTCCATTATCTCTTCCCCCAAATTTCAATTCAAAAGTTAATACAAAATGGTTCAGATGAAAACAACTTTCGTTTTCAAACAGAGCACTGATATCCACCTGTTTCCTCAACTGATACCAAACAAAAAGCGGGGGAAGGGAGGCGAATGACTTTAGCTGTGGAATGGAACACTGTTGGTACAGTTCGAAGATTTCTGACAAATGAAATGGTGCTTTGAGCAACTCTGGATTTTGGAACAGATTTACTTACCGACTGTTTGCTGTTCTCATCCTCTTCTTCTTCATAACCATCTTCATCACCTCCGAGCCGAGAAAAGTCATCCTCTCCATAGGCATCAGATACTAATCCACCTTTCTCCTCTGAAACAGAGGAAAAAAGAAAAATGAACGAAGGCATACAAAAATGCAAGACAACATTTCGGTTATTTGAGTGGCCAGAACTACCCCTGAAGATCAAAGGGGTGCCTAAATCTCATCTAAGTGACTATAGATCCAGAATCTGCCTTTGGAAAGACCACAATTTAGTGGATAAAATCATTAAAAGAACATGGAAGAAAACCAAATGCTAAATTCTTTCTTTCATGCTTCCCATCCACCTAGTATGCCAATTGAAGCCTTCTGAACTACTACTGTTGCACGTTGTCTGAAAACCTCTTGATATGGGTATCTCTACCTTGTATCAGAGACACCAGAACTTGTCTTCTCATACAAGGACAAGGACTCTGTTGCCCTCATTTTTGTGTGTCCTCCCCTAGGAACAGGAGCTTTAACTGGGGCCCTCAGAGGGGCTACCAATCATATCTACTCCAGAAGCAAAATCTTCTTCTACCTTTAAACCAAAACAACCAACAACAAAAAATATAAAATGCTACAAAGTACTGGGAAGCCACCAGAGAACCTCCTGACTGGAAGACACCACACAAAACTGAGAGCAGCTAACCTCCAAATGAAGAAAGGAAGGCCCCCATATGTTAGGTAACTTGCTGCCCTCTCTATGATCCCAAAGAAATCTGTTCCCATTTCCTAACACTGTGATTCTCGACCTGAGTAGGGCAACAAAATCACTGATGGGCTTTAACAGCTCACAAAGTAAGCGAATCACTGAGGAGCATTAAAAAGCTCACAATATGCCCAGATCCTACCCCGTATCTACAAATTACTCCGTCGCCAGCGAGATCAGACATACATATTTAAAAGCTCCAAGATGCGTCTAGGGTACATTCCTAATGCGAAGTTATAAATTTAACAAGACACAACCTTTATCACCCTCCACGTACGTTCTACTCATCGCTCTCCCCATTATCCAATGAACCCGGAGGTCCATCCCTATGCTCCACGGTGCCCGGCACGCAAACTTTCAATAGTTTCGGCAGAATAATTGAATCAACGAAAGGCGATGGCCCATTCTTATTCCAGAGCGTCTATTCTGTTCCAACCAGGGCCTCGATCGCGCTTCGCGGCTCCCGGACCCGACCCTTGGGGCACAATGACCATCTTTCCCTCCCGCCCTGCTAGGGGAGCAGCATTCCGCGCAGACACCAGATTCTCCCCTTCCAGTTCCCTCCTCGGGCCTCACCAGGCGCGCCGCCCGCCGTTTCGACCCCAGCCTCGCCGTCGGACTCGGGCTCTGAATCTTCCGCGTAAACTGCCAGAGACGACAGAACATTCTTCTTCCCCGCCATCTTCCTCCCACAACCCCAGAGTGCCTCACTCCTATGCGTCAAAAAAGCCGACTTCCGTGAGGAAAGGCGACTTTTTCCTATCCCAGGAGAACCCGCGCCGGTTCCTGTGCAGAAACCAATCAAAACGGCCGTTTCTGCGCCTGGCCCCACCCCTCGCAACCGATCTGCCTAAACGTCATCACTGCGCGACAGATACAAGGTTGAGTGGGTTTTACCTGACGCTGACTCCCAGCCATTTGGCTCCTCAGAATTTAGGGTGGTTTATGGGGGTTTTCGAGTAGTTCCCGGTCGGCGGGCAGCAGCGACCCGGCAAGAGTCCTTCGCTCCTGGGTGGCCCACGCCCAGCTCTGATATCTTGGGGTGAAGAGAGGGAGGCTTGGGCTGGGGAAGGGAGAAAAGAGCGGATCTGGGGCTTAGAGGAAGAAGACGGATGAACTCTCTTCTGGGAGGTGGGAAGAAGGGATCGGGGCTCTGGGGCGGGAAAGAATGGCCGTGATAGCAGCGCTTATAAAAGGAGCAGGAGGTGATCTTAGAAAAACAATTACATCTTCTCCAGATTATTCCAAAGACACAGTTTGTGTTTCTTGTGATCTGATTTCTAGCTCTGGGCTGTATCATGGCATGGGATAGTTCAATGTTTCTATTTTCCTGAGCATAAAAGTGGAGATGTTAATTGCCCAGGAACGTGTTGCTTGAGGCTGTTCATCTGGAGCTATGTTAGTTGGAAATAATCTATTGCTTGAGAGTAATAAAGCAAATTTTCTTAGAGAAAAATAAGCAGTATTTTAAAAGCGGAACAGAGTTTTCATCGTAATCATGCGATCATCACCTTTACCTTAACTTCTGGCCACTCTCTGTCGCTAAGATGAGCACCCGCCCTTCTTTTGACCCTGAACGTCGAGTCCGGAGCACATTGAAGAAGGTCTTTGGGTTTGACTCTTTTAAGACACCTTTACAGGAGAGTGCGACCATGGCCGTAGTGAAAGGTAACATTGCCAAACCACCTGTGTTTACATTTGTGCTGCCTATACTGTAGCGTTGCCAGAAGGTGCCAATGCCCTCCTTTTGACCCTTCCTACTTCCCCACCCTTGGTCCATAATTGTTGGAAATCTTGTAGACTTGTCACTTAAAACTTGCAGTTTTATTGGCAGAATCACCCACCTGTTCTGATTCTTACATTTCATAGCCAGTGCTGCAGATTGTCTTTGAAAACAACTCAGAGATTTCAATTCATGTTCGTTTGTGTGTAGGCAGTAGCTCGAGTGGCAGGAATAGCCTAATCCAGTCACTGACCTTCTAAGCCGTTTGTTGAAGATTGAGTGACCTGGGTCCTAAATAGGGAAGAAAAGAGTCATAGTATTATAAACCTGAGATATATTGGCAAATGGAGCTTCTCAAGAGGAAAGCAACAATGTAATATTAATTACATTATAACAACTTACAAACCAAAGATCTCTAAGTGATGTTGCTTCCATGTCTCCACAGCTATATACACTCATCTAGAAGTATTCAACGTTTATGGCTGTTTAATTCAATCATCCATATCCCAACAGATTCAGACTTCTCACCCTTGTGGTTGTTATTGCCATTACTGGAAATGGTTTGTGCCCATTTCCAAATCTCTCTGGATCTCTGCCCTTTACACGGGAAGGATGGGAAGGAAATTAGCATTATATTGAGACCTTTCCCCGTGCCAGACACTCTGCTAGGTGCTTTTCCTATACTCTCATTCAGTTTTCAACAGCCTTGAGGAAGAAAAAGATAAGAGGCGGGAAGCATTTATTTATTTATTTATCTATTTTCTTTTAAAGATTTATTTATTTATTTGAGAGCGAGAGAGAGCGAGCTCGTGTACGAGTGTGGGGAGGGGCAGAGGGAAAAGGAGAATCTCAGGCAGACTCCTCACTGAGCACAGAGCTTGAAGTGAGGCTGGGCTCGAACTCACGACCCTGAGATCATGACCTGAGCTGAAATCAAGAGTCAGACACTTAACCGCTTGAGCCACCCAGGTGCCCCTAGGCAGGAACCATTAAGTGTTGTTGTCTTTTCTTTTTGCAGGTGACAAGGATGTCTTTGTGTGCATGCCCACAGGGGCAGGAAAATCCCTTTGCTATCAGCTCCCTGCTCTGTTGGCCAAAGGCATCACCATCGTAATCTCTCCACTCATTGCTTTGATTCAGGTGAGGCTTAGGGGAGTGAAGATGGTAGCCCAAAAAGTTTAGGGGAAAGTTTTCTTGTTTTGTTTTGTTTTCTGCTGGAAATGTCACTTCTCATTTGTTTGGTCTTTTGCCTTTTCTTCGATTTGCCTATCTCCCTTTCTGTATTGGGTTTCTGAATTGCCCAAATGTGGGGGCTCTACTGGTGGATATCAGGGTGATACGGTTATGAATGAGTCTCTGTGTCTTGATGGCCTGAGGTCTCTCACCCTCCTTTGTTACTTTTCACCCAGAGGAGTATGGAAATGTATCTGTATACACATAGACAATTACTCGTGGACACGGACACACGTGTGTACTCTTGACAGGTTAAAAGATGCAAACGGATAGAAAGCAAAATTGATATAAACGGGTTGGGACGTTGTCAACATCTGCTCTGCACCTCTGGCTATATTTAAGGCCTGCAGATGGGCTGACAGAATCAGAAATGAGGAAGTGTGGCCATGCGGTTAAGAGCCATCCACCATGAAGAGAAATGGAATGACAGGAACAGTGCTTTGTGAGTTTCATGAGGTCTCAGGCTTTGTGCTCAGTGCTTTATGTGCATTCACTTCACCTTTGCAGTGTAAAATTTCATTTAATGCTAACAACTATCCTGTTAGGTAGTTACTGGTTTTACAGGATAGAGAGAGAGAGGGAGAACGAACAGAGTCTTAGAGGCTAAGAGCCAGCCAAAGAGCCTGTGGTGATTCAGTGAGCCAGAAATGAGCCAGGACCATCTGCCTCCAGAGCCTGTGCTCTCAGGCAGTTCGCCTCCTGTCCTTGTTGTATGCACAGAGAAGAACTTGGAGGTTGGGAGGAGGACGTTTATGGCTGGGAAATGCCCAGTGAGCGAAGGTGACATTGACTACTGGGTCCTCCCCTTGGTGGCCTGTTTCCTTTCTTTCCTCAGGACCAGGTGGACCACTTGCTGACCCTGAAGGTACGAGTGAGTTCCCTGAACTCCAAGCTCTCGGTACAGGAGAAAAAGGAGCTGCTCTCTGATCTAGAACAAGAAAAGCCACAGACCAAACTTCTGTACATCACGCCGGAGATGGCGGCTTCAGCCTCCTTCCAGCCCACCCTGAACTCACTGGTGTCCCGCCGCTTGCTCTCCTACCTGGTGGTGGACGAAGCTCATTGTGTTTCTCAGTGGGGGCACGACTTCCGTCCTGACTACTTGCGTCTGGGCACCCTCCGTTCACGCCTGGCACATGCCCCGTGCGTGGCTCTGACTGCCACAGCCACCCCACAAGTCCAAGAGGATGTGTTTGCTGCCCTGCACCTGAAGCAGCCGGTTGCCACCTTCAAGACTCCCTGCTTTCGGGCCAACCTCTTCTATGATGTGCAGTTCAAAGAATTGCTTTCAGATCCCTATGGGAACCTGAGGGATTTCTGCCTTAAGGCTCTTGGACAGAAGGTTGATAAAGGGGTGAGGGCCCTAAGGCTGGGAGGCCAAGGTGCTCAAGAGCAGTGGGTGGTATCTGCAGCATAGAGATGGAAATTGGTTTTTTAGGACCTTTGCTTAGAACTAGCTGAAGCTTCTTCTTTTTTTTTTTTTAATTTTTATTTATTTATTTATTTATTTGACAGAGAGAGAGATAGCGAGAGCAGGAACACAAGCAGGGGGAGTGGGAGAGGGAGAAGCAGGCTCCCTGCCGAGCAAGGAGCCCAATGTGGGACTCGATCCCAGAACCCTGGGATCATGACCTGAGCCGAAGGCAGATGCTTAACGACTGAGCCACCCAGGCGCCCACTAGCTGAAGCTTCTTAAAACTTGTGCACAGAGAGTTGTTCCTTTGGTTTCCTGGCATTATTCCCCTTAGTGGAGTTCCCTTGTCCTGGAATTCTTCTCTGGGAGATGAACAGCCAACCCCTGAGTGAGGCCTTTGCAGACCTATCCAAGGTTTCAGCACAGGAAGCAGAGGAGTTAGATGAGTTATTTTGTTGCAGTGTCAGAGCTCTGCTGGTGGCCTGCCTCAGAGGAACCTGTGAGGCTGACAGGAGAAAGAGCGAGAGCTTCTTTTAAAGGAGGCCACAGTAAAATGGGCAGATTGTTCTATTTATTTATTTATTTACTTACTTACTTACTTACTTGACAGAGAGAGACACAGCGAGAGAGGGAACACAAGCAGGGGGAGTTGGAGAGGGAGAAGCAGGGAGCCCGATGTGGGGCTCGATCCCAGGACCCTGGGATCATGACCTGAGCCGAAGGCAGATGCTTAACAACTGAGCCACCCAGGCGCCCCAGATTGTTCTGTTCTTAATGCGCACTCTCTTCCCATGTCTCCTCGTTCAGTTGGTATCTGGCTGCGGCATTGTCTACTGCAGGACCCGAGAGGCTTGTGAACAGCTGGCGACAGAGCTCAGTTACAGGGGTGTGAGTGCCAAGGCTTACCATGCAGGTAAGGGGCGCCTGGGCCATGTGGTCACTTCTATCTCCGAAGCCTCTCGGTGGGTCTCTTGTTCTTTAAGGATTCTGGATAATCAGATGGTCTGTCGTCTTTTTCTGGATACCCAGGCAGAGCTAAAGCAATTCCCTTACATCCGTAAAAAGGAGTCTGAACACAAATGAGATCTAAAATGAGAACTATGGCTCCTGAATTCTTTTTTCTCACCCTGTGCCCTCAAAGCAGCAGATGATGAGTTTTTAGAAGCCCAGGTATTGGTGTTGTGGAAAGAGCACAGGTTTTGGAGGCCAGTGGACTTGGGTTGTTTGAATCTGGGCTTTAATGCTTATTGAGTGCTATGTGCTCCACACGGGCTAGGGTCTTTTTGAGGTCAAGTGCATGGCCCAAGGCCACACAGGTGGTAAGTGATGGATTCAGGGTGTGTGTATAGCACCCAACACAGTATCAAACCCAAGGTAGATTCCAAGGGAAATATGGGTTCCTTTTGCCACCTTCCCCTCTGTCATAGGGCTGAAGGCTTCCGAAAGAACGCTGGTGCAGAATGAGTGGATGGAGGAGAAGGTCCCGGTCATTGTTGCAACCATTAGTTTCGGGATGGGAGTGGACAAAGCCAATGTCAGGTGAGTGATGGTTCTTGCCTTACCTTCCCAGTCGGGGCCTGGCTCAAGTGGGCTGCCTAGTTCTCTGCCTCAAGGACCTCCTTCTAGGGCCAGAGGGGAAGGAGGCCCCAAGAGAGAATCCCCAGTGCATAGTCCACATGGTGACAAGTGCTACACAGCCCACTCTCCTGGTGACTGCACAGCCGGGTTCTGCCATCCCCCAGTAGAGGGCAGCACGCAGCCATCAGGCCCATCCATTAACGCAGCCCAGATCCCTCACATCTAGCACAGGGTCCCTGTGAGGGGGTGGAATAACTATCTTAAACTGCCCCCTGTGGGAAATCAAAGGCAATGTCTTATTCCCAGCATTCCTTGTTACTGCTTACTGACAGTCCAGAAGAGAGAGTGCATCCCAGCCTCCTAGACCCACCCTGGCAACTGTTGGGAAGTCTTTTATCTCTAGCCCCACCTAACCTTCCAGAACCATTTTCAGCTACAGCCTGAAGCCCTTTGCTCTGATTAACACCAATAATGCCTTGTATGATTTGCAGAGCACTTTTGCATACATGATCTCATTAAGACTCACAGGGAAGCTCAGTTGGTCAGGGGAGGAATGAGTCTATGTGCTTACATTACGAAAACACAGGTTTTGGAATCAGAGTTTGGACCCTGGGTTGGCTGTGGCTTGTAAGGGCCCAGATTTGAAATCAGACGCAGCTAGGCCCAAGTCCTAGCTCTACTGTCCCCTTGCTATGCCACCTTGTACACATTTTCCTGATCATTTCATTGTCTATAAAATGGAGTTATCTCACCTGATAGTAACTACAATTAAACGAGACAAATAGATAAACTGGCCCATAGTAGGTATTTAATAATGTTATGCCTCCCTCTCTCTTCAAAGAGGTTAAAGGGATTTACTCGAGGTTGTGCTGCTCATTAGAGGCCTTACCTTATTTCTTTAAGCCCAGTCCTTTTTCCTCTGGGCGGAACACTCTGTTGAGTGTTTTTGGTTTCTCATATGTGCTGGAATTGCCCCCCTTAACTCTGCTGCGGCCTCTAACTTGGGCCACTCCGTGGCAGGGATGGGATGTGGGGGTCTTGGCCACATTTACTCTGAAACCTGCTAGCCTCCCTGCTCCTGGTCACTGTCGAGAGCCCTGCTTCCCTGACACTGATCACTCCTCCCCTCAGCTCCTCTGCCACAGCTCACGCTGCTTGTCCCTTTGGATCCTACAGGTTTGTTGCCCACTGGAATATTGCCAAGTCTATGGCTGGGTACTACCAAGAGTCTGGCCGGGCAGGCAGGGACGGGAAACCTTCCTGGTGCCGTCTCTATTACTCCAGGAATGACCGGGACCAAGTCAGTTTCCTGAT
Organism: Mirounga leonina; assembly: GCF_011800145.1. Lineage (NCBI taxonomy): Eukaryota > Metazoa > Chordata > Mammalia > Carnivora > Phocidae > Mirounga > Mirounga leonina. Next base: position 5,652,980 of record NW_023270494.1, read on the forward strand.
CAGGAAGGAAGTAGCAAAACTCCAGGTAAATCCTGGGCAGCAGGAGCCCTTTCCGTCCAAACCCCTCGCTCTCCAGTTTCATGCAGCTTATTTCTGAACCCAGGTGGAGCTTCTGTAAGCTACAGGGTTGCTCCTGGGGCTAGAAGGTATAGCGGCAGGGGGAATGGTGTACTGGTGAATAGGCATCTTGCAACAGCTAGGTTAGACTCTTTCCTTTGTATTTAGTGTATCTTAGTGCGATCTCTTGTGTGCCTGTTATTTTACATAGCCAAGATCAATCCTGCCTTGTGGTTTTTTTGGTTTTGTTTTGTTTGGGGGGGCAGGGGCAGAGGGAAAAGGAAAGAGAATCTTAAGCAGGCTCCACAACCCTGAGATAACCTGAGCCAAAATCAGGAGTCACACACTAAACCAAGTGAGTCACCCAGGCGTCCTAATCCTGCCTTGTTTTAATTAGCATTGTTACATAAGCATTTTCCCATAGTGTTGAAAGTTCTTTGTTTATGTTCTCAGCCTTTTTTTTTTTTTTACTGGTTGTACATGCTTTACAGAGAGCCTAGAAATAGACCCAAGTACGTAAATGAACTTGATGTATGATAGGTGACATAAAATATCAACAGGAAAAGGATGCACTGTTGAATAGTGCTGGAAAAAGATAAAATCAGGTACTTACCTCCTGTACCATACACATGTGAATTACAGGTGGAGTAAAAACGTCAAAAAAAAAAAAAGTAAAATTGGGGGAAAATATTTTATTTCCTCGACAAAGGGAAGAGCATGTCAAGATTTTAAAAGTGGAAGTCATCAAGGAAGACATGATCTATTTGACTAAATTCAAACTAAAAATTTCTGTGTAACGAAAGATACCATGAACAAGGTGAAAAAATGAGCCATTGTTGGGGAGGGTATTTGCAATATATATGATTGAGTACGTAGAGAACTCCTACAGATGAATCTATAAAAGGCAAACAGCTGCAGAGCAAAAAGTATGAATTTCACAGAAGAGGGAACCAGAATATCTAATAAAGGTATGAAGAGTTGCTCAGCCTCCCTTGGGAATCAGAGAAATGCAAAGGAGATTGTGAGCTGTCACTTGATACACGTCATACTGGCAAAAATGTACAACATCTTTATAATTACTGTTGGCAAGGATGTGGGGAAAGGGGAACCCATGGTGTTGTAAGGAACATGAACTGGTATGACTGCTTTGAAGAGAGACGAGGTGATACATGCAATGGGAGGGTATTGGTGTTCTGTGATTCAGTAATTCCACCTCAGGATAAACAAACTGTCATGTGCACAAGGATGTATGGGGGTGTTTGCTGCAGCTCTGTCATAATGAACTCTTCCTCTGTAAGGTATTGGGTAAGTAAACAGTGGGTTAGTCACACCGGAATGGTCTAAAGCAGTTAAAAATGACACAGGAATTCTATATTAACCAAGAAGGATCAAGTCCCCCAAAGCATCATTTATGAAGTTGCAAATGGATACATGGAGACTTCTCCTTATAAGAAATATTGAATGCCAAAAAAAGAAATACTGTATGCAAGTATTATGTCTGATCTTTGCCAAAATGACATTAAAAGGACAAAAAATACATAAACCCACAGGGACAGAAAGAATAGAAAACAAGGTAGAAATGTCAACAAATGTCTGCCTAGAAAACCCCAGACTCTACTGGAAATCTATTAGAATTCGTAAGAAAACCTGGCAAGATGGCTAAATATAAGGGAAATATTTTAAAAAGCCTAGCTTTTCTCCACACAACCATGAATGCCTAGGAATGGAAATGAAAAAAGTACTTAGTTTGCAAGAATAAAACTTACAGAATACCTAGATGTAAATGTTACTGACTTTAACAAGAGACTTAAAAAAAACAAGCAAACAAAAACCCTCCCCAGTTGGTTTTAACATGCAGCCAGGGATGAGAACTACTGATTTAGATGAAGAAAACTAATATCTTGTGGAAAGAAAACAAGCTCTGAGTAGTTACAAAAACTGAGTGGGAAGACATAAAACTGTCAATTCTCCTCAGAGTTAATATAAATGAAGTTCCAGTTGAAATCCCAAAAGATCTCTACTGGGAAGTGGAATCGTAGAACTTATGTGAAAGAATAAGTGCCCGAGAACAGCCAGGAAAAGTCTTAAGGGGAAGAATGGTGAAGGGCTCGAGCTTAACCCAGTGTCAGAATGTGCTGTGGTGTTGCTGTAACCAAATCCACGTAATACAGCAACAAGGAGTGGCCCAGACAAGGAAATTAGAAATAAGGCCCAGAGCACATGAGAGTTTACTATGTGATGAAGCAGACAGCTCAATTTAATGGAAAATGAAGGGACGGTCTAGTAGGTGGTGCTGGCATCCCTCTGGAATAAAATGAAAGTGCCCCGTTTGGCACCTTATATAAAAGATTTAAGGACCTACAAGTGAAAAGCAATATCTTACAAGACGCTTTATTCCAGTGTATAACCTAGGGCTCGAAATAGTTTTGTAATGAAAATTAGAAATTCAGAAAGCCATCTTTTAAAAAAAGTATTTGAAATAACGTTTTTTTTTTTTTTTTAAGATTTTATTTATTTGTTTATTTGACAGAGAGCGAGACAGCGAGAGAGGGAACACGAGCAGGGCTAGTGGGAGAGGGAGAAACAGGCTTCCTACTGAGCAGAAAGCCCGATGTGGGGCTCGATCCCAGGATCCTGGGATCACGACCTGAGCCGCAGACACTTAACGACTGAGCCACCCAGGCGCCCCTGAATTAACGTTCTTGAACCTTTTTTGGGGGGATGGGAGGGCAGCAAAGCAAGGTTTATTGAGCGATTAACAAAGTGATAGTACAAAGCTCCCAGGGAGGGAGGGGACCCGAGAGGGTTGCCCCTGGAATTTCCTAAGTCTTGGGATTTTTTATGGGCTTGTTGGTGGGCTGTTTTAATCTGATTAACCCTCCCTGCGCCTGTCACCCAATCAGGTGTTTGTCATCTATCATATGGGAAAGGATGGAGGGTTCCTTCCAGGGTGGTGTAAAATCCTTTTAAGGGTGGTTTCCTCTTAGGGCAGGGACTCCAAGTGATTGAACTTCTAAAATCCTGAACCCATGAAAAAAAATGTAGGCAGCAAAAGATACCGTAAACAAAGCCGGTACATAAGCCGCAAATCTGAAAAACTGGTTACCGTAGAAGGCAAACCAGAGGTTGAAGTTGAGGGTAAATGGAGAGATTTCACCATTTTTGGTGAAAGCAGTGTGTGAAAGCAAGTTCCCAGAAAAGCTCATCCAAACGGCACGTCCAAAGATGTTCAAATTCAATAGTAATCAGGTGAATGAAAATTATAGTAAAATGACACATGTGCAAAAGGGCTCTAACACTCGTGGCTAGTGAGCACGTGCAGGAGAGGGCCTGCACTTTGCCTGGAGAAGAAGAAAGCTTTTGGGGGGAAGCATTCTAGAAATATCTATTACACTTCATTTTTTTAAAAGATTTTATTTACTTGAGAGAGTGAGCATGAGCTGGGGGAGGGGCAGAGGGAGAGGGACAAGGAGACTCTGTGCTGAGCGCGGAGCCCGATGTGGGGCTCGGTCCCAGGACCCTGAGATCATGACCTGAGCTGAAATCAAGAGTCAGATGCTCAACTGACAGCCACCCAGGCAGCCCCCCTATTACACTTTAATACACCCTTTGCCCCAGATACCGTATTTCTGGGACCAAATCACCTGAAATAAAAGCTCATGTGCTGGAGGGCCTGCATGGTAGAATTGGTCATGAGGAACTGACACTGGGGAACAAACTGAATACCCAGCCACGAGCAGTGATGAAATTACAGTACGTGCTCACCATGGGCCTCACAAGCATAGCTGAGCGCCCAGGAGGGCTCTTCTGCTTTTGGAAAAAGAAATCATGTACTGTGTGATGTTAGAGATTTGCTCATTCTCTGTCTGCTCTGTTGAAGTATAAGTTCCATGAGAGCAGGGCCCTCTTGTTTCCTGCGGATCTGTAATGGCCAGACTAGTGCTGGGAACATAGTAAGTGCTTAACATTTTTTGACTAGATGAATGAATGAATGAACGGGGAGGGGAGTACAAGTTGGGATGGGGAAAGAAGGGGCCTTGCGTGGACCTGGTACTTTGCCAGGAATGAAGGGGGCGTGATTAACTGGTCCCTTTTATCTGAAATTCAAATTAGATGAGATTTTGGTAAGGTGATTAGGTATAAGATATTTATTTAAAACTTACACAGTGGGGTTTTTTTTTAAAGATTTTATTTCTTTATTTGACAGAGAGAGACACAGCGAGAGCAGGAACACAAGCAGGGGGAGAGGGAGAAGCAGGTTTCCCGCTGAGCAGGGAGCCCGATGTGGGGCTCAATCCCAGGACCCCGGGATCATGACTTGAGCCGAAGGCAGACGCTTAATGACTGAGCCACCCAGGCACCCCTACACAGTGAGTTATAAGAGCTCACACTAGGCTTATCAATAAGACATGTAAGACAAAGAGAAGATCCAGAAAGCCTCCAGAGAGGTGATATGTGGAGGGCTGGGAGCCAGAACAGCACCAATTTTCTCCATCATAATATCAGAAATGAGAAACGATGAGGCAATGCCTTCTAATTCTAGATAAACCATTGCCAACCTAGAATTTCCTACCCAGCCAGCCAGTTAAGTGTGAAGACAGGTTAAAGACATTTATAGCTTCCGGTTTGCTAAGCAGACATCGGACTTTGGAAGTGCTGTTCTTTACAGGCTCTGGGAGTAGAAGGGTGTTGATAGCGGCACGGAGGGGGTTAACCGAAGTGCTCATATTCTCCCGCTGGGCAGGGATTTAACCGCCACCATGTCCAACAAAAGGGGCAAAGACCAGGACCACCAAGAAGCACCCCCAGTGCTCAACATCCAACGTTTTCGCCATGTTTGACCAGTCACAGATTCAGAAATTTGAAGAGGCCTTCAACGTGATTGATCAGAGCAGGGAGGGTTTCACTGACAAGGAAGATTTGTATGCTATGCTTGCCTCCCTGGGGAAAAATCCAACTGTTGAGCATCTGGATGCCATGATAAATGAGGCTGTGGGGCCCATAAATTTCACCATGTTTCTCACTGTGTTTGGTGAAAAGCTAAATGGCACAGATCCGGAAGATGTCCTCAAAAATGCTTTTGCTTGCTTTGATGAGGAAGCAGCTGGCACCATCTGGGGCGATTACCTGAGAGAGCTGCAGACATCGGTGGGAGGCCAGGTTACAGGTGGGTGAGCTATACAGAGAAGTGTCTGGACAAAAAGGGAAATCTCAATTCATGTGCTTCCTTAAACATGGAGCAAAGGACAAAGATGACTGAAAAGAAATGCAGATTCCAGCCAAACATTCCTTGTTGCCACTTGGGGTCTTTCTGAGACTTTCTCTTAGACCCTGTTGCATGCTCTTAGTTTTGCAGCTTTTGCCTGTCTTGTACTGATTCTCAGCCATTTGGGGCACATGCATTCCTATAATCAGATGGGAGGGGGGGACTTTTTACGATTTTCAGAATAGAAAAATGGGCAGTTTAACTTACCAGCCCCCTCCCCAAAATAACTGCAGTCTACACAGAGTCAGTATGTATTTTCAGAGAAAGATAGAGATCTGACCCGAGCCAGGCAAAAGGAATGTCCTGGGGTGCCATGGAAGGGTGGTCTCGGCTGGGCGCCAGGCTGAGGGAGGGGCAGTTCAAGTTGAACCGGGGGGATAGGAGCTCCAGGGGGGAGGTTTCTAAAAATAAAAGTGGAACCTGCCATCTTTGGCCCCTGTTGACATGAATTTTTTATTATATCACAGCATTTGGGGGTGAGGTAGTAATACACTAAAATTTAAGTGAAAAAACAGCTGTTAATTTTGGGAGAACAAAGTTGTACAAGAAAGGATATGTGATCATGAGAAATGTAAAAATGTAGTCACATGGTTTAGCTCTGAATGATGTTGCTATTGTTTCCTCACCATAAGGAAAATTATGATTTCAGAAGAAACTGTGATATAAACAGATTAGCAGAATGAAGGGAGAGGTAGTAGGTGTATTTATGTGTGTTTAGGTGGTGGGGATGATTCATTCACCTTCCAGAAGCAGAAAACCAATAGATGAGATCTCATATACCAGTGTCTGTTATATTTTCATTCCTTTTCTGTGTATTTTTCTGTATTTTCAAAAATTTCAATTTTTTGAAAGGAAACTTTGACAAATAGACATGTACAAAAAGGCAAATAATGCATAATCCCAGCACTCAGAAGAAATCACTGCTCACATTGTAGTATATATCCTTGTGTACACACAGAGGTATGTGTGTCCCTTCAAATCTAAATACACCTGTGTGTATATTTACTATTAAATTGGACACATGATATTGAGACACCTGGTTGGCTTATTTGGTGGAGCACGCGACTCTTGATCTCAGGGTTGTACGTTCGAGCCCCACGTTGGGTGTAGAGATTACTTAAAAATAAAATCTTAAAGGAAAATATGGATCATATTATATATGGTTCCCAAATGCCAATCCCTGGGCCCTTTGTATGAGAATCACCTGAGCAGCTTTTTGAAAATAAACTCCCCAAAGCTCCCGTTCCAGAAAGTTCAATTCAGTAGTATGGGTGTGGGCTCCAGGTCACTTTTTGAAAGTTATCCAGGTGGGGGATGCCTGGCTGGCTCAGTCAGTGGAGCACGTGACTCTTGAGCTCAGGACTGTGAGTTCAAGCCCCTTGTTCGTTGTGGATGTTGCTTGAAAATAAAATCTTTAAAAATAAAAAATAAATAAAAAATAAAGTTATCCGGGTGATTCTGATGCATGGTTTGGTTTGGGGACACCATTTTGTAAATGGCTTTCTTACTGTCATTTGATATTTTTCTCCCTCATGATTGTTTAGGCTGCAAGGTAGTTCAGCTATGTAAGACTTTTGCTAAGTGGTCTTTTCTTGTCTCCAGGAAAAGAGAGGGAACAAAGCATCTGATAAAGCTGCTGTCTTGGCCTTTGATGCCCTGGTGACCTTCTGTGAAGAACTGGGGTGAGTGACTTATTTAATATGTAGAGCAATGGGTTAGTGAGATCTCCCTCCCGCCCCCGGAGCGCCTACTAGTTAACCAGCTAACGTAGGGCAGCTGTTGGGTGACCAAGGCATGCTGCCTGCTGAAGGCTGCTGTGTGGGGCATTTCCTATCGGGCAGTCTGGAAGTCTGTATCCTTGACAGGAAGGCCCCAGAAACTAGCAGTGTGAAGACTCATTCAGTATTTTGGGTGGTCATCCGTTCACCCCACTCCATCCACTTCTGGAGTAGATGGTCCCATGAGTGACCCTGTCATGAATCATGTGATTGGTTCTGAGCCATGAGCATTGTGGTCATCACTTGGCATTGAGCTGGACCACTGGCTTCACTTGAGTAGGATTCACTTTTATCCTGGACCCAGAAAGAGCCATGTGACCTGCCGTATCTCTTGGGGGTGGATAATAAGCTTGGAGAGAAGTCACCTTTTCTATCGTAACACCAGCCCGCCTGCTTGGAATCCACTTCTCTGTTTTATCTGTATGTGCTGGTGGCAGAGGCTTGAGAGAGCCTGATGGCTGGTCAGTGACAGGCAGGTTGTGGCAGGACAGGTTCGGGACACGAGGGACAGCTGGGGTGATTGTGGATGAGCTGGGAGCACTTTGCATGCGTGCAGCCCTTTGATCTGAAAAACTCATATTGGTCTACCTTTGAGGTAGATGAGGCAGAAGTGATTGCTTCAGACCTAGAGATGAACAGACCAATGCCCAGAGAGGTCATGGTCACAAAGCTCACAGTAGACAGACACCACTAATCCTGGGTCTCCCAATTTTTAGTGACATGCGCATTTCATATATATGCCCCATCTTGGTTTTTGCAAGACTAGATTTTTGAAGCCTGGAGCTGAGCAAGTATATAGACCTGGTATCTAGCAGATGTTTGGGGCTCTCCTCTGGAAACTAGAGAGGTACTTATTTGGGCTATGTATTTTGATTCCCACCCCCTCCTACTCACTGATGATTTGGTGGCTCCTCTGAGTCTCTCCTTTGGCCTCTGTGGCACAGCCATGCCCAGCAGAGGTGGTTGGCACCCTTGCCCACAGCCATCTCGACCAGAGCCCTTTTCAGGCACTAGTACAGGGAGTTGTTAAATTAGGCCCTCTCGGGCTCCTTGAGCAAAATGCTCATAATGAAAGGGCCGGGTGTCCTTGCTCGTTGTCAGAGTCCCTTCTGCTGGAAATACCCCTGCTGGGTTCTTTTCTGGGATGAGTCTGAGGCTCTGTGGGACTGTCTGAAGGGTTAGCTCTGCCATGTGCCTCTGGGCTGCAGCCGCCCAGCAACTGGCCAGGTTTTGCTAGGGGCCCCTGCCTTTATTTCTCCTGTGTCCTACTGGGGAGCTGGGGCCTCTCAGTGCGCCCGGGGGTCTCCGCGTTAGTGGGCCTCCCGCTGCGCCACACGCAGCCTCATCTCTCCTACGTCGTGTGCTGCGTACGAGGGCTCCTGATTCCAGGACTGCCTGGCATGAAATAAGCACTGCTGTCGTGGCTGAGTGTGCAATTGCTCTTTGAGTGAAAAAGAAATGTCTCTTTATTTGGATAAGTGGTGTATCGCCCATTCCCCACCAGATATTTGCTCTTTTTCTAAGAATAGTCCTGGTTTGTGGTTTAAGTGAAAGCAGCTGTTTGCTAAGGGAGGGCACCTGGCTGCCAAGGCCAGGCCGGTGTGGCGGCTTTGGCAGAGGCAGTTACACGTCTACAAAGATGGTGTCGTAGGGTGGTCTGCGGTGCGTGGGGGCTGTGGGACCCTGTGAGGGAGACCTGGGCATCTCTGGGACCAGTGGCAGAGACACTCAGGTCAGTATGAATGAGGTTGGGGCGGGGCATCCAGCAGTGCTCCGCTCTCCTCCATGTCCAGCTGTGGCCGTGACAAGCATTTGTTCACTCCGGACGGTGCTCTTCGTCTCTTAGTGTCAAAAGGAACTGTCATTAGGTTGAAGCAACTTCCAGCTTAGAGACCTCTGTACCTTGTCTGAGATAGGAGAACAACTTTGTGTTTGGGCCTCAACTGAACTGGGCGCTGTCATCTGGGGACTGGTCTGGGGGGGCCGGCAGCCCAGCATCTTTCTGTCTACCCATTTGTTTGATCATTTATTCATTCATTCATTCATTTATTCAACCAACAAATATTGTTTGAAACGGACTCCGCGCCAGGTACATTGGGTATGGGGATACAGTGGTGAGCAGAAAGAGACCCATCCCCTGCTTTTGTGGTTTTCTGTTCAGTGGGGAAGACAGGCACTTATTAGACAATCACATTAGTTAATTAATTAATTACGTTAACATGTATGTATAATTGCAGACTCTTAAAAGGGCTTTGAAGAAAAGGTACATGGTGTTTTGAGAGTTAACAGGTGGGCCCCTTCTTGGCCCCCAGAAAGTCAGGTCACGACTCTTCATACCGGTTGACCTTCTTAAGTGGAGGGAGTAAACCAAATATAATGGCGAACACAATGAGAAACAGGATCATGGTGATGAATAAGCTGATCACTGCCAGGCCTCCCTGGTCCCATGGATTCTGCCAGAACTCATCATTCCACATGAGCTTCTGGTTTGTCAGTTTGTCCGTGTGAACCTGGAAAAGAGGGGACAGAGGCCTTGAGTGCCAGGGCCTCTCCAAGGCCCTGTCCCAGGAGCTGCTGTCCACCCCCACTTCATCCTCTGGAGCGGCCTCAGACCAGCTGTCCCACCTCTGCAGGGATGCTGGGCTCGACGCCCTGGTGTGAGCAAGCACTTTCCCATCCCTGAGATCTACTCAGCTAGAATCTAAAACGCACCGCTACAGATCCTTGCTGTTTTCCCTGCCTCAACTGCCAAACATTTGGGAAGCATTTTGAGAGATCAGCATCAGAGTCAAGGAGCGGACTGAGTCCAGCCGAGGCCTCAGTAGCTCCCCGGGAGGCAGCTGGAAACAGAAGAACTAGCTAATCGTGAAGCAGCTCAGGTGGGCAGGCTGCGGGCCGGGAGCCAGTTGAGGGGAGTAGCGGCAGGAAGGAAGGAGTCACTACCTGATTCTGCTGTTAACACTCCCGTGTCCCAAGAGCGGGCCGGTCAGGGTAATCCCGCAGACCCCACGCTTTGGGGGCCCCAGCCGCACCCTGACTGTTGGGAGGAAAGGTGTTGTCATGGCCAAGTAGCCCTGACCAGACCTCATTGCTGTCACGGGAGCGAACAAAGGGGGCTAGGGCCTGTTGCCTAGCAACTGCCTTCCCCTTCTGCCTTTCATACTTACCCCTTCAGCTGCGTTCTGTTCTTTTTGTGATGTCGTTTTGGGGGCTGCTCAGGGTAGTATGTTCAGGCGTCCTCACCGAGAGAAGTCAGGCTTGGGGTAGGGTGGGGAGGGAGACTGGATCCAGGACCCTTGCGTCAGGCCACCTGTCTGCCTTACCTGTGGCTGGGTCCTGCCTCTCCTCTCTGTCTAGCTGCCAGCCTGTGGACTGGGAGGTCCAGGCCAGAGCACAGGAAGCCCAGGACTCCAGGAAGCCCTGGGCTGGAGCCGCACCCGGGCTGCTCTCTTCCTGCGGTGCTGTGGGGCTGGTGAATGGTTAACTAGCTCTAGCTGGCGCCTTCTGGAACGAGGTCTTTATCACCATTGAGGCCCCAGGGTCCTGTGGAGGCTAACTTTTCCCTAGTGCCTTTGCCAGCCTCTCAGCTGCTTCATGTGGTTGGGTCCTACCCACTGGTGTGATGGATGGGGCAGCGAGGAAGCAGAACTGGAGACCTAGCGGCCACCATTTATTCCTTAAAGTTAGGATTCAAGTGCTTGGTGTGGCCAGGAACTGCGCGAGGTACCTCATGTCCATTGTGAACCAAGTGAGGCAAGTCCTGCCCATCCAGCCTTCCATTCTAGCTCGCTGGTCCTCAGCCCTGCTCATTAGAATCATCTGGGCCCTGCCTGGTATCACTTAGCTCAGTCTCTGGGCAGTCAGAGCCCCGTGCTCTATAAAGCCTCTGGGCCAAGGCTAACGTGCAGCCGGGGTTGGAGGAGACAGATGATGAGCGAGTTCAGTAAAGTCCTTCTTGACTGTCATGGGCTCACCTGATGTTTCAAGTTTCCCTCCATAAAACATACTGACGCTTGGCTGCTGAATGCTTCCAACCGGCAGGCTGGTCTCTAGCACAGCCGTCTACTTCCTCCATCAGTGAAGTTGGATGCTTATCAGGAGTCAGCTGTTTGTTCCCAAACCTGTTTGTGGCATTTGTCCTTGTTGTACTGACATAATCACACTTAATGTTACATAAAAACATGGAGCAACAGGAATCGTCGAAACCCCAGTTTTACAGCTGGGGAGCAGGCACCGAGGTGAAGCAACTCACCCAAGGTCATCCAGCTAAGAAGTAACTGCTCAGGGGTTTAAACCCAGCTGTGGAGCTTGGCTGCAGAGCTGAGCCCGGAAGCTCCCTGCCACACCTCAAGGGGGCGGGGGTAGTGTGGGGTCCGGGGGGGTGGTGGTGGGAGTTGTTGCTATAAGCACCTATTTGACCACTTTGGAATGACTTTGGAATCACTCAGTATGTCTGTCAAAACAGATGTGGCAAGACAACTGGAAACATGTTGCAAAAATCCAGGATTTCACACGCCGATTTCTGTGGATGCCTTTTAAGTTCTTGTTCTGCTTTGTAGTAACCACAGTTAGCAAATAGCCAATATAGGAACTCTGGCCAGCAAACCCCACACTCGGAGGAAAGGCGTTGGCCCTACAGCAAAAAGATTGGCCAAGGAATGTGCACGTATATGTTTCCATTTAAAATGAGATGCATGGGGAACGTTTTGTGTCATGTATACAAAAGTGGCTTTAACCAACTCTTCCAGTTAATTGCTGGCCCTGATCAGAAAATCCTATGGAAATGATCATCATGAAGGGGACATTATGGGAAGAGGTGGAGAATGCTGTTGGTGTGTGTGGTGTAGCCTGGCCTGGGGGCGGAGGGGATCCCCCGTAAGGAGTGAGGTTAGGCTGAGGCATGAAGACCACGGAAGAGGTAGGACCAGGGGACGGTGTTTCATGGCAGGCAGCAGGTCCTGAGGAGGGTGAGGAAACTACTTTTGAGAACAAAATTGTCCTCAGTTTTGGGGTCTGGAAGTTGTGTTACCCACAGGCAACTATGTCGTGAAGATTTTTACTGTAGGTTGCTCTTGAACGTTAATGCTTGAGAAAACAGCTTTAGGAGAAGAGTGTTTTATGTGCTCTCTGCCAGGTTTTGCTAATGAGATTCTTGTACCCGGGGCTCTACTGTGGTTTCTGATAAGGCATAATAGCCGGTAAAATGCACAGATCTTGAGTGTGGACCTTTGGAGGAAGCGAGAGGCTCCTGTGGAGTAGAGGCCAGAGTCAGGGGAGGCCTGATGAAGCTGGGAAATCGGTGCAGCAATGAGCGCAGGCAGACTTGGGGGTGGCTTGTTCCAGTGGGCCTGGTGGCAGGAATGGAGACCTGTGATAGCCAGATGCCCTTCAGGGCGCAGACAGCCTGCTGGCCTCCCCTTCCATGGCCACTATTGCTGTACCTCTCTTTTTGTTCTTTCCCACAATGGGGGGATTGCTGCTTCCTCTCCCTGCCTCTCTTCCCTAGAAGACCCGTGCTGGGAATGTGCCAGGCTGCTGTCGCGCTGGAGCCGATCTGATTTGTTGAGCTGAGTGGGACCAAAGCCTGCCCAGGACTGCCGTGGGGAGCCGTTAGTGGTGGGGCTCTGCGTGGGCCAGTTTGCTGCCAAGTGGGAAGGAGTGAGCCTTCCCAGCAGCGCAAGGATGGCATCTTATTTGGGCTCAGCAGTTAGGAGGAGGAGAATGCCAAAGAAATGGCCCATGGTCGCCACCTCTTGGCAGTCAGACCATGGAGCCAGAATCTCCTAGCAAAGAGGTACAGCCTCAGGAAGGGACGTTCTTAGTGCTGATGTAAACTTGCTTAAGGGAGAGGCCCATGGGAATTGGGCTGCCCCGCTGTTGAGCATCTCCTCAATTGAGGGCTTCCTGGGGCCCCTCCAGCTCTTGGTGCCTAGACTGAAAAGGGCAGGGTTTCCCAGCTGGGTCCCTCCCACCTTCCCTGTTTTCCTTCTGGGAGGGAGACCTAGTTGGGCCCCACCCTAGCTCTTACTTCTTCGGGCTCCACCCACTCACAGGGAGGTGATTTTAAGACAGTTTTGGGTATGGGATCTAAGATTGGTTGATGGAGGATAATGGGATGGGAGCCTTATCTGCACTGCAGCTGGGAGGCCTCAGGGCCTGGGTGTGGTGGGCAGGGGTTCTGCAGCTGGGTGGGCTGGGTCCAGAGGCTGGCTCTGCCACTCTTTAGCTGGTTGAACTTAGGAAAGTGACCCAGTGTCGCTAAGGCTCAATTTCCTCATGTCTAAAATAGGGATAATAATGGTACCCATGGCACTGAGGCTGTTGTGATCAAACAAAATCACCTGCATCAGAATGCTTTAGGCTTGGGGCACCTGGGTGGCTCAGTTGGTGAAGCGTCTGCCTTCGGCTCAGGTCATGATCCTGGGGTCCTCGGATCCAACCTCACATCGGACTCTGCTCAGTGGGGAGACTGCTTCTCCCTCTCACTCTTCCTCTGTGCCCTCCCTGCCCCCCCCCAAATAAATAAAATCTTAAAAAAAAAAAAAATGCTTTGGGCAGTGACCAAGCAGACATAAGCCTTCAGGGAATTTCAGCCAAACTGATCATCACCTGCCACCTTCACCATCCTCATCGTTATCATTGTTATTCTGAATCCCATTCTTGTGGGGTGGGTTCAGGCTGGTTCTTGAATTTCTTTTCTTTTGTGTGGAAGTACTTCCTCTCTGGGTCTTCAACCTAAACCAAACCCGTCAGACAAGTCAGTGGACACCAGGAAGTGAAACCAGCCAGAGTTTCTCCCACCTGCTCGGCATCCCCTCTGCACTCCGTTTTTCTAGATAGGGCTCCACCCCTAGTGACTCTGGGGGACCAGCGGGGATGGAGGGGGAGGTACCACGGAGAGCTTTTTGACTCCCCCAACCTCTTTCCTGGGTTGGCAGCTCTACCTGGAAGAGAAAGTGAACTGAAGGGAGGGAGGCAGGGTGGTGTTACATTGTGACAGGGCCAATCCTTAAAATGGGTCCATGTTGCTCTTGTTTAGAGGGGCAGATAATGACGATGGTTCATATCTCCAGAGCTCTTAGGATATGCCCAGTACTGTGCCAAGTGCTTGCTGTAGATCATCTCAGTTTCTCCTCAGAAGCTCGCCCCAGGAGGCAGCTACCGGGGTTAGCGAAGTCTCAGAGGGGAGGAAATGTGGCTCGAGGAGGTCGAATCACTAACCCGCATTCACACAGCTGGTGAGTGGCGGGGTGAGGATTTCCTCCCGGACAGCCTGGCACACGATGGGGAAAAGACTGAGGGGTCAGGATGCAGGTTATGGACAACAGTAGGGGCCTGACCTCTCTTCTCTGACTCCAGAAGTTTGGGAAGACCCGGTGGCCTGAGCCCGCTGGTGTGGGGTGTGCAGGTAAAGTAAGCGGTGGCGGAAGCTGTGGAGCGGCCTTCCTGAGTCCAGAACCCGGGTCCATGCAGTGGGGGCATCTGGAGCCAGAGCTCGTTAGCAGTTGCTGCCGACGGGACTTTCACCCTCACCCTTCCCCTGGTTCCCTCTTGCATGGCATTCCTGCCTGTGTGTTTTTCCAGCTTTCGTGGGCACAGGGAGTGCAGAGGCCTGGCAAGGACAGTCACCGGCCACACCCCTGGAATTCTGGCACATTGCCCTTCAGAAGCACCGAGCCCAGGCCAGGGAGTCTGGCGCCGCAGAAACACATAAACAGAAAGCTTTTACTGGGAAAGAAATGGGCAAATACCGGAGCAGAATACTGACATGCTCCCCTCTGGTGGGAAGCTTGGGATCCAGTAGCTATTGCACAAAGCCCCTCTTTGGCGTGGGGGCCCCAAGGGCCAGCTCCCCACAGATGCAGGCTGTTCTCCATCCAAGTATGGGGACCCTGCTTCTGTGTTTTGTTAAGAGGTGCAGGTTGGGAAAGAATCCCGTTTTTGTTTACTTGGTGTTTGAAACAGTTGACTCCTCCCCGGCCCCCGGAGTTCCCTGGCAGGTCAGAGTTTGGTGGCTGTCCCAGCCCTTGCTTCCTTGGTAAGGCTGCAGGTGGCAGGTTCCTGGGCAGGGCCGGAGCCGGGGCCACGGAGTGCCGTCTTGTGGGCTGAGGGCCACAGGGCCAGGTGGCACCTGGGGTCATGGCTCTGGCAGCCTCCTCGCCAACGTGCCGTCCTCGTGTCTGCCCCTCACGGTGGGGTTACGGGCCGGGCATGGACCTTCCCGCGTCTGCGCTCAGCGGGGCAGCAGCAGCAGGCGCTCAGCAGCAGTAGCAGCACGGTAGCTGGGTGGGGGAGAGAGGAGCAGGGAGCACGGGAAGCCCGGGCGGGGGCGGAGGGGAGCACACACCCCCGACTTGAAAGGAAAGCCCTCTGGAGGTGTGCGGGATCTTTGCCCAAAGAGTCTGGTGGGAGGTGTCGGCTGTCCCCGTGCCGGCCACGGGGCCCTGACCTCCCTGTCCTGCCTCCTCCGCTGCCCACAGCCTCGCTCCTTCCACCCCTGGTTGGGATTCCGGGCTGCCTCTGGGCCCTGCTTCCAGCACCACCCCATCACTGGAGCAGCTTGTCGAGGATTAGGGCGGTCCCTTGGCTTTCCCCCAGGGACATCTGCTTCTCCTCGGTCTGGGGGACACCTAGCCAGTCCTCTGGCCAGCACCACGGTCTCAGCTTTCCCGGATGCCAGGAAGAGCCAGGGCCGCCGGGGAGAATGGGAGAGCCCCAGCTTACCTGTGAAAAGGAGGATGACCGAGAAGGCCACGATCTCCACAGGCTCGGCCTGCGGTAGTCTCTGCAGCTTGAGCAGCAGCTTCTCACCCATGGAGCGCATCTCCTGCACAAAGCTGGCAGCTGCCATGGTGCGCCGGCTCCTGCCGGGCTCCTGCCGGACTCCTGCCGGGCTCCTGCCGGGCTCCTGCCGGGAGTGCTGAGCAGAGACAGGGCTGGGAGGCCCCACCCACCTGCAGCCCGCAGAACGAGTTCGTCAGGTCTCACCCCTGTACCCCTGTGGCTCATGAGCGGGGAGGGAACCACTGGGGCCCTCAACCCCGACCCAGCTGACACCACCCGTGGTGGGGGAAGCTGGTGACGGCAGGGAGCCCGAGGCCCTGCCATGGGGGCTGCCCAGCACAGTCAGACATAGGAGAGGTCTGTCAGCCGGCCACGGTTGGCCAGGGTTCCCGACTTCAAGGTGGGGTGACTTCACTGTTACATTCCTTTGTCTCAGGCACCACTCCTGGTTTTGCTGGGGCGCCTAGGGCTGGCACAGCTCCCCTGGTGACCCCTGGGTCCTTCAGGACTTTAGGTGCCTCCCCAGTTCCCAGCAGGGAGACTGGGCTTTAGGATTCCAGCCTGGTACTCTTGCCTCCCATCATATGTGGGGCAGAAGGATTAGGTTCTTCTTCCAGCACGCACATGGGGGCTTCTAGCTAGGGTCAGCTGGAAGTGAGAGCTAACGGGGAGGTGGTCTGAGCCCCTTCAGGCCCCCCCCCCCAGCCCAATTTCTTTACTCATTCAGTGTTCTTTGAGGAGGAAGAGATGACGTTGTGTTCCTGCAGTTTTTCCCAAGGGGATCCTCTCAGGATGGGATCAGCCTGGTTTACCAGCCCCTCCTCTGCTGGTTCAGGCCAGGAGAGTCCCCTCTGCCCCTACCCCTGCCCCAGCTATGTGGCAACTCAGCCCTCCAGGCCCCTGACTGAGAGCTTCTTCCTGTCCAAGGGTGCCCGACAGGCTGAAGGGGAAGGTCCAGGCTGGGACTGTGAGTTGGGGCGTGCTCGATGTCAGTGTCTTTCCCCTCCGGCCTCAGCCAATCAGTGGACACAAGGGAGCAAGTGCCTCTTCAGAGATGGACCAGGGACAGCTTGTGCCAACCCAGCCTGAACTTGTTCACCAAGGCAGCTCTAATCCAAGGGAGGGTAACAGGTGGCCAGGGGCTCGTGCCAGACCTGAGGATCTAATTACTGCTGCCTTGTCCTGGGTCGGGGCCAGGCAGGTTCTCCTGAGATGGCCGCAGTCTTGGAAGCCGGTCACTGCTGGGACTCCCGCCACAGTAGAGCTGTCTTAGAACTACCTTGAAGGTCGTCTGCTTGAACCTTTTACCCTGTACCTGGCTCCCTGCACTCCTTTTGGCATGCAGCCTTTTTGTGAGCCTCTCTTGGTGAGATGGGGGTTCCCACCTGCTATGGCAGCCTACCGTCTTCCTTCTTGGAACAGCGCTGATCGTTGTAAGGTGGGACCTCCTCCTCACCTCATTGGTCCCGCCCGTGGTCACACAGGACACTTGTACCCCTCTTCTGCCTCGCGGGCCTTCGGGACCTGGACGGCAGCTGGCATGTGCCTCCCGTGTCTCCTCTTCCACAGGGTAACTGCTCTCCGTTGGTCAGCTGCCGCTCCAGGGGGCATTGTTTCGATGCCGCCTGCCCCCTTCCCGCTTCCGTGACATGGACGTGTCTCACTTTGCCTCTCTGAGTCTGTTTCTTTTCCTCATTTTACGTGAGAGGAGATGCCCATCTTTCGAGGCTGTTGGATTGACTCCTGGAAGCATAGCAGTGGCTAGCCCAGATCCTGGCACACGTTGGGGCCCTGCACATGTGATTCCCCTCGGGGCGGGGGGCGTCTGGCCACTGCAGGAGCATCGAGGAAGCCTTTGGGGGCAGTCGTACCCCCTTGTACACTGTTTCAGAGACCCTCCCCAAACACCTCTGGGGAGCTTCATCTATGTCCTGCGTTCCCAGGATGTTTGTGGTGTGTGAGGTGAAGGTAGGTGGTGGGGCAGGCTGGAGACGGGAGCTGTGTTTTAAGTGATGGTGAGGGTAGCAGGCAGATGGGTCCCTGGAGGATTAGAGGGTTTCCTGTCAGAAGTGGGAGGCTCCTTGGGCGCCTGGGTGGCTCAGTTGGTTAAGCGACTGCCTTCGGCTCAGGTCATGATCCTGGAGTCCCTGGATCGAGTCCCGCATCGGGCTCCCTGCTCAGCAGGGAGTCTGCTTCTCCCTCTGACCCTCACCCCTCTCATGCTCTCTTTCTCATTCTTTCTCTCAAATAAATAAATAAAATCTAAAAAAAAAAAAAAAAAAGTGGGAGGCTCCTGGAGTTTAGATCCCCCCTCTTCTCTCACACCCCACCCCAGGGTCAGCATGTTTCTGCAAAGGAGATCAAGATCCCGGTTTCCAAGTGTACTAAGGGGCACGGGGTCCTAGAATGCCGTGGTCATCTACCCCTGCTTCCCTTTATGTATGGGAAACAGAGCTGGGAGAGTAGGAAGAGTAAGTGGCTCCTCTGAGGTCACACAGCAGGATGGGGAGCCTGGCCAGCCCCCCTACTGCATCACGCTGTCTCTCATGGAGGCCTATCTTAGGCAGCCTGCTCTCTGGCTGGCAAGGCAAGTCAGCCTCCAGCGCGGCCTACTGAGGGCACCATCCATGCAGTAGGCGCAGTGCAGGGACTAGGGCCCCAGAGCCCTCTAGAAGTGGGTGTGCTCTGCCTGATCAGCCCCATTCCACACTCATGAGTCTGGAGCACTGCTTTTATTCAGGCACCTCATGCCCAGGCCAGGGCCACACCTATTCTCTGAGAACCACATGTAGCTTGTCACCAGACGGCCAGATCTTGTCTCAGATTCACCAAACTCCTTCCCACGCATAGGGCCCCTCTCCTCTGGTCACACTGAACACGCCCCGCCCCCGCCCCCTGTTGACCAGTGAAGTGGACTTGCACCAGGAGGGTGGTCCCCTCTCATTCTGGGGCCTCTCTGGGCATCCCCAATTCCCGTGTTTTCAGGAGTGCAGTAGCCTACCTGCTGGTCTCATTCCTGGAGGAGGGAACAGAGGTGCCCAGCAAAGCCCTGGGGGAGACTTTGCATAGGGCTCAGGAGTTGGGCACCTTTTCTCCTCCCCTCTTCGTCTCCGCTTGGTCTGGCTTCTTCAGCCTGATTGGCCCTGTGCCTGCATTGCCTAATGTAGCCATCAGAGACTCCTTGAAAGAGGAAGCGGGCAGAGGCCACCTGGGCAAGAGCGGCTTTTTCACTTGTGTTTCCAGGTCCAAAGACCCGGGGAGGGATTGTGGAGGGGAGGGCTCTGCTTGTGAGCAAGAAGCGGTGTGGAGACCTGGCCATTCTGAGGGGTGTGATCCCCAGAGCAGGGAGGATGCAGGTTGGGCCCAGGCTGCTTGGCTGTGCAGGAAAGGTGGGCTTTGTTGGTCAGAAGCTTTGGCTCTGAAGTCGGCCATCCTCCAGGCATTATGAAGTCAGGACGCTACAGAGTCCCACCCAGAGGACTCTGGGGCATAGGGCCCCACTCTGGGAGGAATGCCAGTCCACGCTAGTGGCAGGCCGTGCCTGTGGCCGTGTGGCCGTGGATGGCATTGTGCCTTTGCGCCCAGGGCTCCTCTGGTGAGCTGAGTTAGCAAGCTGTACCAGCTGTGGGGTTTCATCCCGGGCTGCTCACTGATTCTGTCTGGGCTATGAACGGGATGGGGCCACTGGACAACCGAGGTTCTGCCCCGAAGGCTGACAGGGAACCCCCTTTTTTTTCAGTTGACGTTCTGCCATTTCCACCTTGGGCTTGAGCAGAATAAACTTCAGTGGGTACCATGGGAGCTGGAGGGACCTTGTTCTCCTAAGAGGGAGGAGGCACATTCTAGCAGGTCCCAGGCACTCTTCCCAGTGGGCTATTTAAAGAGAGGCCCGGGGGGTGCCTGATGCCTGGTGCCCAATATAACCAGCAGTCGTCAGGTGACCGTGCGGTATGTTCCTCAGCCGTGGTTCTGTAGGGAGTCCCAGTTCCCAGCTGTGACCCAGGAAACGTGGGTACTCTGAGGCTGGCTGCTTCTTGTCCCTTTTACTTTCTCAGGTTTGGAGGGAGGAAGACAGGGAAGGCCAGAGCGGGTACTGATGATCACGTTTATCTTTCTGGTCTATCTCAAGGAGATAGGAGGGTCATCCATTCTCCTTCCAAAACTGTACTTCCCCATGAACCAAGGCAATCAGAGTCCGTCCCAGCCCTATGAGGCTCGGGAGTGCTTCGGTTGGAAGCAGCCTAAGCAAGTGGCTTCCCATGGCCCCAGGAAGGGAGAGCAGCCTTGGCTGCCTGTGTGTGGCCCTTCTAGGAACCTTTGGAGGGTGCTCAGTGGCTGAAATGGCAGCCCATGGCAGGGGAGGTGAGCCGGGCAGAGGTGAAGGCTGGCAGAGTGGGAGGGACCAGAAAACATTCCTTTGTGTGGCATCTCCTGGCACAGAGAACCTTGTGAGAGAGCAGGCGGGCATCCTGCAGGCCAGACAGCTGCCACTGGGTCCTGAAGCTTCCCGGTTTCCTCCTTGCAAAACTGATATTCCAACCCCAGGGGCCCTTTGTGGAAGAGAGCAGGCAGCACGCCGGCCTGTTTAGGACTGATAAGTGGTGTGCTGATGGCTCGGGGCCCCTGTCATCTTGTCATGGTGGGTTGCAGCCACTCTTGCCCCACCGGGCCCTGTCTTGTTTGAGAAACAGCTATGATGGGGCAGACTGATGGTTGTGGCAGATTTGCGGGGTCCAGGGGCCTGACCAGTAAGGCAGAGGTGTCCACTGGGCACTGCATCAAGCCTTAGACGATGCCCTTTTCTGCCTTGGCTCCAAGCTGCTGTGGGAAGTAGACATTTGAACCCAGAGCAGTCCTGCTTCCCTAACCCCGTGGCTTTCCAGGACCGGAGGAGGCACTTCCTGCTGCTAGGGATGGTTCCCCCAGCCCCAGAAGCCAGGCATCACCCTGCTGTTCCAGCTCAGCGCCTGTGTTCAGGGGACCCAGACCACCTATGTCCTGTGGCTGCAGGGACTCAGCTCCCCACCCGCTTGCCTTGCAGATCCGAGCCAGCAGGGGTAGCCCTGGGCTCACCACTGCGCCCTTCCCTTACCCAGCCCTGCCCACTGCCTGCAACACGGAACTGGCGCCTGGCCCCTCTCTGCCATGCCTGGCTCATCGCTGCAGGGCTTTTAGTCTCCCCAGCCACCAACCCAGGCCAAATCCCACAGCCTCTTATGAGCCAAGAACACTTGGACTGATCCTTGGTTTCCACTTTTCCCTAGATTGTTGTTTTTCTTTCTAAGTAGATATTAGCTTGTTTGCTTTGGGGGAAACATCTGGGGGGCGGGGAAGGGAGACTTTAACCCTAGGGTGGGGGCAGGGAGGCAGGAGGAGCAGGCAGCCTCGGCTCATGGGGCCCTGCCCAAGGGGGCTGCTCCCGGGGCTGCTTGAAGAGCCGTCTTGGGCTCAGCATTCCAGTGGCACGGCAGAGGGCCAAATACCAGGCGGGTCCTCCACCAGCCTCACCATCATCGCCTTCTCCCCACCCCACCCTCAGAGTCAGGCCCTCATGCTTCTGGCGCAGCATTCAGGGAGACTTGGGAGCTCACGGGATTCCAAATGGGCCCAGGGAGGAGCACCTGGGCTTAGCTCTGAGCTGAGGACACCTGGCAGTGAGTGGGCCAAGCCCCTCACGCGAGGTGGCAGCTGCCTCGCTGATGCAGGACACAGATGGGCAGGGCTGCTGCGGGTACCGCCACGTTCCTGGGGGGCGCGAACTGGCGGGGCAGACCCTGCGCCGAGCCGCCTCCACTGGGAGAAAGCAGGCACACAGAGGGCTCTGCATTGATCCTGGGAAAAAGGGAAGCTCAGCGGGCAGGCAGCAGTTCTCTCCCAAGCCAGGAAGGCCAAATCCCTTGTTTAAGCCCCCGAATAGAACAAGCTTAAACTAACTTGCAGAGTAAGCAGGCACTTGGGGCCCCTCTGCGTGCTCAGCAGGCCGGGAGGAAAGCGCTCAGCCCGTGTCCCCCCAGTGCCGGGTCCCAGCAAAAGAAGGGAGAGCCCACGTTTAAATGAAGTTGCACCCCCGTGAGCCTCTGTGTTCCAGGTAGATGGTGGCTCTCCACCCTTGGGGCAGGGGACCCTGGCTGCCCCGCACCCCGCCCCCCCCCGCAACCCTATCATCTGTGGCTGGCACCACTCACCTAGGAACTCGGGTGTGGGGTTGGGGGGCAGCCGCACATGCCGGGGAGCCCAGCAGCCTCCTGGGGCTGTCTTCGGCCCAGCCACCACCTCTTCCTTCCTTCTCGGATGCCTCTTTCCTGACCTGCCCCTGGGCGCCTTCCTCAGAGCGTGTGGAACTCCCGGCTGCTGACAGCCAGCTGCTGTCTCGGCCTTAGCTTTTCTGTTGTTGGTCGTCCTGGAGATCCAAGTGTCAGGTTACATGGGGCGGTCACCAAGTGGGGGGGGGGGCAGTGCCACTGCCTCCTCTGCCCCGGTGAGGGAATCCCTGCTGGGACCTTGGCAGCTGGCTTCAGGCTCCTGTGCGCTGTGCTGCCCCTGGAGGTCTGGCTGGGCGCGCTCGGCTCTCCTGTTCCTCCTCTTCCTCTCCTCTCCCTCTGGGCGGGTGTGTGCTAAGCCATTGTGGGCTGGGCCTGGGCCGGGAGCTGATAAAAGAGGAGGTCCGCTCTCTTGTTCCCTGGGAGGCTCCACCTGAGCCTTGGGGTGGCGGAGGGAGGCCGCACAGCACTCCCAGCTCTTTGGCCCCCTCCCTACCCTCAGAAGGGCTCTGGGCCCATCCCCCCCAACCTATCTCTCTGGAGACTCCCTGGCTGGTCCCGCCCTCTGGCCCCTCTGAAGAAAAAAAGTGAATAGTGGGGGAGCTGCCAGCCCACCCACAAGGCCAACCCCCTGGGGAGGCATCTTGGGGAAGAACTTGGGGGTGACTCGAGAGTAACCTGAACGTGGCCTGCTTGCCCGGGGAAGTGCCTGGTGTTCCTCAGCCCCAGGAGGAGGGAGGACCCTACTGATCAAAGTCTTTCCAGTGGGTGTTTGCTGGAGCTGTCCCCGCACGCCTGGCCCTGGCTGGCAGGGACGGGCTCCAGGGCTCAGTGGCTGGCAGGGCCCTTTGACATTTGGTTGGTTGTGCCACCCCAGCAGGACAGGAGCCGACCCCAGCCCGCATCTGTGAGCTCTCAATGGAGCCCTTTGAGTGTGAGCACAAAACCCCAGTGAGTCCGGGCTTGAGGGAGGGTGGGGGGAAGGAAGCCAACCGTGTAGCCACACCACTTGGATGCCAGAGCCTCCCAGAGGCTGGACAGGCGGCCACTGTGCAGATGCACAGACTGGCGATGCAAAGAGTCCCACGGTGATTTAGGAGTGGCAGGAACAGTGCCCTCTGGTGGCTGCCTGGGCCCCCTTGCCATCTCCTGCCGTTCAAAGCTGCATTCTCTAAACAAGGCAGCCAGACCCCACTTCCTAGGGCCTGTGTAACCATCAGCTCTTGTTCCTGGTGCCTGCCCCTCAGGGGCTCAGCTCCTGAGAGTGTTTCTTGCAGTTCCAGGTGGTGCCCACGTTGAGAGGCGTTCTGGTTAGTGACGCCACCTATGCTTGTCCCCGGCCGGGATGTGGTGCCTGGACAGCCCTCCCTCTGCCGCCCAGTCTCACAGTCTCCCCTACCCCGTGCCACATTCCTGCGGCAAGACTGGCCCTTGGGAAGGGCCCTGAGAGATCTGTGGCCCCTTCGGGGGCCTCTGCAGCTGCCCCAAGGACCAACTGTGCCCCCATCCTGGGACTCATAGGAGAGACAGCTGGAGTCTGGTACCCGCAGCAAGGGGGCTGTGGCAGGGTTGAGGCACTGGGGGGTGTGATGAGACTCCTGCCAGGGCTGGTCTCCTCGCTGCCCTCACAGTGAGCAGCATATGATGCCGGCTCTCAGAGCTGCTGGTTTCCGCTCTCGGGCAGTCTCCCAGCTCCGGGCTGCATACGCAGCCTTCTTGGGAACAAAGAAGGTTGCCAAGAGATAGAAGCAGGGCAGAGTGCTGACGCAGGGGTAGGGCCACGCTGTGCTGGTCCTCCCGTCCCCCGCCTCCGGGAAAGGGTGAAGAGTCATAAAGAGGGCTCGCTGGGCGCCGTGCGCCATGCCTCAGAGCGCCATCTCCCCCAGGCCTGCAGGAACGTGTGGGCTTTGAGCCGTCCAGTGCTTCCCCTAAGGATCTGTGCCCAGAGCCGCAGCTACTCCCAGGGCGCCCCACCGCCGGAGGGCAGAGGAGAGAGCAGGAGGCCAGGACCTAGAGGAGCAACCTGTAGTGAAGCAGGACAGAGTGGGGGTCACACCCTGGCTCCTCCGGATGTGTTGTATGCCCTTGGGAAAGCTCCTTCACCTCATTGTCGTCATCTGTAAAATGGGTGACCAAATGATGCCTTGTCGGGCTCGTACAGCAGGAGGTGTGTGAGGTACTGAGTGTGGTGTCCACGTGTAAAGCTCCTCGGCCGGAGTGTGGGGAGTGGGTGGATGAACGCTGGCCTGCCTGGGTCCCTCACCCCTCACCTCTGCTGTGCTGCCCCTGCCAGGTGCCGCCATGCTGCCATTGCCAAGTACTTTGGGGATGCGCCCCCTGCCTGCACCAAGGGCTGTGACCACTGCCGGGACCCTGTGGCCCTGCGGAAGCAGCTGGAGGCCTTGGAGCATAGAAGCAGCTGGAACAAGACTTGCATCGGGCCTTCCCAAGGGAATGGCTTTGACCCTGAGCTGTATGAGGGAGGCCGCCGGGGCTATGGGGGCTTCAGCAGGTGAGGGGCTGTGAAGTCAGTCAGGGGCCCCCAACCCACTGCAAATAGGCTGGCCTCCCCCCTTGTGCCAAGGCACCCCAGTGCCATCGTTCACTCCCTGTCCCCGTGGGCCATGTCGGAGCTAGGAGCTTCGTGTTGTTCCTACCTGCCAGGCTATCAGAGACATCAGTGCCCCACCAGAAAAGCATGACAGGAGGGCCGAACCCAGGCCCAGGGCTGCTTACACCTAGCCTGTCCCCTAGGTACGACGAAGGTTCTGGAGGTAGTGGGGACGAGGGCAGAGATGAAGCCCACAAGCGGGAATGGAATCTCTTCTACCAGAAACAGATGAGCCTACGCAAGGTGAAGGGGATGGGGGCCTGCTGGGGTCACAGGTGGCCCCCCGTTCATATGCCCTCAGCCCCTACCCTGGAGCTGGATGGGGGGGGCTGTCCTACAGCTAAGTGAGATGCCTCATAGGCCCTTCATGTCATCTTCCAGGGCAAAGACCCCAAGATAGAAGAATTTGTGCCCCCAGGTTAGTACAGAAATGTCCCCAGGGGCTTTGGGGCTATTCCTAGGGTATAGATGTCTCATTGGGGGGCTGGGGACTCCAGAAAGCAGAGGTAGAGTGGACGGACCCACCCCTCTTTGCACTCCCCCCCAGATGAGGACTGTCCCCTGAAAGAGGCTTCTAGCAGGAAGATCCCCAGACTCACTGTGAAGGTAAGCGGTGGACAGCTCCTCACACCCGCCCCCCGGACTCCTTCCCCAACCCTGAGGCTTGAGTGACCGACTTCCCTCCCCTGTGTAGGCCCGTGAGCACTGCCTGGGGCTTCTGGAGGAGGCTCTGAGCAGTAACCGCCAGGCCACAGGTACCACCCATGGGTGAGTGACCTGGGTCACAGGGGCCAAAGAGGCTTCCCCAAGCCCCCGTTCCTTGTAGACCACAAGAACCCCCATCCCCTCTGGCTTATTTGGGCACCCCTCCCGCAGATTGTGACCCACCCTTCTCCCAGTGCCTGCAGGACAGTAAGCCCCCCGGGTGCCTGGGGTCCGGGTCAGAATCCCTGTGCCCACGGCCATTCCCACCAGGCCCGAAAGTCATCTCCAGGGTCCCCAGGGAGAATCCCATAGGAGCTCCACAGAGAGAGGGCTCAGGCCCGCCTGACGCCTAGTGCTCCTTCCTATCCTCAGACCCGATCTCCAGGCCAAGGCTGTGGAGCTGGAACATGAGATGTTCCGAAATGCCAAGGCGGCCAACCTGTACAAGGCCAGTGTGCTGAAGAAGGTGGGCGCTGGGCAGGGCATGCTTCTGGGCTAGGGTGGGAGAGACGGTCCCTCCAGCCTTCCAGGCTGTCTGCCTTCCTGCTGCCAGGAGGCCACTTACACGAAGGGAGCCTGACCTCCCTTTGCCGGCTGGAGGTGTTTCCAGCCAACCCCGTCAGGACTGGAATTCGACCAGTGTCCAGTTACCTGCAGCCACGAGCCCCAGAAGCCCACTTGTGGAAAGCCTGGGTTGGAGCTCTCAGGAGCTAGTGGGTGTCACGGCGTCCCTGCCCGTCCCTGAATCAGGTGGCTGAGATCCACAGAGCCTCCAAGGATGGGCAGCTCTACGACGTGGGGAGCAATACCAGGAGTTGCAGTGCGCAGGCCCAGCCCCCAGAGCCCACCGAGTATGACATCCGGCCGGCCTCCCAGGTGTCCTCGGTGAGCAGCGTCCTGGCATCCACCCCAAACCTGGGTCTGGGAAAGGCATCACGTCCTTTGTCCTCAGCCAGGGCATGGCTGCTTGCCTTCTCCTGGCATCGCAGCCCCGGCCCTAGGCGCCCCGCGGCAGACCCTCCAGCTTCCCTCTGCAGCCCCCACAGCTGTGCTCTGCTCAGCCTGACCGCCCTGAGCTGTCCTGCCGGGTCTCTCCCTCCCCACTCCCAAGAGCCCACCAGCTCAGCCCTTCCTGGACCAGCCCATGAGTGCCCTCAGAACCCTTTCTGTTCTTCACAGCTCAAACCCAAGCGGGTAGGAGCTGGTTTCCCCAGAGGCTCCTGCTCATTCCAGACGGCCACTGAGCTGATGGAGAAGATGTGGGCTGAGGAGCAAGCCCCCCAGCCAGTGTGGGGAGGTGAGCAGGAGCCCCACAGCCAGCCCCACAGCCTCCAGGGGGACTACAATGAGCCCCTCCCTGGGCCCAGAGGAGAGGCCCTTGGAAGCAGTGCTCATTGTGGGGGGTCCTCCCCTGAGAAGAAGGTGAAAAGCCCCTCCAAGGGCGGTGCCAAGGCCCGGGCCAGCAAGAAGCAGCAGCTCCTAGCCGCAGCGGCCCTCAAGGATTCACAGAACATCGCCCGCTTCTGCCAAAGGGCCAGGAGCCCATCTCCCCTCACCTCAGCCCCAGGGGCAGAAGGTGCCGGCCCTTCCTGTGAGGGAGTACAGGGACCCCCAGCAGCCCCAGAGAAGTGCACAAGGGAGGATGGAGCCCTGGGGTGTTTGGCTGCGCTCCCCCAGACCAAGGCGTGCACCGGGGAGAGGCCAAGGTAAGGGCCCTGATAGTTCTGAAATTCTCTGGAATCCTTTTTGCTAACTGGGCCTCTGAAGCTCTGGCCGTTCCTAGGGTGCGCTCTGCTGGGCCGGCTGAGCTGAGGGTGCAGCTGGTGGCTGGAGTTCTCATGCCTGCTCTCCCCTCTGGCCAGAGCCTGCACACTCAGAGACCAGGGGCCCCCTGAAGGCCAGTCCACCCCCACAAAGGAGACACACAGGGGCAAGCGGTCCAGACCCCAGCAGGTACTGACAGGGACAAGGCCATAGGGGAGGAGGCCTGTAGACCAGGCCGATACCTGTTCTGCTCTGGATGAGGGGTTTGGGGAAAATCATCTTTTTTACATCCCAGGGATAGACGGGACAGGCTGGAGGAAGCCAGCGGATGCTGAGGCCCAGTCTTCCAGAACGAGGGGAGGGGCCAGTGACAGGGAACCCAAGAGTGACTCTCCACTCTGGTCCTACACAGGAGAACCCAGAGAACCAGGCTCAGAAGAGGCCTCGCCCCTCAGCCAATGCCTCCATCTTAGCTGAGGCCAAGGAGAGCAGCTCGGCCAGCAATTGGGGCACCTTGAACCCCACAGCCCAAGATTCCCGCCTTCTCCCAGCCCCTGGCATCTCCCTCAAGGAGGCTGCAAATGTTGTGGTCAAATGCCTGACCCCTTTCTACAAGGAGGGCAAGTTTGCATCCAAGGTAAGGTAGATGGGTGGGTTCTGCCCTCCGCTGGGCCTGGGACACTTGGGCGCCGTGGGGCCAGGGAGCAGAGCCAGAGGACAAAGCAGGGTAGAAGCAGGCTAGTCCTGAGGTGGACTGCCTCCCTCCCTGGGGTCTGCCTTGCCCTTGGGTCATGGCTGAGGGCCACTGGAGGAGGGGGGCAGGGTAGGGGTCTGTGCTCTTTGCTCCTGTCACCCTCTGCCTCCAGGAATTATTTAAAGCCTTCGCCCGCCACCTCTCACACTCGCTGGCTCAGAAGGCCTCTCCTGGAAGGAGCGGTAAGTGCCCACGTCACCAGGCCAGAGGTGTTTGCGGGGCTTGGTGGTGGGGAGGGGACTGGCCCTCACGTTCCCGCTTCCCGAATCTGTAGTGAAGGAAGAGGCCCAGAATTTCATCAAGCAGTTTTTTCACGGTCGGGCCCGGTGCGAGAGTGAAGCTGACTGGCACGGCCTATGTGACCCACAAAGATGACCAGCTCCTGCCCACTAGGGCCAGAGTGCTCCCCCAGCCTCAACTGTGGGCCAGCCTGGGCCTCACTCAGGAACAGGGAAGGTGGAAAGCCTGCAGCCATCAGGGGCATCCTCTTTGCTCAGGGGCCATACCTTCCAACCATACCTTGCTTTGAAGATGGCCCCAGTCACCTCCCAAATCAAGGCCAAGGGACAGAGGCCAGCCACTTTCTGCTTGCAGGGTCTCAGGTCTTCTTCCGCCCAGCCTCCCTGCCTCTTGGCTGGGTTTTCCGAACCAGATCCCCATATTAGAAGCTTGGGGCGGGGTGGGGGGGTGGGGGGTGTGTGGCAGGAGGAAAGAATTGTAGGCCAGGGCGACGCCACCTGTCTGAGGCATTGGGCCGCCTCAGGAAGAGCCTGCTGGCCTCGGCTTCTTGGCCCACTGCCCTTTTCCCTTGCGATGCCAGCTTGTGGCCTGGCCCCAGGTGCAGAGCTTGGGAGCAGGGCAGCAACTAGGCCCTGCTCTCTGCTCAGCTCCTGGTCAGGAAGGCCGGGCCGGACGGAGACTTAGCAGAGAAATAAAGTCCTGTTGGTTTTGACACACACCCCCACAAACACAGCCTTTTTCTCTTGGGAGTTTTATTTCCTCACTGTTTGCTTCCCCCAGGCCTGGATTCGTGCTGATGTTAGCCAGGGCCTGGGGCCAGCTGGGCACCCCCCCTTCCCCAGCCTGGGCAGCATCAGATGCCCAAGCGAGTTCCTGCAGCCCCTGCTCCAGGCCCCCCCCAGGGGGAGTCCTGCTTTCTCAGCTGATGTCACTGGAGCAGCTCCTGCCTCGAGGCCTCCACATGGGCCAGCAGCGCTGTGCTGTGGCAGGTTCCAGAACAGCCAAGTGGGGAAGTCCAAACCAAAATGGCCTGACAGCACCCAAGGGAGACCTTCCCTGTCAGACTTGGACCTGGGAGGGGGCCCCTTCCTCATCTCCTCCCCTCCTCCATTCCTCTTGGGTGAGGCCGGCCGCTAGCTGGAAGCAAGGCTGCTGTCCAGCAGGAAGGTGATGGTGTACTTCAGCTCCTGGGCCTGCCCGGGGAACAGGCATGTGAGGACAGGGCTCCCCAGTGTGCCCCCCGCCCTGGCCCACACCACACCTGAGCCCCAGGCATGAGCATGGGCCCAGGCTCCGGGCATGCCAGGCCCGGGTCAGGCACTCCCCGCCTTGCCAGGGTGTCTGTCGTCAGAGGCCCCGGCCACTCACCTTGGGCAGCTCAAACCAGATGGTGTGGGGGCTGTCAGCAGAGCCGTAGTTGAGTTCCAGGCCAGGGGGCCCCCTACTCTCCAGGGGGCTCAGCAGGTGGAGCCGGTGCAGGTCCCTCAGGGCGATGGAGCAGCACCGTTTCTGGGGCAGCAGAGACAGCAGAGCCTGGGGTCACCATGGGGGACGGGAGAACGGCACAAGGGTGCTCAGACTGGTACTGGGGCAGGAGCCTGCCCACCTGGCTGTAGGGGTCCATGAGGAGGAGATGCTGGCGGTTCAGTCCCAGGAGGCTGGGTCCGGGCAGGGCCAGTTGACTCACGCGCAGCACCACATAGACAGTGTAGCCAAAGAGGGGCAGCTGGCTCACAGCCTCTGGGAACGGAGGGGCCAGGATAGGTGTTCTGGCCGTTCGGGCCCTGGGACCTGCCCGACTTGGCCCCCAGGTTGGATGAGCGGGGCAGGGCAGGTAGAGAAGCTTCCTCAGCCCCTCCACCCCCCCTTCCCTTCTGGGCCTCTTGCCTCGGCCCCTGCAACTCCCGGGCCCCAGACCCACCGATGAAGTTGATCTGTGCCTCTTGGGAGCTGCAGACTTGCAGCTGCCTCAGCTCCTGGTCCATCAGGTTCTTTATGATGGCTATGTTCACCTTCGATTGCAGCGGCTTTGGCAAGTAAGCCAGCAGGTCTCGCCTAGGACACAGACCGGTCAGTCAAGGCTGGGTATACAGCAGGGGCTAAATAAATGAGCAGGGGCTACTGTGAGTGAGATTGGGGATCCAGACTTACGAATGAGGCCTGGGCCCTGCCTATGAGGAGCTTGGGGTGGGCAGGTCAGGTGTACATAACCTCCACGACTCCAGGCCCATCAGGTTAAGGCCATGAAGGGTACAAGTTGAGCAGCCTTGACATTGGAAGACCGGGTGGGGGATGCGGGGGCTAAAGGAGAGGCCCTTAGGGTACGTGCTGAGGTGTGGGCCTCAGCACCAGCAGGGATCAGGGGTGGCAGGAGGTGTGGGGCCGTGTGCACACTCACTCCGACAGGTGGTCCTCTTGGTCCTCTTGGGGCTTGCTACGGTGCTGCAGGGCAGCCAGCCTGGCGAGTCGGGTGCTGGCCTGGGGGCTGACCAACAGCTTCCCCTGTAGGTAGTCCTGCAGCACCTGAGAGGGGACGGCAGTGAGGGGAAGGAGGCCTGGACATCCCCCACCCGGGCAGGGCTTCATTTGCAAGCTGCAGCCCAGGGTCAAGCCACCAGCTGGCTGGGGTTGGGGGGTCACGGGGTCGCGGCAGCTGACCTGCATGTAGTGGGTGGTGATGTAGGTGGGGTTATCGAAGTGCAGCGGGGTCTCCCAGCCGAGCCGCCGGCTGTGCAGGCTTATGTCCTGATCCACCACGTTGTTGAGGTACTCATGGGGCCACAGGGGCCGCACCAGCTCGCCTGCGTGGGGAGCCCAAGTCCACAGCCCGCCCTGACATCCAGGGCCAGCCCTGCCCGCAGTCCTGCCAGCCCCAGCCTGGGAACTTGCTCGCACGCACACAACCGGCAGGTAAGCCGCCTCCTGGAACCCAGCCTGCCCCCCCGCCCAGGCGAGGGGCTCACCTTCCCTTTTGATGAGGAAGAGGGCAAATTCCTGCACTTCCTGGGGGTCCGTGATGCCCATTTGCAGACATAGTTCCTCCAGCACTTCTGCCACCACCTGGGCCGTGTCGACAGGGCCGTGTGTGATGGGGGCAACTAGGCCGGGGTGGGGGAGGCCCAGATCTGATGCCACAGCTTTCCTGTCTCTCCCCAGCCCCTCTTCCCTGGCCCCATGCTCACCGTGAAAGTCCGGATACTGGTTTTGTAATCCATACCCCCTGGCAGGTGAACTACAAGCGAGCGGATTCCTTGCCCTTTCTGCCAAGGCAGGTTGTAGGGTTGGTCCACCAGTGGCCAGAGGCCCCAACTCCCTGTCCCCCACCAGGGAGTTCCATGATGCCCAGCCTCCTGAACCCGCCACCGCCGCCCCCCTCCCCAGTACCAGGAGAGCCTGAATTTCGCCTGGGGAGGGCAGCTGCGGGCGCCCCCCATATTTGACTGTGCGCTGGAGGTGTTCCTGACTGTTCCAGGCCAGCTCTGCAGAGGGGAAGCAGGCTGGGGTCACAAGCATCTCCAAACCCCTCCCCAAGCTGCTGAGACCCCAGCCTGGAAGGCCCTCCCCTAGGCACCTTGGCTTGGGCCTGAATCCTGCAGAAACTTCGTTACGTAGGGCATCAGCGTGGCTGACGGGGCAAAGAAGCCTGTCAGGAGGCTGAGGAAGCTCCAGCCGCGAGCACAGTGTTCCCTACAGGGCAGAGAGCCTGGGCTTCAGGCTGGCCAGACCATGCCCCAGCCCTGGGCCGCCCTCTGCCACTGCCCCCCAGCCCTGCATACTCACGGCCGAGGGTGTTTGGTGACCTGCTTGATGACTTGGCAGTAAATCTCATCCCTGAGGTTCTCCTTCTCCTGGCACAACTGTGGGGACGGAAGAGCAGAGGGCAGGGTGGCATGGGAGCTGAAGTCAGAGAAATCCTGCAAACAGCCAAGGCCGGGGCCACCTCTCAGTCTTGGACACAGCTTGTGCCTAATTCACTGTCTTCATCTGCTTATGGGCTCTGCTCAGCCCTGTCTTCTCTGCTGGCTCCCCTTATTTCCTTGACCTCCAGGGCTGCAGTGCCCTTGGGCCTCAGTCTACACGCACTGATGATCTCAGCTGTTCCCACCTGCTGATGACTGCCAGTGCTGGCCTCCAGCCCAGGCTTCTCCCTTGAACCCAGGACCCCCACTTGGAAGTCCGAACTTCACACTCCCTATGTTCAAAACAGATTCCTGCATCAACCCAGACCCATTCCTCCCTTAGGCCCCCATACCGAAGACAGTCTTGACTCTGGCCAAGGCCTCCATGACATCCTTGGCCCCGCTCTGTCACACCCCACATATAATTCATAGCAAACCCTGTTGTTCTGAGTCTTCTCCCCTCTGCTGCTACCTCTGGGCCTGGCCCTCACCATCCCTCACCTGTGATCATTGCAATAACCTCCTCTGGCACTTCTATCCCCCTGGGAGGGGTGGCAAACAGCGTCCCCTGAAAATGTAAGCCAGTCTCTGCACACCCCGAGTGAGTGCCCATCTCTCTTGAGAAATCAGAGTCCCAAGAGTAGCCTACGATGGCCTGCCGTGAGCTGTACCTGCCACCTCTCCCCAGCCTCATCCTCCACTCTGTCTTGGCTCACTGGGCGCGCCAGCTACGTGAGCCTTGCTGGTGCTAAGGCTCACCCTCATCAGGACTGTTGCCCCTGCCCCTCTCTGCATGTGATACCCCCAATTCACACCTGCCTCTCCCCCCAGCTTCCCTCAGATCTCTGCTCCAGGGTCGCCTCGCCCCCGAGCCTCTGCCTTAGAGCAGCCCCCTCCCTGCTGTATCATGCCCCACAGCACCTTTTACTCTTAGACACATTGCGTCATGGTTTACCAGATGTCTCCTCTCACTAGACTGTAAGTTTTGTGGGGACTGAGCCTGCTTGGTTCACCGCCATGCCCCCAAAATACTTTTGGATGATTTGAATGACTAGTGACCGAGGGAAGGGGGAAGCCACTCAGGCCCAGGCAGGAGGACAGGAACAGACCCTCAAGGCACACAGAATCCCACCCAAAGCTTTCAGCACACAAGCTCTTGCTTACCCTCAGCAGGTCATAAAGGAGCTCCATCTCATTCTTGCCCCGGGGCTTAGGCTGATCCCCCATAAATTGCATCAGAGCTGCAGGCAGGATGAGAAGCATGGTGAGCTGGGTTGGGGGCCTGGTTTTGGCTCATGCTGTCGCCAGACAGGGCTTTCCCTGTCATCTCATGCCTTGCTCCCAAAAATGCATGTGAGCCAGGCAGAGCAGAGCAGTCTCCTCTTTACTGATGAGGAAACAGGGCTCAGAGAGGTTCCGTGGGCACCTGAGGCTGCTTATAGCACGTAGACATCTGGAAATAGCACTGCCTTCCTGTCCAGACTCCACGCAACCCACCACCCCTTGGGAGTGAGTAGAAATAGGTGAGAGCTATGGGGATTCAGTAACCACCAGTGAGCTTCCCTGAGTTGACAAAGGACAGAAGGCAACCTGGCGCCTAGGTCCGAGGCACCACAGACATGGGGACCCAGGATGCTGTGGTCACTCACCCTGGAAGCTTTCCACAGCCTGCCTGTTTGTGTCCTCATCACTGAGGCTGATGAGCGATTCTCGTATGGGAGCCTGTGGCCAAAGAGACTGGGTTGTGGGTCTGGGGTCCATGGGAGCCAGCGGGCAAGGTCCACTGGCCCGACTCTTCCCCACCTGTCTCCCTCACCTTGCTGTACTGCACCAGGCCGGCCATGGCCTTCTTAGCATCTCCACCGGTGTGGTCCAGCCTGAGGGGGCAGAAGCAAGGACAGCCCTGCTTGCTCGGCCCTCCCGCCCCCATCACAGGTTGTGTAGGGAGGGTGCTAAGAACACTGGCCTGGTGGCTCCGAGCGGGGAGGCCGAGGATGGGCAGGCAGAAGGGTGGGCCCAGGGCACTCACAAGGTCTGGGGCTTCCGGAAGTGGTACAGGGCAAATTCCTGCATGGTGTAGTGGCAGGAGTCCGTGGACAGAGAGATGGAGGCTACAGAGTCATCGCTGTGTGCCTGGCTCCGGGGGCGGGCATGGCACTGGGAGCACAGGAGACCTCATGCCACCCGAGGGCCCCGGGCCTGTCTGGAGGCCCTGCCCAGCCCCCCGCCCAGCCCCCCGCCCAGCCCGAGCCAAGGGGAGCAGGCAGAACAGCAGTGAGCACACCACCAGAAGCCAGGGAAGTCCAGAGGCCTTTACTGAGCATCTTCTAGGGCAGCACTTAATGAAGTGCTGCGAGGGGGCACAAAGGGCGCATGGCCCAGCCCCTGCCCGCAGGGGGCTCACACTCTTGCTGGGGAGACAAGAAATCGGGAAGGGCAGAGGGGCAGCATCAGACCAAGCGCTACCCTAGCCAGGAGGCAGGTGGTCCTGGCCGCTCAGGGGAAATCGAGCCCTTCCTGTCCTCGACATGTTAGGCTTCGCCTCCGCCTCTCCTGTCTTCCTCACCTCCGCTGCCCTCTCCCACTGAGCCAGCCCTGGCTCTCTGTGCTGCAGCTGACTCTTGTGCCGGCCACTCCTCTCTGGCAAGAAGGAAAAGTCTGGGGCAGCAGCTGGCTGAACTATGTCGGCAGGGAAGAGTCCAGAACGGCCCCCAGTGGAGCCAAACTGCCAGCCTGGAAGGTATCCGAGGACAGCGCCTCACCCACCTGGCCCCTCTGCCCCTCCCAGGCTCTGCCATGTGCTGGCCCCCCCGTGCCGACTGCCCTGCTTGCCCCCAGGGATACCGGGCTCCAGCGAGGCCACTGGCAACAGCTTGATGAGGTCCCCACGGTGGAAGCTGAGGAGGCTGTGGTCATCGGTGATGTAGGTTCGCAGGGCGATGACGTAGCCGGAGTCCTACAGGCAGGAGGGTGAGTAGGCAAGGGAGCCAGCCTGCCTGCCACCCCAGTCCTTCCGGCCCCACCTGCTCCCCCTGTTGGCCTCACTCCCCACCCAGCAGTCCAGAGTTCCAGGAATCCGGCCTGAAGGCCCAGCCCCACCCCGGGCCGCTTGACGGAGCTTGGCTGACAGCTCCGGGACCAGCCAGACCAGACGCAGCCTGGGTGGAGGCCCCCCTACCCGGCCCGGGTCCCCCAGCCCAGCCGCCCACCAGCCCCCTGCCCGGCCTACACTTGCCTTCTTGAGCTCACTCAGGAACAGCTCAATCATGGCCTTGATGGCACTCGCCCGGGCCGTGTGCAACACCAGCTGCTCACTCTTCAGTGACAGCTCCAGGGTGGAGCTGCGCGGGCACTCCACGCCCAGCACCTCCGCAAAGCTGTGCACAGGCGGAGGCATGAGCTGAGAGCCGGCTCGCCCCCGCCAGCCCCCGGCCCAGCCCCGGGGCCAGGTTCACCTGTATGAGCACAGAGTCTTCAGCTGGTTCGGGTGGAAGTCGGGGCCTTTGGTCGCCTTGAGCAGTCTCAGTCCCCGGTGGGACACGCCCAGCAGTTGCACGTCACTGCTGCTCTCACCCTGCCCGGAGGGAAGGTGGCTGGGTCACAGACAGGCTCCTGGTCCCCACCACCATCCAAGGCGCCCCGGGGCTACTCAGGGCCCGTGCTGCTCTTCGTCCTTCCGTTGGGGCCCACTCCAGCCCCGGCTCTCATCCCTGCCACAAAGGCCCATGCTGAGCGTGCTGGGATCCAGACCGGGGTGCCACCTCCAGCCCCACTGACCGAGACAGGGAAAATTCGGGAGAAATAATTGGCCCAGTTGTCCCTAGCGGCCACCACGATGCGCTTCTTGACACTGTCCTCAGTGGTGTTGAGTGAGTCCAGACCCACCTCCAGGTCTCCTGTGGGCAGCAACGACCCCAGACTGTCCTCGGGCTCCCTCAAAGGGGGGACCCCAGAGTTTGCCCCCCCCCTCCAGACAGACCTAGTCCCAGCACTTAGGCCCCTGATTCCCGGGTCCCTGGACCCTACCCAGCAGCTCTTTCATTTTGCTCCGCTCATCCTGGGAGATCCGGATGCAGGACTCGGCAAAGGTGTCCCTCAGGATCTGGGGGCAGAGCCAAGAGGTCACCACCAGATCCCAGTGCCAGAGCCCACCATGGAGGCAGCCACACATGGAGGAAAAGCTGGAGAGCCTCGTGGGCACGGGTGGAGCAGGGAGGCATGTGGGGCCTCTGAGCCCAGGGCCGCCCCCCGCCTCCCACTCGCCTCCCTCAATCACCCGCACTAGCGGGTTACCGCTGCTCGGTCAGCTGAGAGGAATTCCCTGAAGGAACAGAACCGGGCGGGGAGGAGGGGAGACTGCTATGGAATTTGGGGGAAGAGGCAGGGTCCCGGGAGCATCCAAGGGCGGCACAGGAACAAGCATCAGCTGCTGTGTGCCGGGGCCCGTGTTGGGGACCGTATACACTTCATTTTGAATCCTCACTGCGGGCCAGTGATGGTCCTTACTCTCAGGGATGTGGTGAGGATGAAGTAAATGAAGGCAGGGCTTGAAACACAGCCCCTGCCCTCCAAGTGCTGGCCGCCCTCACGCCTCTCGCACTGGCGGTGACCTGGCCCGGTGCGGGCGCAGTCCGTCTACCCATGCGCAGGTGGCCCGGGCTCTCACCTGCTCACAGAGGAGCCGGAGGCAGTAGGGGTGGCAGAAGTTCTCCCGGGGGTAGAACACCTGCAGGAGAGCAGGGGCGAGGAGAACAGATGGGAAGGGTGCCCCCTCCCCGCCTACCTCCCAGCCCACCTCTGCCTCCCAGACCCGGAAGGAAAACCAGGCCTGAGGAGGTGGGTCGTGGGGAGGCGGCCCTCAGTGTTTGTGTATGGGGAGGTGCTGGGGTCCCACCACAGCCTGCCGCCCCTCCCCAGCCCAGAGAGAGGCCCGGCTGCGGCCCCGGCCGAGTGCCCACCTCCTTGCGTAGGAACAACCTCCAGGGCGGGTTGACGTAGGAGAAACACACACTGCCGGAAGGCACGAGCAGCTGGGTGGAGACTCCCTGGTCCTCCATGGGCTCCATCCAGCCTGGCAGAGGGAGGGGCCAGAGAGCTTCAGGGGAGGACCCGCCAGAGCCAGAATGATGGGGACCCGGGGACAAAAGACCGTCCCCTCCCTCGGGCCCTGCGAGGGCTCGGCCTACTCAACCTTTGCTGCCTCCCTCCTGTCCACATCCCGGCTCCGGCCTCCATTTCCAGCCTCAGACTTTCCCTGCTGCCCCTGACCACGTCAGCAGGGCCACTAAGTTCCTGATGGGGCTGCCAGGATGCACCGAGGACAATATCCCGAGACGGTCCCTCAGTGCCACAAGAGCCCCAGAGGTACCCGTGCCCTGCCCTGGATGGGAATGCGGAAGCTGGGGCTCCTTGCCCATAGTCCGGAGCCCCGAGCGCCTGAGCGGCTGACCTCGCAGCCCTGGGCACTGAGAGGCTTCTGGGGACACTGCCCGCCCCAACGAAGCCCACCACAGAAGGCTAGAAGGTTCCTTACCGCGGGGCCCAGCTGAAGGGGTCCCTGGTTCCTCAGGCAGAGGCAGCGGGGGCGCTGGTGGAGGGGAGGGTGCCCGGGCAGCAGGCGGAGTCTGGCCAGAGAGACCCTGGTTCTCCTTGGTGGAGCTGGAGGGCCCAAGCTGTGGCGGGACCTTGGGGCGAGGGGCCACAGCCGGTGGGAGGCCCTTCCCTGAGCTGGGGGATGGCGTCTGGGGAGGCACAGAGAACGGACACAGCTGGGTCTAGGGGTAAGGCCAAATTTCCCCCAGAGAGCCTTGGACCCCCGAGGTGAGAAGCCACGCCCTGGACGGGATGGAGCCTCACCGACACGCACGCGTGGGCACCGCTGATCCCCAGCTTAGCCAGAGCCTCATCCTTAGGGTTGTTTTTCTTCAGGAAACTTTGTGGGGGCTTCCTGAGAGAAGGAAGAGGTCCTAAGCGCACAGAGCGCCTCCCGGGGGAGTGGGCAGCCCTGGTCGCCCCGAGGCCCACCTGGATGGCTGCACGGGCACGGGCACGGGGCCCGGGCGACTCTGGTACATGCGGATGATGTTGCGAATCTCCCTGCTCGGTTCTGCCCGCCGTTGCGGGGCTGGCTCAGGGTGACCACCAGGCCCCACCCCTGGGGCCGCCGGCTCAGCCTCGGCCTCTTGTACCCCTTTGGCTCTACCTCGTGTCAGTGGCTTCTTCACTATGGGGGGAGGTGGGGGGGATGGCACTGACCAGGAGGAGAGGAAACGTGTGAGACCGGGCACAGACCCACGGCGCCAGGGCTCCCCCGCCCCCCGAGTCCCCACCACCTGCTCTTGGATTCTCCTCCTGCTCCTGTTCCTCCTCCTGTTCCTGCTCCTGGGGGATCTGTACCTTGGGTGGAGGCTTCACTGTCTTCACCTTGATCTGCTGCTGCCCTGTAAGTGCCCCAGGTGACCCGATTACTCTCCGTGGCGTGCCCAGCGGGCTCCTGGACAGGCCGGCCACCCCAGGCACGCTCACCCATCTTCTGGAAATAGTCCTGTTTCTGCTGGAAGCTCCTGGGCCGCTGGGGCTTCTCTTGGGCCTCCTGTGAGGTCTCCTGTGGGCAGGAAGGGGAAGTGAAGGAGCAGCCCCGCCAGCCAAGTCGCCCCTCTCCCAGCACCGCCCCCCTCCCCGCCCCATCCCTGTGGGGTCTCCCGCCCACGCAGCCCTGCCACCCGCCCGGCCTCGGCTCCTCCCCTCAGACAGGCACCCACCGATTTCAGCTCTTGCTCTGGCTCCCCGCGTGGGGCCAGGGGCTTCTTGGGCTTGGGGGCGACGGCTGGGGGTGAGCTCGGCGAGGCAGCTCCGGGGGCCCGGGCCTGAGGCTGAGCCTGGTGGTGGCGCTGCTGTGTCTGCTGCTCCAG
This sequence comes from Mirounga leonina, assembly GCF_011800145.1. NCBI lineage: Eukaryota > Metazoa > Chordata > Mammalia > Carnivora > Phocidae > Mirounga > Mirounga leonina. The sequence goes on from NW_023270494.1 coordinate 5,692,009, forward strand.
GGACAAGGTCATGGCCTGGGCGGTCATCTGCTGGGCCTGGTGGGGGGAGGGGGCGGCGGGCCTGGTGAGAGCGCCCCGGCTCTGCCCCGCAGACCTGGCCCCGCGAGGCCCTCTGAGGGCCCTGCCCACCCTCACCAGGATCAGCGCCTGCTGGGTGATGAAGTTCTGCTGCTGGGCCACCAGCTGCCTCGGGTCCACGCTGGGAAGCAGGGGCTGCGGCTGCGGCTGCGGCGGCGGCACCACCATGGCTGCAAGTGGCATGCAAGTGCCCAGCTGGCACGTGGCCCCCTGCCCACTGCGCCCTCCGGGCCCCAGGGAGGACCTCCCTTCCTCCCTTCCTACCTGGGAAGGGAGCCGCCACCCGGCCTTACCTGGCATGGCAGGGACTGCACCCATCGCTGGCATCATGGGCACAGGGGCTGGCATCATGGCTGGCTGGTATCCGGGCATCTGCATCATCCCTGGGTAAACTGAGGGAACAGGGCCCCCCCGGGGTCGATCCTTATCTGCGCCCGCAGACCCCCTCCCTCCAGCTCCAAGCAACAAGAAGAGGATGGGCCCTCAGGGTGCTGGCTGGAGCTCTGACCCCAGTTGCCTGGGGGTCCCGGGCCATGCTTGCCCATGCTGCTGGGCTGGGGAGACCCTGGGTGGATGCTCAGCCCTGCACTCACCCATGGGGTAGCTGCCTTGCTGCATGGGCCCAATGGCGCCCCCTCCCTTCATGCGGCTGCTCAGAGCCCAGCCTTGCTCCAGATCCTGTAGGGACAAAGGCCACAGGCCACAGGGTCAGAACTGGAGCCCTGGGAGAGATGGGAGAGGCAGTGGAGGCCCCGGTGGGGTAGGGCCAGGGATGGGGTCGGGCGTATGTGCAGAACACTCACGCTGTGGCCCGGGGAGAGGACTGGCTGGAAGAGGTGGTCCAGGAAGCCATCCAGGTTCCCTGAGGTCTGAGACTCCCCTGTGGGGCCAGAGGAGGGTGTCACCCTGGGGTGTGGGGCACCCTGCACCCCCATTCGCATTGCACTGCCAACCTCGCTGTGCCCATTCTGGCCTTACCTGACTGGCTCCTGCTGGGTAGTGCTGGGGCTGGCCCCGGGGGTGGACCTGGGGGCAATGGAGGGGCCTGGATGCTAGGGGCGGGGGGGATGGCCTCAGCTCTGCAGGAGACAATGGGCCCAGCTAAGGGGGTGCCTTGGATAGGGGTGGTGTCCAGGCTGAGGCAAGGAATAGAATCTGCTGTGGGGGGTCATCCCCGTGGGGTGGGAGAAGCAGAGGTGTGTGTGGGGGGGTGCTGGGCCTGTAGCAGGTCCTGCGAACCCCGGGGTGTGATAGGGTGGCTATGGGGGTCACCTGTGACAGAACAGAGACAGGAACAGGCTGGGACAGGGGTGCTGGGGTGGCACCTACAAGCCACGGGGGGCAATGGGGTAGCTGTGGGGACTGACTGGGTCCCCCAGGTCCTCAGTCTGGCCGATGAGGTCCAGCACAAAGTCACAGCCCACCAAATCCTGCCAGGAGTCCCCGGAGTGCAGTGACACAGACCAGCCACGGGGGGGCAGCTCCAGGCCTCTGGGAGGGACAAAGGGGCGCCATAGGGAGTGATCAGCCAGGAAGATGACCACCCCGAGGGTACCCAAGGGGAGGCGGCTGAGGAAGGCAGAACCTGGGTGAGGAACTGGTTTCCTCAGACAGCTCTCCTTTATTCGCACCTCACGACCTTCTGCTTCCACATCGGCTCTGATGCACCCATTTATTTATTGACCTATTTCATTAGAATCTGGACCATAAATATAACCTCTACTCTTGCTCCCTAGCTTGAACCTACTGTCTGGCTCCTGCCCACTTACCCCTCTGTGCCCCCGCCCTGCCAACGCCCTCGGGGAGCAGGCTTTGGCCCTGGGTTTGCAGGAGGCGCCCCATGACAGGAGAGTGGGCAGGGAGGATGAGGATGGGACAGGGGTCCGTGTTGGCTACACTCCCCATCCCAGGTCCCCGTACCTGCTCTGCAGAATCCACCCGGCGAATTGCTCCCCCGTGGTCCAGGACTCCACCTCGGCTGAGTAGCATTCCTCTGTAGGGACAAGGGGTGGGGGCTGGAGTGAGGGGCAGCAGGTCCTTCCTGACGGGAAGGGGCTGCTGTCCCCATGGGGGTTCCAGAAGCAGGACAGCAGGACAGGACCCTGTGATCAGAGTCACGGGGGGGCAGCTAGAGGGCTGAGGCAGGAAGGGGGTCCAGGGAGGGTGAGGAGGCAGGGCTGGCTCCACTGTGGGCCTGGGGAGGCCTGAGCAGAAGGTGAGCATCACCAGTGAAGGTAAAGACGTCCAGAGCCATGCGGCCCCGCCGCCGCCCGGCGGTCCACTCGAGCTGGGTCGGGGGGTGGGCCCGTGCCATCCCAGGAGCCAGATGCGTCTGCTCCAGGGCCCCCAGCAGCTTGTGCTGACACAGCGCTGCCATGCCTCTGGGGGCCTGGTTGGACACAAATCTGCGGGGACAGCACAGGGCTGCTGTGGGGGTGGGCAGTCCACCGATCCCACTCACTGGGCCCCGCAAGGCAGGCCCCTTACTTCAGCAGTGGCTTCTGTAGGGTGGGCATGGGGGGAAAGGCGCTGAGCAGGATGGCCATGAGGACCCAGCTGCGCTGGTTGTGCTGCTCGTCCGTGTTGTGCCAGATCTGGGCCACGAGCTGGCTGAAGAGCTCGTCCCGCAGCCCTGGCCGGCGCTGGCCCTGTCGCACCAGGTATTCGCCCATGCTCTGCTCCTGCCAGGGGTGCAGGGACCCATCCCCCAGGAGCCGCAGCATCTGTAGACGGGGAACAAGGCGAAGGCAGGACATGCAGGGCTCCCCTGGCGCTCAGCCAGCACCCAGGAGCCAGGGTCCCCCAGCCCGTCCCCTCCCCGATGCGTCACTCACCACCTTGTTGATATCCAGGGCATGCTGAGGGTTCTCACCATCCAGCCGGGTCAGGGGCTTGGCCAGCGGCTGCCCAGGGCTGGGCAGGGCTGGCTCCTGCAAGGAGGGGGGAGACAGCACCTGAGCAGGTGCTGGTCTGTGCTGACCTGCTGGAGATAGCCCGGCGGAGCCCACGGGAGCACGCGCCCTGGGAGACGGAGAGCGGCTGGCGAGGAAAACCACCTTAGAAATGCATCTCAGTGGCTCTTTCTGATTAGAAAATTGATGCCCGTGCATGCAGAAAACTCAGAAAACATGCAAAAGGATAAAGAATAAAAAACCCATTACTATTTCCCTGCCAGTCGTGACCACAGTTGACATTTTAGCTTCTCTTTCCAGTCTTGCTTTTTTTTTTTTTCCCAAGATTTTATCTATTTATTTGACAGAGAGAGAAAGAGCGCAAGCAGGAGGAGCAGCAGAGGGAGAGGGAGAAGCAGGCTTCCCACTGAGCAGGGAGCCCAATGCGGGGCTCGATCCCAGGACCCCAGAATCATGACCTGAGCCGAAGGCAGAGGCTTCACTGCCTCAGCCTCCCAGGCGCCCCCTCCAGTCTCGCTTTCTACGCACAGATACCTACATCGCCCTCCCACACCTATTGTTGTTTTTAACAAAACTGGGATTCTACTCTATGTCCAGTTTGGAATCCTGCTTTTGTATCCAACACTGCAGCCTGGACACACGCTAATGACATGACTTCAACGGCAGGACGATGCTGCAGGGGTAACAAAGTTGTGGCATCACGGATCTCACTCTCAGTTGAGAGTGAGACGTTTGGCTTCAGGGGCTATTCTCCAAGCAGTGTGGCTGCACCCATCACCCCCGTGATAGGAGAGGATGGGTGGAGTGGGAAGAAGGAACAGGCCCAGCTTCTGCCTGGCAGGGCTAATATCTGGGGAGCCGTGGAGGTCCGCCAGGGAGAGCCGAGGTCTGGGGGCCCACCTGAAAGTTAGTGGAGATGAAGCTGGAGAACGGGAACTGGTCGATGTCGGGTGGGAGGGTCAGGCTGCTCCGGACCGGAACTTCAGGGGGCATGGACTCGGTGATGCTCCCAACCAAGGCATGGTGATGGCCTGGGGGAAGCGCCGAGAGGCAGCCCAGAAAGGCCGACATAAGGCACCCGGCTGTGGACCACCTCCACCCCTCATTACCCGCCCCCAGCCCTGGGGCAGAGGGAGCCCAGGGGAGCCCAGAGCATCACAGGGAGGGACCGCGGGGACAGACTGCACAGCAGAGAGATTGGGGGAGCGAGGGATCATGGTAAGAGGGACACCAACCAAAACCCACCTTCTGCTGTCTTTAGCATGACGGCCACCTCAGCGGGGATCTCCAAGCGCCCCAGCTCCTGGCAGAGAGGAGCGATCGACTATGTACTAAAGGAGGGGGTCCAGGGACCCAGTGTCCCTCCTCACCCCCAGGACCATAAACTTTTCCAAAGATCAAGGATTCTGATCCTGGACACAAATAGGACCCCAAGAGCCCTCAGAAGGAGACCGAGGGTGGCCCAGGCCTCTTCTTGGGGGGCCCAAGGGATGCACACCCAGGACCCCACACTCGTCCGCAAGCCATGCCAGTTTTGGGAGGCTCATAACCCAGTGGACACCCTTGAGCTTCCAGGCCACCTACCATGCTTGGCGCTGTCTTGGAGGCTGGGCCACTGTGCCAGCCACACTGAAGCCCAAGCTGCTGAGGGAGATGTGAGAGGAGCTGGTGCCCCGGTGAGGGGTCTCCGTGAACCTCCTGGCAGATCTTCTCCACCTCAGCAGTTCAGCTGCCCCCTCCAGCCCCCAGTGGAGAAACTAGCCCAGACCCAGAGGGGCCAGCTGCCTGCCGCCAGCCCTCCAGAGCCCTCACCGGCCGTTGCTGCCCGTCTGCAGGGGTGCTGGGGAGGAGGTAGAAAGAAACGGTCCCAGGGGACAAAGTCCAGCCAGGGAGGGGCCACAAAGAGGAGCAGTATGTGGGCGCTGACCTTTGAGCGGCTTTATGGCCCCCATGTTGGAGTCATCAGGCAAAAGAGGGAAGCAGGGGCGCCTGGGTGGCTCAGTCGTTAAGCGTCTGCCTTTGGCTCAGGTCATGATCCCAGGGTCCTGGGATCAAGCCCCGCATCAGGCTCCCTGCTCCACTGGAGGCCTGCTTCTCCCTCTCCCACTCTCCCTGCTTGTGTTCCCTCTCTCACTGTCTCTCTGTCAAATAAATAAATAAAATCTTAAAAAAAAAAAAAAAAAGAGGGAAGCAGGCTGGCCCTGAGGAAGGTCTGGAGGGGATGGGAAGGCATCCCCGGCAGGCAGGGGAGACTCACACTCTGGAGGGTGGGCAGGGATGAAGGAAGTGACCTCCCGGAGGCCCCAGACTCCCCTGGCCAGGCAGCGGGAAATGGGAAGAGCTGGGCCAGCCGTGGTCTCTGAGCCCTCGGGCCTCGTGCGCTTGGGCCAGGAGTGACTCAGCTACGGTCTGGCCAACTTGGCCAGCAAGGCTGCCTGACTTCTCTACCCTGAGCTGCCAGGGGCAGCAGCCCCACCCAGACACTCACCTGCAATCTCTGTCGCCTCCGGAGCAGGGGCCGGGCCACCAGCAGGACGCTGTTCAGCTGTCCCAGAGCTGCCCGCTGCTGGAGGTATCGCTTCCTGGAGGCCGGGAAGGGGGTTGGGGAGGAGTTCGAGCTTAGAGCCGGTACCCAAACCCTCCAAGCCGAGACATGAATGTAGACACGGACCCCAGGCCGATGACCCCTAGGTCCTTAACAGAAGCCACAGGGAAAGGACAGGACAGCTTGAAAGAACAAGTACATTGAGAAGGGGTTTGGTACCGTGGATTACGGTCTCAGGCGGCAGAGCCGACCGCCGGGCTCATTTCCCACCCAGTCGGTCAGTGTGGTTGTGGGTAAGTCCCTTCCTCTTGGTTTTATTGTCCTCATCTGCGAAGTGAGGATCCGTGTAATCCCTGCCCCACCACAAGATGAAGTCAATCAATCGACATGTTGAGAAATGTCTGGCGTATTTTTATTTAAGAAGCAAAACTTCTAAAAATGAAAAAATGCTATCACTGGAAATCTAATAAGAGATCACAGAAGAGATCATGTCTTTGAAAACTGTCCAGATAAAAGAAAGACAAGACTCCTCACGGAAGGAGCCCTGAGCAGGATTAAAATTTAAAAATAAGTATATAGCTTTGAGGCGGCCGGCTGGCTCAGTTGGTAGAGCATCTCGGGGTCGTGAGTTCAAGCTCCAAGTTGGGGGTAGAGTTTACTTAAAAAAAATAAATGTACAGCTTTTGTGCGAAGGACACCATCAAGAGCGTCAAAAGACAACCCATGGAATGGGAGAACATTTGCAAATTACGTATTTGATAAGAGTTTGATATCCAAGATGTATAAAGAACTCCCACAACTCAACAACAAGACAAACTATACAAAAAAAAGGCAGACTGAGGACTTGACTAGACATCTCTCCAAGAAGATACACAACTGGCCAAGAAACACATGAGAAGATGCTCAACCTCGTTAGTCATTAGAGAAATGCAAATCAAAGCCACAATGACGTATGGCTTCATGCCCACTAGGATGGCTATCATTTAAAAAGTGGAAAGTAAGGGTGCCTGGGTGGCTCAGTGGGTTAAACATCTGCTTTCAGCTCAGGTCATGACCTCAGGGTCCTGGGATTGAGCCCCGCATCGGGCTCCCTGCTCAGCAGGGAGTCTGCTTCTCCCTCTCCCACTCCCCCTGCTTGTGCACGTGTGTGCTCTCTCTCTCTCTCTCAAATGAAGAAATCTTTTTTTTTTTTTTTAAGTGTTAAATAAAGTGCCAGAAATGCTGTAGAGAAATTGGAAAACTGACACATGCTGGTGGGAGCGTAACTCCTCAAAAAACCAAACACAGAATTACCATATGACCCAGCAATTCCACTCCTTAGGTAAAGACCCGAAAGAACTGGAAGCAGAGAGCTGAACAGACATACTGGCACACTCGTGTTCCCGGCAGCTTTATTCGCAAGCACCAGAAAGTGGAAACAGTCCAAATGACCGCTGACAGATGAGTGGAGACACAAGGTGTGGTCTGCGCACCCAGGGGCAAAGAGAAGCGAAGTCTTGCCACCTTTTACTATATGGATGAACCTCATGAACGTTCCACTTAGTGCAGCGAGCCAGATGTAAGAGGAAATATTGTACGAGCCAACTCACATGGAATATCTGGAATAGGCAAATTCGTAGGGACAGAAAGTGGATGAGAGGTTCCTGGGGGCTGGAGGAAAGGCGAGCAGGGAATGATTGCGTGAGGGATCCAGTGTTTCTGCTGGTGATGACAACATTTTGGAAATAGAGTGTGGTGATGAGTGCCCTGTCTTGGAAGGCTCCCCTGGGGTCCATGGCACTGTCCTCACTTTGTTCTTAGCCCTTTACCACCCCCTTGGGGGTGACTGGTGGCTGGTTTACTGTCTGCACCTGACTCCCCAGTGCACTTGGGAGGCGCCACCTCTGCCTCCATCCCGGGGTCACCAGCGCTGGGCCCAGGGTAACGGAGAAGGTTGAGCCACAGCTATTGGGTGAAGCAGCACAGACATTCCCAAAAAGCTGTGAAGGTGAATAGGCATTAATCACATGAGAAGGGGGAAGGAAGTGCTATAGGACCAAGAAGTCCAAAGAGCCTGGAGAATAAAAATCTGGCCTAGAGGCTGGAGAGATAGGCAGGGCCTCACACAGCCTGATAAAAGATTATTCTTGGGGCAGAGTGGAGAACAGACTAGAAAACACTCAGGTTCAGGTGGCCTGAGCAGATAGTGAGCTTCTTGTCCCTCGGGGTATTCAAGCAGAGGTTGCATGGGGATGCTGACAGGATGACCCCCGGGGCAGGTAGATTTCCTTGAGGCCCTACCCTTCCCACACCCCGCCCCAGCACCTGGAGGAGGCCCCCAGTCTCACGCCACCCCTGCAGACCTGGCCTGAAGCCCTCGCGCCTGCGCCTGCATCCGCGGCAGGAGGAGGCCGCCGAGGTGCTGGAGGGGGATGCAGGTGTGCAGGCCGAGGTGCGGGCTGAGCAGGGCCTGGGAGCGTCGCCGGGCCCAGTGCTGCTCCAGCTGCTGCCAGCCCGGCTCCCGCAGCAGGACCTGGGGGCAGAGGTGAGGGTGCCCAGGCTGGCGGGGCCGAGGCCCACCCTGCTCTTCTCCTCAGGCCTCGGCCTCCTCCCTTCCGGCAGGACAACCGATTCTTGTGGGGAGCCCGGGACACCTGCCTCCCAGGCCCACTCCATCGCCTCCCCACCCAGAAGGACCCCTCCCCCCCATTCCTGAGTTTGTCCCGGAATGCTCCTCTCCCTTCCCAGCCACGCCTGCCTCTCCGCACACACACCCACCTGGGTGGCCCCGAGGTGGTAGAGGGGTGACTCGGGCCCCAGCACCTGACTCAGGATGGCGCCACACCTCTCGCGGTCAGAGGACTCTCCCCGCGCCTCTGTGTCCAGGGCCCGGAACCTACCCCGAGGAGGGAGAAGCTGAGGTCAGAACAAGCACAGAGAGGACCTCCCTCCACGCCTGTTTGACACCCCCCGGCCCCTAAGCCATTCAACAACGATTTGCAGCGCACCTACTATGTGCCCGGCACCCAGCAGAGTTTTGCTGAGTGGCGGAGGGCCAGGTAGAGGCATGGGGGTGGTGCAGATAGTGAATAGGGAAGGAGAGGGACGGAGGGAGAGAGAGCAGTGAAAGGAGGCGGGCTGGAGGCCAGACCTGGGGTCCCGAGGAAAGTGGGCCCACCTCCGCCCTGAAGGAACCCCAGGTCTGCCAGCCACTCTGAGGGGCTGTCCTTGTGGGTCCCGGCCCGAGGTGCCTGGGCCCTCGGCTGCCTCCATCCTGGGACCCTACCTAGCCAGGAAGGCCTGGAAGGGCAGGCGCACAGGGAAGTTGGCACTGCGGGTACACACCGCCTCCAGGATGTTGGCCTGGCTCAGCTGCTCAGCCACGTGTCCCACGTCAAAGAGGCCCGGAAGCTGTGGCCACCGAACAGAGCCAGTGAGAGCTGGAGTCGGGGCGGGGCGGGGTGGCGGGGCCGGGGGGGGGGGCTGCTGAGCAGGGCAGGGCAGGTAGATGGGAAGGCTCTGGGGCCAGGTGCGGTGGGTCGGGGGAGCTCACCTTTCCTGGGTTGGGGTTGAGGCACTGAATGAAATAGACATGGCTCCTGATGGGAGGAAGGGGGGGGTCATGTGGGCGCAGACCAGCCCCCGAGTCCCTGGGGTCTCCTATGCGGGGGGCACTGTTCTCACCTGCCCAGCTGGGCTAGGAGGTCCTCCAGGGAATGCTGGAAGCAAGAGGCCAGTGTGGGTTTGCCTGGCCCAGCCCTGGACTGGCACTCTGCTTCCTGGAACGGGCTGCCCAGAAGCTGTGGGGCAAGAGGAGGCTGAGCTGGCTTGCTTCCCAGGCCCGTCCATAGCCCGTCCCCGGGGAGCCAGGGTGGGCCAGACCATGGCGTCCAGACCCCAGAAGCCTCAGCCCACGGTCCAAGGGGCAGGGGGACACAGTGTGGAGGGGTGGGGGGCACCTGGAGACGGCTCTGGGCAAGCATTTCCACCACGGCAGGGTCAAGATGATCCCGGTTTCTGTTTATAAATTTGTGAACCTGTAAGAGACAATGTGGGGAGTAGAGGGGGAGCCAAAGAGAGAAGACTGGGGTGGAGCCTGGTCCCTTTGTCACATAATCCCGCCTCTCCCCACTGGGCTAAATAAAGGACCACCTTTGTCTCGTCAATTAACGGCTCTGAGAAAACTGGAAATCCCCATGCAAATGAATGAAGTTGGACTCTTATATCAGATATAAAAATTAACCCAAAATGAATGGATCAAAGACCTAAATTTAAGGCCTGGAACTCTAAAACTCTTAGAAGAAAACGTGGGAAAAAAGCTTCATGACGTTGGACTTTGCAACGATTTCCTGAATAGGACACTAAAAGTATAGGCAACAGAAGAAAAATTAAACTGGATCTCATCAAAATTAAAGCTTTTGTGGGGCGCCTGGCTGGTTCAGGAACACATGCGACTCTTGATCTCTGGGTCATGAGTTCCAGCCCCACGTTGGGAGTAGAGATTACTTAAAAAAAAATTTTTTTTTCTTGGGGCGCCGGGGTGACTCAGTCTGTTAAGCGTCTGCCTTTGACTCAGGTCATGATCTCGGGATCCTGGGATCGAGCCCCGCATCGGGCCCCCTGCTCATTGGGGAGCCTATTTCTCTCCCTCTCCCTCTGTCCCTCCCCCCAGCTCATGCTCTCTCTCACTCTCTCTCAAATAAATAAAATCTTTAAAAAAATGTTTTCTTTTGTGAGCTTCAATATAGTTTTGTGGTTTTCTTTATCCAATCCCCTTGTGTGTATGGGTTTTTTTAGGTGTGATTGGGGTTTTTTTGCGGGAGGGAACAGAGGTATAACTGATAAACCTTAGGTTTCTTGTTTGGGTAACTTCTGGGTGGTCTGTGTTTTCTTCTACAACCAAAACAGCTCACCTCCTCCAGGAAGGCTTATTGGACTTGCCCTACCTCAAACTAGCCATATGGTCCTACCCTTTATACCAGGTCCCCTCCCCTCAGCAGTTCTCCTCCTGGGTAGGTGTGTTGTCACCGTGAAACTCAGAAGGAGGAAAGGCGAGTCCCTTCAGTGAGCACCTTTATGTGCCAGGCACCTGCCTGACCACTTCCCCATTACTGCATTTAATCCTCACAAGTGTTATAGGACTCCCATTCCCATTTTACAGGTGGGAAAACATAGGCTCAGGAGGAGAAGCAGACAGCCAGAGGTTATCAGAGTCAGGTTTCCACGCCCCACACATATGCTCCTCCCCTCCTGGTCTTAAGGCTCCCAGTCTCATCTCCCTCTACCCCATGGTGCTCAGCCAGAACTCACTAAATCATGCTGGGAACTGTGTAGGAACAAGGGCATAGGTAGAAACATATGGTCAAGCCCCGGGAGGGGCCTCCCCTCACCTACTCCTCTTAGCTGTCAGGTGAGTCAGCTCTGGGGAGGGGACACCCGGGCCACATCACCCTCACTGATTCACCCAGGGGTCTGTCCCTGATTTACCCCAGTACCTGGTAGGTGACAGGCCCAGCGTAACGCCTCACGGTGAAGATCGGAAGGGGCAGCTGGGGCTTGGCGTAGCAGGGGTGATTGCCATGGTGATAGTGACACTTCTGGAGGAAGGTGTGGTCTGTGGCCTGATAAGAGGGATGAGCTTCCCTCAGGCCTTTGCACAAGATGTGCCCCTGCCCGGACCATGCATCCCTCCAGGGTCATCAATGAGTATTTGTGGAATGGGAGGACCACGGCCCCGAGGCTTGCTCCCTACTAGCTGGAGGCCCGAGGGACCACCACAAGCCCTGCATGAGCCCTGCGCAGTGCCCACCACCCTGCCCCTTCCGCAGCAAGGACTTGAGGAACCCCAGAGAGGTTCACCCAGAGACAGGATCTGAACCCAAGCTGTGCTGAGAAGCTACGCGCAGGGTTTCTGGCCCCCATCACCTGTGGCTCCTCTCGGAGGCCCTGCTGGCCCTGGCCTGGCCACCAGGGCCCCCACCGCTCGGGGCTCACCTGGGACAGCCATGTCTGGGCATCCAGGATACTCAGGAGGCTGTGGGGCTGGTCTATGAGGAGGTCCAGACAGGTGTCCCGCACAGGCTGGGGAACGGGCACCCAGGGCAGCAGCTCTCGCCGACAGGCCTCCTGGGAACAGTAGCACGGGGCCGGTTCCAGAGCACACCCGCGTTCGTGGGGGAGCTCACTGGACCCAGAGCAGGGATGGCCCTCCCATTGTCCAGATGAGTAAAATGAGGCCCAGAAGGGCTGAGATGGCCCATAGTGGGGCGGGGCGGGATGAGGGGCTTTGGGGCCGAGCTCTCAGTTCAGGGCCCTCTGTTTCCCAGGGATGGCCCCTGCTCGGGAAGGCCTGGGTGCCACCGGCCACCGCCAGGCCCAGCGCCTCTCACCTGCTCCTGGGCCCGCAGCATCTGGCTGGAGAAGAGCTGCAGACGCTCGCTGGCGAGGTTACTGCATAGTTGTTCCAGGCCGTTCACCCGCAGGGCCTGGGGGCACCGGGGCAGCAAGGACGTGGGCACCCACACGGCAGGGGCATGGGGCGGGGGAGGGGGGGCTGCACACTGCCCTCCCAGAACTCAGGGAGGAGTGGGGCCCTGGGGCTGAGGCTGCAGCCCACAGGGTCAAGTCCAAAGGCCTCAGCCCACACCCCTCCCGCTGCCTCAGCATGACTGTGAGCCTTCAGGCCACGGGTCACAGCCATCCTGGGGTCAGGAAGGCACGTCTTCCTATGACCCAGTAGCTTGCTGGCTATCGGAATCCCACATCCTCCTAAGCAGGGCTCCAGGCCGCTGCCTCCGAGAAGCCTTCCAGCATTCTTCCTGTAGGGATTACAGGTTCCTTCCTCTGCGTCCCCCAGCATGTTACTCGCAAGCCCAGCAGAGCCCGCACGCCATGCGGCTTTGTACAGAGAGCTTTGACACACTCTGAAACACATACACAGTGCACATGCGCACGTACACACACACTTGCCGTCACCCCCTCCCCCCTCGGAGAGGGCATAGTCACCAGGGGCAGGCTGGGGAGGAGAGAGCAGGGGACAGTGCCCATCCGGGAACGAGGGTGGAGGCCACCTTCTCTTGCTCAAGCCCCCTCCTCCCTTCCCTGAGGAAGTGGGATCTTCTAGAAAGGGGTTGAAGAGCTTATGAAAACTCAGGGCCGGGGCGCCTGGGTGGCTCAGTCGTTGGGCGTCTGCCTTCGGCTTAGGTCATGATCCCGGGGTCCTGGGATCGAGCCCCGCATCGGGCTCTCTGTTCGGCGGGGAGCCTGCTTCTCCCTCTCCCACTCTGCCTGCTTGTGTTCCCTCTCTCACTGTCTCTCTGTCAAATAAATAAATAAAATCTTTAAAAAAAAAAAAAGAAAGAAAACTCAGGGCCATTCAGGGGGCTGTCCCCTTTCCTGTTCCTCTTGGGGCATGGGAGGGGAGGCTGGGGGCTGATCTATCCTAGGGCCTCTGTCTTCCGCTGCCTTAGAGGCGTCCGTGAGGCTCTGTAAGGCCAAGCAGGACAGAACTCTCCAGAGGCGATGTCAGGGCTGGACAGAGTGGAGCAGAAAGGCTACCCCTGTGGGGTGTGCGCTGTCTCAGGGCTAGGCAGGCAGGCGCTCACGAGCGCCCCCCTCAGGCAGCGCTGACCCCAGAAATGATCAGGATGAGGTGGCCACCCGTCCCAGGCCCTGCCCCAAGGGGCGATCGCAAAGCCGTAGACGTCCACGACAGTGACGTTATCCACGCTCTCTCCCTCCCCGGGAGCTGCCAGCTTCTCATTGCTCCTCGTCAGAAGCCAGGTGAAAAGCTGGGAACACAGGGCCTTGGCCAGGGTGTCCCTGTGGGCAGGGTGAGCAAGCCTGTGCCGTAGAGTGCCAGGCCCGGCTGCGGCTCCCTCCCGCCCCCAGGGCCACCTGGCATCAATGGCGCTTTCCACCGGCAGAGACCTGCAGACGCAGCCATACGGTGTCTCCTGGGGGGCAGAGGAGGTAGGTACACGTGGAACAACAGGCCTGAGGCCCATGTGGGTGGCCCCGCCCCTGAGGAGCCCAGCGCTCACCGTGACCCTCCTGGTGACAGCCCCCTCTAGGCGTTCAGGTGGCACCACCAGCAGCCGGGCTGCCATGTGGATCTCAGCCCAGCTGGACACAGCAGCCACCTCCTGGGACTCCCGCTGGACAGAGAAGGGAGGGGGCGCGGAGACCTCTGCTGGGGATCGGCCACATCCCGCAGCCGGGTGCAGAGGAGGCAGGGCCTCGCTGCCCCGGGGAGCTGCTCTGTTGCCCCAAGTTCGATCTGGGTGGGTGGGAGCCGACTCTGCAGCCTGGGGGCCCTGAGTTCGAGTCCTAATTACCCCTTCACTAGCTGGCTGCCTCTGGCGAGAGTCTTTCCCTCTCTGAGCCCCCACTGTCTCATTGTTTTTTAAGCAGGCTCCATGCCCAGCGTGGAGCCCAATGCGGGGCTTGAACTCACGACCCTGAGATCAAGACCTGAGCTGAGATCAAGAGTCAGACAGTTAACTGACTGAGCCGCCCTGGCGCCCCTCCACTGTCTCATTGTTAAAGGGCAAACAACAACCCTAAAGTTAGTTGTGGTGAGGACGGAATTAGGAAACATACAGAAAGTGATTTACACAGTGCCAGGTACATAATAACTGCTCAGTCAGTGCAGGTCTCCCTTGTGGGGTGGTGGCTTAGCGGAACCCACGCTGGCATAGATGATCCAGGCCTGTTTTCTCACCCATACGACAGGAATCTGCCCGCTCTCCAGGGCCGCTGTGGGGCCGTGGGGTAGCCCAGGGCTTGGTAATCTACCTACAAGTGTTTGGTATCGTTTCCGCCCTGATTATGCAAACAAGCCACTGCTGATCCAGCGTCCGAACCGGCCACAGCGGGAGCCCACCTCGGAAGAGGAGAAGCAAATGTTGCCCAGGTGCAGGATGGCGGCCAGCACAGCCCAGGCGGCAGTCACCTCCTTGGGGCACATGACCTGCAGGGCCTTCCACAGTCCTTCGAAGTCCCGGGCATCATCCTTGCCCTGGAGACTGCAGGCCTGGCCCTGCAGAGTACGAGGGGGGTGAGGGGACAGGGCCCGGCCGCCCAGAGCTCCCCTCTACTCTGGCCACTCCTTAGACCCCCATGCCAAGACCTTTCCCTGGGCAAGCCCTGTCACCCAGCGCCGAGCGGGCCTTCCTTCCCCCACCTGGTTGAGGCAGTAGTAGGTCTCTGGCCCCTGTAGGGAGAGCTGCTCCCGTTCCGCAGGGTCGAGCCCCGCCAGCAACTCGTAAAAAACATGGAAGCTCCGCTCAGCCTGGGCCTTGGGGGAGAAGGACCGGCTTAGGGGGAGCAGTGGTCCGGTCCTGTGCCTCAGGGGAGCAAGGACAAGGCCTGGGAAAGGCAGGGATGGGGGGCTTAGCGACCACGACCCCCTACAGTGGCCCCTCCCCCTTTCCCATTCTGGGAGCTAGAGAGAGGGGAGCCTCGTTGGGGGGGAGAGGTCTTACCTGAAACACCACCCTTGAGGTCTCAAGCAGATAATGTGACACAGAGGCTCCCACGATGACCCCGCTGTGGGCACAGGGCAGTGGGTGGGGGTGCCCAGGGTGCCTGAAACCTAGGGGCGCTGCTCAGAATGGGACCCACTAGGGGCTGGGCCCAAGGGCGGCAGCCTTGGGTTCCCAGGAAAGGGAACTGATCCTGAGTGCCCCCTGTGCCCGCCAGGACCCCCGTCACTCACTGCTGCAGGTGGAGGCAGAAGACCCGGCCGGAGCGGCTGGCGTTGGCATCGAGGACTGTCTTGGCGTGGCCAAAGCTGCTGAGTAGGAGGAGCACACCGTCCAGCTGGGTGGGGAGGAGCATTCAAGTATCCCTGGACGGCGGTGGAATCCACTGACCAGCCATCCCAGCTGAGGACACGTTGCGCCTGGGGGTTGTGTTCTTCCACGGACAGGGGCAGTCCCACCCCCCCTCACCCTGCCCCACGATAGGCAATGCCTGGGGCTGCCCCCAAGGAGAAGCCAGACGCCTGGAGACCACCCTCCGGGCCCAAAGGAGAAGGATGGTCCCTCTTGGATCCCCGGGAAAAGGCCAGCGGCTCCTCACTTGACATCTTCGGGCCCTTGCGTGTTCCTGCTCCAGGCTGCTTAGGGGCTGCACGACCTTTTGGGCAGCTTCTGTCTTCCCTGAGCCACTGTGCCCACTCCATGAGGGAGGGGCTGACAGGGTCTCCCGGGAGGGGCACACAGGACACCCCACGGAGCCCAGGAAGTGGGGTATGCCCGCCTGGAAGTGATACCAGCCCCCGCACCCCGGAAACATGGAGAGATAGACCCAGGGCATGCAGACCAAAGAGAAGTCTCCAAGATGCCACATTCAAGGGGCATGTGGATGACTTCAGCCAAGAGCACAGCCCTTACAAAGTCCAGCGCTGCTGCCTGGCAGTGGACCAGACCAGCAGCTTCAAATGCAGACCCCGTGGCCCCTGTCTCCCAGCCCTCAGAGTGGCCTGTGGGTTCCGTGAGGCACCACCACTCACCCGAGGAGAATGCACGTGCCCTGCCCAGTACTCCGAGACCGGCTATGGGCCGATACCACGATGGCCGAGATGTGTCTGAGGCAGGAGAGAAGGAAGCAAATGAGGAGGTTACCAGAGATGGGCTTCTGGGCCTTTTTAGGTGTAGGCAGGACCCTCAGTCCCCAGGATCTCGGTGAGTGGGACATGCTGGGGCTTAGCCACCCGGGGGGGAGCGGTGAGCAGAGGGCTGGTGGGGCTAAGTCACGTACCGGGTGGTGTTAGGGGCCTTCTTGGTGTGGTAGCTGGCCAGGACCTCAGCTGAGAAGAGAGGCAGGGGCCGGTGGGGGTTCAGAGAGAGCAGAAGAGGCCCTCCAAAGGTCTGGGGGAACACGGAGGAAGCAGGGGCTGCAGACAGAGTGGGGCTCCAGTGCTCCGCAGCCCGGCCCCCTGCCCCCCCTCTGCAGCTCCCCAGCAAGGGTTCAGCACCCAGCCCAGGGAGGAGAAGGAAGAAGTTCTAGAAGTGCCAGAGGGCCCTCAGATCCCAGGGGACAGGGAATCCCAGCCCCTCAACCCTCCCCAGGTGCCCCCATACGTAGATTCGGCCCAGATGAAATCTCTTCTCGAGGCATCGCAGCACAGAGCCGTGACACACTGGTCTGTGGGGACAGCAGGAGAGCGGAGCAGGGAATCGGGGCAGAAGGAGGTCCTGGGTTAACGCTGCCACTGGCTGTAGAGATACTTTGGGCAAGTCATGCATCCTCTCTGGGCCCTGAGCATAACACAGGGCACAGCTGCTAAGTGAGGTACCCACTCCATGGGGCCTGCAAGCACCACCAGGCCGCTGACCAGAGGGAAGCTTTGTGCCAGTTAGGGAAGCAAGTCCCAGGCCGGGCACCTGATTTTCACGCCTCACTTGCCTCTTCCAGCCAGACCTTTGGTTAAAAAGTACAATCCCTTCTAAGGTTACAATTTATAAAACTGGAGGCAGGATGGGGCCCAGACAAGACAGATCTGGAACTACCCCCTGCTCACCGCAGCCGAGCCAGGTCCTCCGTGTCTCCCAGGCCTTCCCCAAGACTCCTGCCCTCAGCGCCGAGTAAGGGCGGCCCCTCCACGCCCGGCCCCAGGCTCAGCTCCAGGTCCTCCTCCGTCTCATCCTCTGGCTCCCACCGCTCCCTCGGGGACCCGCAGGGGCCCGGGCTTCTCTCCCACAGCAGGCGGGTCTCCAAGGTGAGTCGGGGCAGCAGCGCGTCGGTGCCAAGCCCAGGGTCCTCGCGGGGTTCTGAGCTCTGAGCCCAGTGGACCGGAGCCTCGGCCCCCAAGGTCTCGGGCTCCGCCTGGCTGCTGGAGCCGCTTTCGTCGAGTAGGGGCTCGTCGTGGGGAGTAGGGCCGAGCAGAGAGCCTCGGCGGGGCCCGGCCACATTTTCTCCACTCGCCCTGCGCCCCTCACTGTCCCCCGAAGCTCCTGCACAAGGCAAAAACGTGCCCCTCCCCGGGTGGGGCGTCCGTGGACGCTTCCTCTGAGCTCCGACTGCTCGACGCCCTCCCAGTCCTGTGGATCCTGGGGCTTGGAATCCGGAGTCGGATCCTCATCCTCAGAAGAGTCTCCGGGAGCTGAGCTCTTCGCAAACTGTGGGGAGCTCGAGTCGCCGCTAGGGGGAGCCCTGGGCCGTCCCCCCAGTCCCGCTACTCCCGCCAGGCACAGCCCTTGCCGTCGTCGCAGTCCCGGCCCGTGACCCCGCCCCGCGGCCCCGCCCCCCGGCCCTCGCCGGCCGGCCGCCGCCGCCGCAGCTGCAGGCAGCGCAGGAGCCTCTCCTTAAGGCCGGCGCGGCGGGGAGCCGGAGCCGCGGCCCGGGGAGCCGGGTTTGGCGGCGCTTTCGCGCGGAGCCTGCGGAGCGCCACGAGGGCGGCCAGCGGCGCTGGGGTTCCGGGCCCGTCCCGCTCTCCAGCCCCAGATTCGCTCTCGCCCGCCGCCACTTGCACTTTCCCCACCAGCTTTCCGTCCTGGCGGCGCCGAGTCCCGGCGGCCGAGGCCGAGGCCGAGGCTCTTCCAGGCTCGTCGCCCTGCGGCTCAGCCTCCGACCGCGCCTCATTGTCTGAGTCCGGGCCGGCCTGGGGTCCCCGGAAGCCGGCGAGCTCCGGGAGACGCACGTGGGGCTGCCCTCGAGGGGGCTGGAGGCCTTGGCTTTTTTGCCCGGCTCAGTCTCTTCGGCTTCAGTGGCCCGGCTCGCAGTTCCTGGGGCTGCCCTTGGGCCCCCTCCCCGCCCGGCCCCCTCCAGGCTCGACTCCGTGCCTGTCCCGGAATCCTCGCTCTCTCCCCGGGGTCCCACCCCCGACGACCCTTCCCGGCTCCGGGGCTCAGGGCTGTCCCCGCCGTCGCTGCTCAGACCGTCGCTGCTGGGGCGCTCGCCGGGTTCCAGCGCTGGCTCCGACCCAGTTTGGGGGTCTCCCGAGCCCGTGTCCGTTTGCTCCGGCTTGGGCCGCAGCTCCGGGGCTCCACTGCTCTGGCTGTCGCTCTCCTGGGCCTCGCGGGCTTCGCTCTCCTGGCCAGAGCTGCCCCCGTCTCCACCTGACGCGTCCCCATCGAGGCGCCGGGTCTCTCGGCGGCCGCACCGAGCCGGGTGTCTCCGCCCTTTTCCTCTCTTCCTGCGGCGGCAGAGCTCGCCGGTCCTCCCTTCTCCGGGGAGACTCTCTTCCTCCAGGCGCCCGCCACGGCCGTCCCGGTGCTTAGACCTGGGTCCCCGACACCGCGCGCGGCCTAGTCCCCGCTGGGCCTCCGCGGGCGGCCCAGCCGCTGGCCGTCTGCAGCCGCCGTTCCGCTCTGCGGTGGGCTTCTGGCGGCCACCAGGGGTCCCGTGGCTTCCCGAAGTGGAGGGCCCCAAGACTGGCCTGGCGCTGTGGGCCTTACCGCGACCCTGTCGCCGTTCCCGGCTAGGCGCGCCGTCTGCGCTGGCCGACCGGGACTCCTGCTCCCCGGAGGCCGGCCTCTCCGGCCTGTCCTGGCGCTGGGGCGCTTTGCCCTTGCTCCCGCCCATGGCAGGCTCAGTGAAGAGGGGCTTCCCGGTGTCTGTCCTCTCCGGGAAGATCTGGCAGCCCCTGGCGCCCTCAGCCCTTGGCAGCGCCCACACCGGTTGTGCCCTGGCAGGGCCTACAGGCTCAGTCTACCCCCCGGGGGCTCCAGCCTTACCCATGAGCATTAATAATGCAGGTAGCTGCGGGTCCTGACCCCCTAGGCCAACAAAGGAAGGGAGGCCGCCCAAGAAAGAGACGCTTCCGCAGGGGACAAAGGCCGAGGACAGGGCAACCGTGCCACCTGGGAGTGGCTGCCCGCCAGGTCAGCCTGGCACCCCGCCAAACTGAGGACCCACATGCTCTGCTCCTGTCTCACTGCTTGCCCAGTGGAGGGGGGCGGGCGGTGAGCCCTCCTTCAAAGAACCTGTCTGGACCATCCTGGGGGCTCTAAGGGTCACCCACTCCTTCCTTAGTTCTCTTGGACTCAATATCAATAAATAGCTAACATTTCAGGGCTTATGTGCCATGCACTGTTCTAAACACTTCACTATGGAGTCATTTAATTCTTTTTTTTTAAATATATTTTTAAAATTTTTATTTATTTGACAGAGAGAGAGCAAGAGCAGGAACACAAGCAGGGGGAGTGGGAGAGGGAGAGAAGCAGGCTTCCCGCTGAGCAGGGAGCCCAACACGAGGCTTGATCCCAGGACCCTGGGACCTTGACCTGAGCTGAAGGCAGATGCTTAACAACTGAGCCACCCAGGCGCCCTGGAGTCATTTAATTCTTGAAAGCGCACTAACAGGTGGTACCCTAAGAATTCCCATTTTATGCCTGATATGACTGAGGCACACAGCTGAGTGTCACAGGGAGTGTGAGAAATGAGATGCCAACCCAGGCAGTCTGGCTCCCAAGGCCCTCTGGAGCATAGGTGTGAGGGACTGCCACCAGCAGCAAGCTGGACTTTCTCTGGCTCATTACAATGTATCCTGCAAGCTCTTGGGCAGACAGAGCTCGGTGCTCCTCTCCAGTCTCTTGCCTTCTTGGTGCCCTCCTCGCCTCCGGGTTGATCCAGGCCAGGTCTTGTAGCTCACTCAGCCGTGTGGGTGTGGCAGGCCTCAGGTCTCTTCCCAAGCAGCCTTACATTCAAATCTCCCCAAACCCTAGGAAAGGGATAAAGTCTCATTCTACAGAAGGGGAATCAGCTCAGAGGATAAGTGGCTTAAGGACACACAGCTAGAAAGTGAGGAACTGGGTACCAAACCCAGCTCCCTGGATCCTGAGGACCAGCTGTTCTGCTCCGCGGAGCTTCTGCTGGGAACCGGCTTTGGAACCAGACAGCCTTGGTACCCCTCCAAGCCCACCTCCTGGGTGTGTGACCTCCAGCAGCCTCCAGGGAACTCCGTGGACAAAGGACAGCAGGCGGAGAGGAGACCTCCCCCCACCTCTCCACCAAGCCCAGCCCTCGCCTCTGGCTCCTACTTGCCCCACCCATTCCTTCACCTGCTTTGCCCCTTGATTCTGTGTGAGTCCTCCTCCGACCATGCTCCTTCCTCCCTCCCTCCCTCCGGGCCCTCCCACCAGCCACAGTAACTTTCACCTCCCTTGCTTGGGTGTTAACGTGCTCTGCGATTTTATAGACTCTCATTTAATCCTTACCACCCTCCGAGGTAGGCCCTATTATTATGCCCTGTTTTATAGGTGAGTAAACTAAAGCACAAGGGTGACATCATCTACCCAAGGTCACACAGTGGGTCATGGGCAAAGCCAGTGTTTGAGGACTGGGTCTGCCTGCCCGACTTCCAAGTCTAAGTGAGCACCAAGTCTCCCACCTGTCTATGCTGAAGACCCTCAGATCCGAGTCTTCAGATTACGCGTCCAGCTGCCTGTGGAACGTCGGCAAGGGCCTTGGAGTCAGCGGTGACCTCTGCCACTCTGTCACCTTCTGGCAGAGGTCCTGTCAACTCAGCCTCTCATTGTCTCCACCGTGTGGCTACCAGCACCCCTCCCTGGACGGAAGCTGCAGGAACCTCCAGCTCCTCTCTCCATGCCAGCCCAGCTTCCATTAATCCACTTTCTAGACCATGCCAAACCCTTCCGCTTGTGCTCGCCTATCAATAAAAATTGTTGATCTCACTCTCCCGATTAGGAGAAGGTTTTTTAGAACCAAAATAGGCGAGCCACCAACACTAGCTAATACTATGATAGCACAGAGTACTTACGGCAAGGCTCGTCCTCAGCGAGCGTGGATGTAAATCCGTTTGCAGAGTCTGGGTATTTTCAGATGTGTGTATGGCGGTGGTCGGCTTCTGTTCAGTCTGGTTAGCTGGGTCATGGCTGTGGCCATGAGGCTCTCTGGGCCCTGGAGGTGCTTGGTGTGCCGTTTTCTTCTGATTTCTTGGTGCTTGCGTTCTTACCATGGTCTTCAATTCTTGGTTTCTTGGCAGGAAACTTCACGTCACTTGTCCATTTGTGTGAGTTAAGTTAGCTGACTGGATAAAACAAGCAGTAAGTCCCTCCAAACGGGTGGTTTGAAAACCACACGAGTCCCCATAGCTGTGTGTGTGTGTGTGTGTGTCCAGCTTTCTGGGGTGTGATGTTCTCACTCCCTCCTTGGCACCCACTTTTGTTGCATAACCCTCTGACCTACAATACTGAGGACCCAGTGTTAACTCAAGATGTAAACAGCAGGGACGCCTGGGTGGCTCAGTCGGTTAAGCCTCTGCCTTCCGCTCAGGTCATGATCCCAGGGTCCTGGGATCGAGTCCCACATAGGGCTCCTTGCTCAGCAGGGAGCCTACTTCTCCCTCTGCCTGCCGTTCCCCATGCTTGTGCTCTCTCTCTCTGATAAATAAACAAATAAAAGTTAAAAAAAAAAAAAAAAGATGTAAACAGCAGAGCTTAATTTCTTTTATGATAAAAATAAAGATCCTGTGCATCAAGCTGAAACATATTCTCCCTGACCCCAGCAGGACCCCGTGAACCTTGTGGACTCCCGTGAACCTCGCAACAGATCCCGAGGGGGTATGGTCATCATTCCATTCCCCAGAAGAAAGCGGGACGCACAGCAGGTGGGCAGTTTGCCTGAAGTCACACGAGTGGAGCTTGCTGGGATTTAAACCACAGGGGTCTTTGGAAGCATACATTTCGTAAAGGAACTTCCCTGCTTCAAGCCCCTCAGAGGCTTCCAGAGTCTCAGGATCAAGTCCAGGCTGTCCGACGGGGTATACAGCACTCTCCTCCTGTCTGTAGCTTTGTCTTTTGATCTACCCAGCCTCCCTTCTCCACGACTTCTGGGACCGCTGTCTGTGTCCCTCTTCCCTTTGGGGAACTGTTCCTCTGCATTCCTTGTGGCTTTGGGGGCTACCTCAGTAAGCACCACCCCCACTCCTAAGGAGAACATGGGGGGCTGGAGTGGCCCAAGTTACACAACCCAGAGACTCTTGAGCTGCACATGCTTGGCTGGAGGGCGGTGGGTAGGATGCTCCCCCAGTGCATCCATCCTGGGCCCTGGACCTTGGCTCCTCCTCTGCCCTGTGTGCTGATCCAGGTCCTTCCAACAGGCCAGGTGAGCTCCTGTGCCACACAGCAGTGCCCCTGCCCTCCAGGCTCCAGGGGTCCCGGTCTGGCCCTGGCCATGGGGTGGTCTTGTTTCCAGCACACTTCCTGCCGACTCCCCTCCGCTCTTGGCCCGTTCCCGCAGCAAGCAGGCCGGTTCCTCGAGTGCTACCAGCCCTCTATCTGTGCAGAACGGCCCACCTAGCCCACCGTGGCCGTGCCCCTTTCCCAGCTTGACGTCTTTCACAGGCCCCTGGATTGCCTGCATCCTCAGACGTCCTGCCCTCGTTAGGACGGTGAGCCCCACAGGGCAGGGACCACGTTGTCTCGGCCGCCTCTGACCCGTGTGCCCGGCATGTAGTAGGTGCTCAGCAGACAGGTAAATGAAGCAGAACCAAGTAGACTAAACCCCTTTATAAGGACCAGAAGAGCAGTCTGATCTAGCCCCTCATCTGGGGGTAAGACCTTTCACCTCTGGGCACGGCCTCCGACCTCAGCAGCGGCTCACAGTCCTTCCCTGAAGTCTGGAAGAAGCCACCAGGTCTGAGATACTGTGTCTTCCCCTTCTGACAGCAAGGAAAGGCCAAAGGGGACTCCCTCGGTCCCGGCCCAGGGATGCAGTCACGCAGACTCGTGACGGTTAACTCTTGCCATTCATTCCCAAACACAGAGGTGTCAGCGTTCAGACACAACCAAGCACAGTTTGCTCTGACTCAAATGGCTTCCAAAAGGGATCCTCTGGACTACCGGCCTGGTCTGGCGACAGCACCCTAGGGCCAAAGGCAAGGGACCGGCTAACAATCATTTCCGTTTCCGCAGAAAATCTCTCCACGATTAAAAAAATTAGTCATTGGACCAGCTTGGTGAAGAGGTAATAAGGTGTTTATTAAAAACTCTTTTTCACCCAGAGGCAGTTAAAATTTATAATTTAAAACCCAGCCCACTACAAAAAGGGGAGGGAGTAAAAACTGTGCAACATTGACAAAAGAACCAAGACAGACAAGGCCCAGGAGTGGCAGCCCCGCGGCCCGGGGTCCCACCTCTCCCGAGGCCAAGAGCAGCAGCGGGGTGGACACAGGTCGGCTCCAGCCCCTGGCGCAGCCCCGGGCACGGTCCTCGCAGGCGGGGCCGGGCCCCAAGGAGAGCCCTCAGTAGTGTGTGTTCGTCGCGCAGCCTGCACTCACGACCTGCTCACTCCGCTGCGGAACGAGAGAGAACAAGGGCGCAGGAGCCTCCCGGGCAGGCCAGCGGCCTCCGTCACCCACTCGGGGCCCAGACGCAGAGGTTTTCAGGACCCCCAGGGGCCCGTGAGGGCGCTCTCTCCTATCCCTGCGCATCAGGGGGTGGGCCCTCCCAGCTGCCCCCAGCCCTGCAGCAGTGCCCAGAGTCCCTACCTACCTCCCCCATTGCTGAGGCTATACCCCACGGCCATTTGCTGAGGACGCCAATTGCCGTAGCTCCTGCGTGGGCAAAGACAGGGCAGTCACCATCTGCGGGGACCTCGGGGAGGTCAGACAAGGACCCTCATTCCCAGAGAGCTCCTGGCACCTCACGGCCCACCCTGCAGGCCCAAGCAGTGACTCACCCTCGGTCTCCCTCCAGTGTGCTCTGGATCTCCTTCAGGACCCCTGCAGGAGTGAGCAACAGACCCGTGGTGAAGCCAGCAGAGGCTGGGCCAGACACAAATGTTTCTCCCCCTTCTCCTGGTGGGGTGTCGGATGGGTCCGCCCCCCTCAGGGTAATGGCCCTCAGTTCTACCCTGGCCTTCTAAGTCTCCCTTGGGACACACCCCTCATGCCAGCCCACCAACCCCTGCCCCAACTCACTCTCGTCATTGAGCAGAGCGTGCTCCATCACTGGGCCAGGACTTCTCTCTGGAAGACAGAGGCCAAGTCAGGCGAGCCCTGGGGCCTCCTCCGTCCCAGCTCCCTCTTTCCTGGAGTGGGAGTGCCAGAGCCCAGAGCTCAGGACTGGAAGGGATGCCGTTTCTACTCAGCCGCACACCACCTGCAGGCCTGGGGTTCCTTTCCCTCCCCTTGGGTCTGGGTCTGGGCCCAAGTATCACAATGCCTCTGTCCCCCCACACCCCTGGCCACAGGGAAGCCCATCTTACCCTCTCCATCACTCTGGCTCCCTGAGTTCCTGCGGGGAGAGAGATGGTGAGGACTGGGCGGGGCGGGGGGGGGGGGCGGTTTGGTGGCCTAGGCTCCCCATTGTGGCTCAGAAAGCCCTGATCCCATGAAGAATGAGGTCAACTGACCGGGCCTACCCTGAGCCAGGGTGGTGAACCAAGCTCTGCAGGGGGTGGCAGCTTGTGCAGGAGGGAGGGGCCTACGAAGTGGGGGTAGCGAGCCAGAGCCAGGAGGGTGGGCTTAGCTCACCGGGGAGGGGATTTCTGGCCTGCCCCCGGTGGGCACCTCAGGGAAGCACCCTGAGGCCACCTGGCCTTTTACTGACCTGGCTTGGCCCAAGGCCTTCTCTGGGCCTGATCCGTTGGGGGGGCGGCTGTGGCTCTTGGTCGAATCCACCAGACACCGGGGCTCAACCAGCCACTTGGTGGAGAGAGAGAAGCGCTCAAACTCTGAGGGTGAGATCAGGTAGAAACCTGGGCGGGAAGGAGGAGAGGTGCGGCAGGTGAGACCAGCCCCTGGCTCCTGCGCTTGGCAGCTGCCGACGGGACTTCCCTCCCTGGAGGCCTGAGGGGCCAGGGCCTCCCTCACAGTCCTCCGCTGAGGTCCGTCCCGCCTGGCTGGCCATCTCAGCAGCCCCTGGCAGACCCGCCTGCAGAGGTCCCACCGCGCCTGCCCCGTGCCCACCTTGGCCGTATTTGGTGAAGACGCAAGAGGCAATGCCGCTGACGTCCTCCCGGCGGATGCAGCTGTACCGCACCTGGGGCTTGAGCAGGGGCAGCGAGACCACCTGCACGTCGCCCAGGTTGGTGAGGACGGCCAGGTGGTGCTCCCCGTAGTCCTCGGCTCGACAGCTGCTGAAGTGGGCCACGCTGACCCGCCGCACCCGCGAGCCCTCCAGAGCGGTCAGCTTCAGCTTCAGCTTGGCACTCACCTTGGGCAGCGTGAACACCTGGGGGCAAGGGCATGGCTCTCAGCCCGGCCCGAGCACGGCTCGCAGAGCTCCGTCCAGCCAAGCGAAGACTTCTGGCTTCCTTGCCCGGTGCTGCCGCATGGCTAGGCTCCCTGGCAGATGCTCCCCCCCCCCCCGACGCTTCCCAGAGAAGTCGGCTCCATCTCTGTGTGCCCCCCCGCCCCGCCATGCTCAGCCACGCAACCACTGCACTTGGACTGCAAGGAGGCAAGGGCTCCTTATTGCCACGTCTGTGCTTTCTGTCCCTCCCATAGTCACAGGTCCGGCTTCAGCATCCCTTGTGCTGACCCGGGGGCCCAGGGGCTCCACCCTCTCCTTTTCTGTGCCTCAGTGGGCCTCCCTTGTGCACATCAACTGCAGATACAACTTCAAGGGGATCCCAGCTCCTGTCATTTGTGCCCAGGATCTGAGCTCCCCAGATGTCCCCGGGATTCCCGGGGGCCCCGCGTCCACCCAAGCAACACCTTGAACTGCTCCTCTGACACCACTAGCAGCTGGTGGCTTCCCTGCATGTCCGGGCTCTTTGACAGGTCATGTGCCACTTCCAAGGGCTCAGGAAGGGGCACGCTATGTCCGTCCAGCACCAGGATGCCCAGCACGGGCGCTCGGTGCATCAGCTGGATCTCCTTGGCTACGAGGCAAGAGGCAAGTGGTGGGTGCTGGTCAGGCGGAGGACAAGGCTAGAGAGAACCCCCACCCCAAACCCAGGCAGACAAGCACTCACCCTGCTCTGCCCGCACGGGCTCGTCCATTCTCCGCTCGGCGGGGGGTACGCGCAGGGCGAAGGCGTAGACGGTACCCCCATTGGTGCCAGCCCACAGCGAGGGGCAGTGGCGGGAGCCTGCCAGGAGGCAAAGGTTTACATCTAACCCACGGCTCTGGGCGTCGGGTGGAGCCCAGTGACCTGGGCTTACATCCTGGTCTTGCCACTCACTACCTGTGTGACTCCAAGGTCAAGTCAGCAAACCTTGTAAGCCTCAGCTTCCTTCTCTGTAAAATCGAATGGCTGTGGGTCCTGCCTACCTGCCTAGGGTGTAGACAGGAAAAGCTGGGAAGGCTGTCTGACAACCAAGGGCCCCATGCACAGATGATCTCAACCCCAGGACAGCTCGACCCTCAAGACCCAGCAGCAGATACCCCCTGCCCTGCCACCCTTGCCCTGGTGGGAGGCCAGCAGGGGAGCTTCTGCAGGGCCCACTGGACACCAGCAGGCATTTGACAGGGGGAGAAGCCGAGGCCCAGGTTAAGTGACATGTCCAAGGTCACACTTCTAGAGCGTGGTGCAGCCTGAGTACGAAGCCAGGGCAATCTGCCTTGGAGACCCAGGCAGGGGAAAGAAAGAGGCAGGTGGAGGATCCGGTCTCCCCATGCTCCCAAGCTGAAACCCCTCTTCGGGTCCTCCCAGTCAGGCCAGGCAGCAGCCTCCAACATGCCCTCAGGCTGAGGAGTGTTCTCCTGGGCCCCCCACCTCAGGCTGGCCACTCACTGTCCCTCAGATAGGTGTCAGCGAAGTAGAGGGTCCGGACGAATCCCGTGAAGGAATCCTCCGCCGAGCGAGCCTCGATCTTGCGTTGTACAGGTGCCAGCTCCATGTTCTGCACCCCCGTCCGCTCGGCCCTGGCGCCCCCCTCCTGCACCTGCAGTGGGTTGGGTTGGGCCTGAGGCGGCGGGCTCTGGCCTCCCCGTCCTGGGGATATCGGATCGCTCACCACCAATCCTTCATGCCACCACCCGTCTGATGATATTTACTAAGGACTTGATCCTTTACGCTTGGGGAAGCTGAGGCACAGAGATGCAGTGAGATGTATCTAAGGCCACATGGCTGGCGGGCAGGGAGGCAGGAGGCAGGAGACAGGAACCTACTTGGTGTGGCCCAAGCAAGTGCAGGAGGGAGGGCTAGCTGGGACCTGCTGAGGGCTGCTCAGAGCCCTCCTGGGCTCGTGGCTGGTCTCAGCCTCACCTCTCCAGGGGGACCAGCTGGTCGCCGCTTCCGGCTGGACACCCGGCTCCGACGTATCCGGCGGAAGGACTGGCGCAGGGACTTCTTCAGGGACTTCACACGGGACAGCGGGCCCTCCAAAGCTAGCTGGTCACTGGGGTGCAGCGTGCATCTGGGGACGAGGGAGGGGGGACACGTCCGGTCATCCGGGCTGCCAGGGCCCAAGGGTCACCGCCCAGCAGCAATCCTAGCTTCGGGCCCTGGCCACCCTGGGCAGGCTGCTCACTTGACAAAGACCTGCTGCCGCTGCTGGTGGTCAAAAAGGCCAAAACCGTGGCTCGTGCCGAAGGCCACAAGCCGCCACTCGGAGTGCAAGGCCAAGGAGGTGACCACAGCTGGGGGCTGGCACTGCACCAGCACGAAGGGCTGGAAGCCGGGCTCGAAATGCACGGGCCCCGGGCGGGCACAGAGGCGCTCGTGGCCCTTCCAGCGGTAGCCCTCTTGGTCCTGCAGCAGGTCGGCCTCCACCTGCTCCACGGCATGCTCCGCCTCCTCGTCATTCAGTTCCAGCACCAGCACCTGCAGGAGACGGCAGGTGGGCTGAGCGACAGCCAACATCAAGGAACAGTGGGACCTCAGGGACCCTGGGGGTGGACAGTAAAGGGCCCGGGACCCATGCCCAGTCCCCAGGCCTAAGGAGAGCCAGAAGGCCTCTGCCCAACCCCTGGCCCTTAGTCCTGGTTTCTGGCGGAGACACAGTCATCCCACAGGCCCGTCTCTAAGGGGACCAGGCAACCCCGATCCACAGGGAAAAGCCCAGAGCCACAGGAGCAGGTGATGGTCCTGGTGACACCACCCGTGGGTGCTCAGGAGACTGGCTCCTGTCCTTGCTGCCTCCCAATGCCTGGACACTGCCCAAAGTCACCTGGCCACTCCTCCTAGCTGTCCCCCCCCACCCCCCGGCCCAGCCTGCTACCTGCCCTGCCGTGCCCGCCACAGCCAGGTAGCCACTGTACTTGCAGAGGAAAATCTTCTGGATGCCTAGCCTGGGATCATCACTGTAGGGGTCGAAGGAGCCCACCTGACAACAGAGAGGAGGTCCACGGGTGGCCATAAGCGCCAGACCCAGCCTGTCCTTGCCCTCCCTGCTTTCCAGGCTCCTGGCCTCACCTTGCGGAGTGGGGGCCACTCGTCCTCGCCCTGGGCATTGAGGTTGTCACTGGGGTCTGTGTCGGTGACGAACACCCGGACCGTGCTCAGTTTGTAAAGCAGTCGTAAGCAGACGCCGGAGGCATCCCAGAACCGCACTGTGCCATCCTCATGCCTACGGGCAGAGTCCACCTGCCAGTCACGAGGGAGGCTGGGCTGGGGGCGCCCGGGGCAGCCTGGGCCTGGCACGCACCCCGCTGGGCTCTGCTCCCGCCCCGCGCAGTCTACTGGGCAGGGGGAGGGTGCCGTGAACGTCGCCTACCCCGTGAGCAGCAGGTCCCTCTGGGGAGGGGCTGGGGCCAGGCTGGTGCCACCGTCAATGGGCCACTCCTAAAGGAGGACACCAAGAAGTCCGTGGGCGAGCTGGGCCCGAGGCGGGGCCGGGGCTGGTGCCGGACCTACCATGGTGGAGAAGTGTGTGTGCTGCTGGCTGCCCGCGGTGACGAGGCGCTCCCACAGCTTCAGGGGGATGTTGGAGACGTGGTGCGAGCAGGTGATGGCGGAGCAGTGCAGGGAGGCCAGGTAGGGGGGCTGCACTGGCGGCCAGCCGGCCGCCCGCAGGTCAATCACCACCAGCTCCTCCTCGGCCAGCACCACCAGGGCGTAGGGGTCGTCAAAGGCTGAGGGACAGGCGGGGGGTCAGAGGCTGCGGGAAGCAGTTTGCCCCAGCCCAGCCCCGTGGAGTCTGAAGCTCTAGGGCTGCACCCAGAGCACGTGGATTTTAAAAACAAGCTCCAGATCCAGCAACGTGGAGAACTACACACCACGACCAAGCACGATTTATCACAGGGGTGCGGGGCTGCCTCAAGATGTGAACATCAGGGCGCCTGGGTGGCTCAGTTGGTTAAGCGACTGCCTTCGGCTCAGGTCATGATCCTGGAGTCCCGGGATCGAGTCCCGCATCGGGCTCCCTGCTCGGCAGGGAGTCTGCTTCTCCCTCTGACCCTCACCCTTCTCCTTCTCTCTCTCTCTGTCATTCTCTCTCTCTCAAAAAAAAGAGATGTGAACATCAGTGAACGGAACCCATCACATCCCCAGGCTAAAGAAAAACACATGATCGTCTTGGTATATGCAGGAAAAGTATCTGACAGAACCTAATGCCCATTAATGATAAACTCTCAGTAAACTAGGATGAGGAGAACTTCCTCAACTTGGTAAAGATGACCTACCAAGAAGCTACAGCTTGTGTAACTTAATGGTGAGAAATGGGAGGCTTTCCCACTAAGACCAAGAATAAGGCAGATGGCCCCTCTCTCTGCATCTTTACAAGTCCTAGCTGATGCAGGAAGGCAAGACAAGGAAATAAAAGGTATACAGGTCAGAAAGAAAGAAAGAACGTTGTCTTTATTCACAGATGACGGGGTTGTCTCTGTAGAAAACCTGAAAGAATCGACCCTACTCCCGGTATCCTGCATCAGGTGCGCAGAGGGAAGGGGCTGGGGCAGAAGGAAAAGCAGGTTTGGAGTCTCCCTCCAAATGACCCGTGGTGGTGAGGCTGGGAGAATACGGCCCGGAGCGTGCCGAGCAGGCCCGAGCCCCTCACCTGGAGGCCGTGGCCTCGTCAGGCCAGACTCATGTGGAGGCGAGGCCCGCCCTCCTGGAAATCTCCTGCCAGGCCTCCTCTCCAGGTTTCTACATCAGCCCTTTCTGGTCTTGCCTGCACCAATTCATGAGGCTGACTCAGGGCTTTGCTGTCTTGGCCAGGTTCCAGGAGGCCGGCTCAGGGCAGGCCCCACACTGCACCCTCGGCCCCACCCCACAAACGGGAGGGCTTCACGTGCCCAAGTCAGGACCTCCTTGCCTCAGCCGGGTAGCTGTTCACCTGACAGCCCAGATCTGCCTTCTTCGGGCTAAGTCCCGTCAGAGCCAGGCGAGGGCAAAGAGAGCTCGGGGTGGGCGGGAGGCCTGGCCAGCAAGGACGAAGCCACAGGCCAGTGGGGGTAGGGGTGCGGTGGGGCTGCCGGACTCAGGCAGTGGCGGCCACCTCCCCACACCCCCCCGAGGCTAGCCCTCCACACCCACTCCCGAAGCCACCTACCCGCCGCAGGGTCCGCCTCGGTGAGGACAGTGAAGTCGATGACACGGGAGGTGAAGTCGAAGGCTGTCTGCTGGCCATCGTGGACCACTGAGATGCAGTGGCGGTCCCCGTAGCTGGCCCGCGGCATGCCCCCCTGGAAGATGGTGAAGGGCAACCTGGCAGGCACAGAAGAGCCATGGGCTGGGCTGGGCTGGGGCCCCCAACACCAGCACAGAGAGCCCCGGGCTGAGCTAGCAGCTTGGACTGTGCTGTGACCGGAGGGGCAGGACCCGGGAGGGAAGCCAGTCTCCAGGTCAGCACTCACTCAAGGTCCCCAGGAGGGGTGGGGTGGACCCCCACCACTTCCTGATTGCAGTGACTCAGGAGAACTTGGGCGTGAGGTGGGGCGCACACAGGCTGTGGTTCCCGAGCCTCTGCTTCAAGCAGGACACCCCCCCACCGCCCCGCTCCTGCTCCTGCTCCTGCTTATACTTCGGATCTCCCTGTATGTTTCTGTTTGAAGAAACAGGTCTCCTGCTACAACAGAGTTTGAAACCTGCTGATGTGAACCATCCCTCTGGGAGGGTGGAGGGAAAGGTCAAGGATGTTTGCTCAGGAATTAGCCACGAGAGGTATGAATAGCCCGCTCGCCCTTCGCTGGCCTCTGAGACCCGGTGTGGGACCCAAGGCACTCCCCTGATGCAGCCTGCCGCGAGCAGAGGCCGGAGCAGCCCCCCGGGAAGGCTGCAGACCGGGAAGGGGACAGAGCACGGACACCTACCCCTGCCTGGTGGTCAGCCAGAAGATTTTGGTAATAGCTTTGCAAGGAAAAGGACCTACAAGAAAAGGAACTGGCTTGCATACACTTCTTATAGAGAGTCTCAGATCGAACTTTTTTTTTTTTTTTTAAAGTAGGTCCCACACTGAAGCCCAACACCGGGCTTGAACTCACGACTCTGAGATCAAGACCTGGGCTGAGATCAAGAGTTGGATGCTTAAACTGACTGAGCCACCCAGGTGCCCCCCCAAAAAAGGAACCAGCTTGAATGGGGCCCTCCACTCCAGTGTCCACAGGGCACAGACCCTTCACACCCCCACCTGCACAGCAGACCTGTGCTCAGGAGTCCTGCTCTGGGCGGTGCCCGGAGAGAGCCATGACCGGTCACAGAAAACCCACCACGTGGCTCTGGACAAAGCCTTTACTTCTCGGGGCCCCGGTTTTGCTGCTGGGAGGTGGGCACCTACACCCAATCCCGGGAAGGACAGACCGGGAACAGAGGACACTGTTTTGCCAGAGGACAGGGGGTGCCCTGCGACGGGGCAGGGCCGGGCCCCCACGGGTGGGGAGCACTGACCATAGGGCACGCAGTTGCGCAGCGGCTCCGCTCGCTGGCTGTCGCTGGACACGGGCCACTGGCCGTAGCTGCCGTCGGAATGGCAGCTGACAATCAGGTGGCCGTCCCGCTGCCAGCAGACATTCTCCAGTTGCTTCAGAGGAGAGGGAGAGTGCGCAGGCCAGGATCAGGGTGTTGCTGCTGCCGCCGGCACCCCCAGGTCCCAGCACAGGGCTGTCCGCGAGAGCCACGTGGCATCCGCCCCCATCCCCGGCACGGCCTACCTGGCTGCTGAGGAAATGGCAGAGCACCCGGCGGCCCCGCAGGTCCCAGACGACGACGAGGCCCCGGCTGTAGCCGATGAGGACCTGGTTGGGGTCGCGGGGGTGTTCCTGCAGAGCTTCCACCATCTCAAACACCCGCCGGTGGCGGGCCTCCTCGGGCAACCTGGCGGAGGGAAGTGCGGTGAGGCTGTATTGTCGCCGCCGCCGGCAGGCAGGACCCACGGCGTGGCACAGGCGCGCACCGCGTGGATGGGCAGTGTGGGAAGATCACGGGGACACACCGTCAAGGGGGGAGCCATGCAGAGAACAGGACAGTGACAAACAGAAACCTAAGGATACAAACACACGGGACACCACTACAAGGAAAGGCAAGGGGGTGACTTCCGGAAGAGCCAATGTGGTGGCTACCTCCGGGGAGGGAGGAGCACGTGGGGGCTCCGGGGAGGCCGGCAAAGTTCTAGTTCTTTGCCCAGGGAGTGGCTGCGGGGAAGCTCACTTTACAAGAATCCACTAAACCGTACATTCATATTTACTGCATTTCTGCATAGAGGTGGTGTTTCATAATAAAAGTTTTTAAAACCCACAAAACAAAACTCTATGTGAGTTGGCCTGGCCTTGAGCTTTGATCCCTTCCTCCTTCTCTGGGCCTGGAATGCTGATGTTAAGTCTGGAGCTGCTGCAGCCAAAAGAGGACTATGAGGTGGCAGGTCGGCAGAGGACCCAGAGCCAACACCGCAGACCAGATGGAGTAGACAGGCAAACAGCCTGGACCCCCAGGGCATTTCTAGACACCCAACCAAGCCAAACCTCTTTTCATCTAGAACGAGGATTTAGATTGGTAGGAGGGGGTTCCCAGGGTACTCAGGCTGGGGGGGGCCCCCAACTAGACCCCTACCAGCAGAGTGAGGTGGGCACTTGGCATGGCGACCTGTGAGGAGCAGGTCCTCCCGCGGCCCTGCCCACACACCTGCAAACAGTCCTGCTCTGACCATGGCCGTGATGCCCTGACTCTGCCCTCCCGAATGGGAAAGACAGAGGTTTGTGCTCAGAGGGACCCAGCCCCAAGCACAAAGCCTCCTGCCCCAGCCTGGACAGCAGGCCCTGAAGGACATGAGTGAGTTGGAAGACTGGTCCTTTCAGGAACAGGGTTCCACTGGCTCAAGCCTGAAGCAGCTTCACGTCTGAGGACTCTGGCCTCCTCTCCGTCCTGTGAAACTGCAGAACATTCCACCATGGCTAATCCTTCATCTCCTCCTCCTTTGGGCCCCAGCACCTTCTCTCCACACCCAGACCTGATCTGACCCCCTCTCTGTTGCAGACATCACCATCATGGGACAAAGCCTCCAGAATGATCTAAAGAAGCCTACAGGGTCATGGCTGTCCAGGAGTTTGGGCCATGGGGCCTGCATGCAAGTGAAAACTCAGCACAGATTCCAAAGCATAAACCTCCCCAGAAGTTGCCCCACCTGACCCAGTGAGGTTCGGGCCTCATCTGCCCTGCCGTGGAGCCCCTGGGTTTTGAAATTCGTGGTAGCAGTGTGAAGAACACTGGACTAAGAATTGGCTGACAGTGCAAAATCATTTTGAACCTTACTTTCCTCACCTTTAAATGAAATGACAAGTTATCCCCAAGACCCGTTGGAGAGTTCTGGAACGCTAACACATTATGGGGTGAGAGTCTCCATTTAGGGGACAGGTGGGGAGCTGAGAGTCTCTCCTCCCATCCCTACAGACTTCCCAGGAGAGAAATTAGAAGCCCCTGAGATATTCCTGGGACAGAAGGGAGAAGGCCGTGGCCGGCTGGAAGGGCCGGCTTCCTGACGGCAAGGCGTCTGCAGGCTCACCGCTGGAGCACGGCGTCCGAGCTGATGGTCTGGTCCTCCAGCGTGCGGAAGGCCGGCAGCTGCACCACGAACACGTTCCCACTCTCGGTGCCCAGGTAGAGGAGCTCTCCGGAGGAATGCGGCAGGACCACGGTGATCTGTGTGGCACTGGGGGCAGCCCTGAGGATGGGAACGGCTGCCTGTGAGCTGGCTGCTACTCCGGCAGGGGAGGCCCCAGGGCTAGATCCCAGGACTCCTGGCTGCCCTCACCGGCCCCAGGAAAGGCCATGCCTCGGGGAAGGCAGGCCCGTGAGGTCCTTTAATGGGGTCCGATGGTTGTCCCGGGCCAGGATAAATATATTGATTACTTTCAGCCAAGACAGAAGACAGAGGGTGGAGGGCTTGGGCTAGGAGGCAGACCCCCCCCCCCCCCCCCGCCCCCCAGAGCCCCCTACGCAGACGCCGCGTGGGGATGGAGGGAGGCAGGCCGCAGCCCCACCCGCTCCGCCAGAGCACCTGCAGGTGGGGATGCGTCGGCTCAAGCAACTGCCAGGCCCCCCAAGGGCGCCACAGGACCTTTACAGGGTGGTTCCACCCTGGAGCTGGGTGTGCAGGTCAGGCTGGCTGGGAGAGGACGGGCACCGAGTCCTTACCCGGGGGGACCACGCAGTGTGAAACTCTCATCTTCCTGTAGCTCTGACACGCTGCCTTTGACCTTCAGGCTCCACAGGTGCAGGCTGTTGTCATCCAGCAGGGTGACTAGCTGGCACTAGGAAGGGAATGGCTCAGGAACCAGGAGCATGCTGTCTCATCAGCTATGGAGGGGCCAGCATTCACCATGGCCTCTCACCCCCGGGTGGCCCACCCTGCGCCAGTTGATTCAGAGAGCCCCAGAACCGAAAGACCCCTGGTTACTCTTAGGGTGGTCCATGAACCTATAGCTGGGAAAAGGGGGGTGGTCCCCGGCCCGATCAGACCCAATCCAGGGCCACCAAATGCCTGCCTCTGTACTTCCCTGCTGGGGGACGTGAGAGTAAGGGGGCGTGGAAGGCCCCTTACCTGGCCGGGTAGGAAGTGGATCTGTACCACAGCGTTGTTCTCCCGGTGCAGCCCCATGAACTCCACCCCAGGGGCACCATAGCTGCGAGCGGCAGGCTCAGGAAAAGCTCCGGAAGGCAGGACACCACCCCCTCCCGCTCAAGGGCCAGGACCTCTGGGCCCACGTGGCAAGGAATATAAATACCTAGCAACACAGACAGGCTCTCCCTCCCCCAGTTGGCCCCAGGGCGGGGGGGGGGGGGGCGGGAAAGCAGTGGCCCTGGCCTGAAGGCACGTGCTGCAGGGTGATGTGACCCCGAGGGGGAGCCAGCTCCAACCAGGGAGAGCTTTTATAGCCAGGCAGGTGGGGGTGCCACCTACTCTGGCAAGGGCTGGACTGCTTTCTACACCCTCCCCCTGCCCCCACTACCTGAGCCGCAACAGACCCAGCAGCTACCACAAGGTGGCACCTGAGAAGAGACAGGGCACCCCCCTGGGCCCGCCCCCAGCAGCTATGGCCATGAGTCTCTGCACCGGGGACTGGGAACCAGGGGCAATGATTAACCAGCTAAGAGCACGCTCTGTGCAGCCTCGGCCCCGCCTGCCCCGCTGTGCTGTGGCAGAGGACCGGGATGGAGGCACAGCTTCCCCTGAGGAGGGTCCCCCCATTTCCCAATTCTCCCAGGTGCCACCCTGGCTCACTCTAGGAACTCGGGTGGGATGTGGGGGTGGGGGAGCTCCCAGACTTGTAGTTCAGGCCAGCCCGAGGACCCAAGCAGTGATCCTCCATCCTGGAACCCGCGGGCTTGCCTCTGAAATAGCCCAGAACCAATGCTTTGGATAGAGGATGACCCCATTGGGCCATGTCCAGCCCGAGGCCAGGGAAGGGCTGTCCATGCCAACCAGGAGTCCACTCTCTCTGGTGTGCCTGTGTAGACACAGGGGGCGTGCATGGTGGGGCAGAATCTGGAAGCCTTACACTGTTCCTCCCACCCAAGGCCACCCTGGTTTGGAGAGCACCCTGGGACCAGTCTACTAACTGGGAGAAAGGGAAAAAAAAAAACAAACCCAACCTGCCTCCACTCACTGCATCCACGGCTGACTCCCAAGAGGGTATGTGGACCATCCCAGGAACAGGAGGGGTCATCTACAACCTGCTTTCCTTTGAATCCCACCAATGCCAGGGCCCCCGCCCCTTCCAGCTCCCCCTCCCCCACCCGGCTGGGAGCTGGGGGAATGGAAAGGATACAGCTTGACGGCTCCCGAGCGGGTGCCGATGGCCAGGATGCGCAGAGACAGGCTGTAGCCGAGGGCGCTGGGCTGGTGTGGGAAGCCGTGCTCCACCGTCTGCAATGAGAAGCACTCAGCACAGACCTGCAGATGTGTCCCCTCCGCCCCGCGCAGCTGGGGAGCCAGCACGGGACAGAGGAGTT
Organism: Mirounga leonina; assembly: GCF_011800145.1. NCBI lineage: Eukaryota > Metazoa > Chordata > Mammalia > Carnivora > Phocidae > Mirounga > Mirounga leonina. The sequence continues at coordinate 5,728,765 of NW_023270494.1, forward strand.
GCAGCAGAGCCGCCCCAGCAGGAAGGAGCACGTCGGTCATGTCCAGGTTCCTGCCTAGATGCCTGAGTACAGAGCCAATCCCAGACCCATTTCTGACCCGGTCCTTGGCCTTGCGGCCATCCCTGGGACACACTCTCCCCTGACACCACACTGGCCACGCGTTCTCCAGGAACTCTAACCTGGTTCCTCCACCACCCACACTATGGGTGACTGACCCAGTCCTCCTGCAGGGGTATGGGGGCAAGGGAAGCTTTGGGGGGCTGGCACAGTGTTGGACCAGAATGCTCAGGAAGCCTGGCTGTACCGCAGTCCTGGGCCAGTGCTTACGGGAGGACAGAACCCACAGCAGCCTTCCCTGACTCTTGGCCGTCCGAGGCTCCTCCAGCCCTGAACATCTGTACCTCTGTTACCGAGAGTTCTCCACTATCCTTCCAGAGAAGGTTCTGGAGTTTTGTTGCAGACACTCGCTTTTGCTCATTTCTTACTATAGAAGTAATACACATTGTAGACAACTTGGAACATATGAAGAAGTTTGAAAAACGAAACAAAAATCACCCATACCCCCACAACCAGAAGTGACCCTTGCTAGCATCTTGGTGTGAGTCTTTGTGTTGTGACCGTATACTTGTGTGTCTTCACTTAATAGAGAGAGCTGATTGGGGTCGTGCCCCACGGCTATGTGCATACACGCAGAGCTACGTAGCCTGTCTGCCCACCCACAGCCAGCCCAAGTTGTCCAAAGCACTGAAGTGACTTTTAAGTGGCTAAGGAGGGGAGCCTGGGGGGCTCAGTCTGTTAAGCATCCAACTCTTAATTCTGGCTCAGGTCTTGATCTCAGGATCGTGAGATCGAGCCCTGCGTAGGGCTCTGCACTCAGCGGGGAGTCTGCTTGGGATTCTCTCTCCCTCCCTCTCCCTTTGCCCCCACCCCCACCCAAACCCCCCTGCACAGGTGCTTCATCTCCCTCTCAAATAAATAAATCTGAAAATAAAATAAAATAAAATAAACAGCTAAGGAATGTTCCCTGTGTCAAGGCGTCTGAACTCGCCAGGCTTTTGTTGGTGAACACTTTGTTTCTACAGGGTTTACCATTGCCAATTGCATTGATGACCTTCCTTGGACTCCTCTTGTCTTTGCCTGCAACTCAGTATTTCCTTAGGTGGATGTCCCAGTGGTGGAATTACAAGCTTAAAAGGTATGGATGTATATACTACAGACTTGGACTGATAAACTACCTTCGGGAAGGTTGTGGTTGTTTCTTGTTCAGAGCTCCCCGCCCCCCGCCTCCCACCCCAGGGGATACGGAACCTGCAGAGCTAGATCAGAGCAGGGCAAAGGATGCCAGCCAGATGCTTTACACTTTTTTTTTTTTTTTTTAAAACAATGAAGGCTCTACCCTGCAGGAAAAAGGTTGCACAAATGAGGCGGCTTTCCTTAGGCCCAGGGCTCTCCTCTGGGCTTCCCTTGGCTGTCCCATCAGGCCCAAAGGAGCAGAGACAGAAGTGCCAGTGGGCACGACAGTTTAGCAATCCCAACTGCCAGTTGTTGGCTTGTCTGGCCCAGTCCAGCAGCTCACAGGAGGAGGCCCTGAGGTGGGGTCAGCCAGGGAAGAGAGCTCCAAAGAATGCTATTCTGGGGACACATAGGTGTAAGCCCACCTCCCCCCCACCCCACCCCACTCCACTCCCCCGCCGGCTCTTTGCCAGGAACTAGTCTGCCTTAGAAATGGCTATACCTGGAAGGGACAGACTGGAGAGCAGGAGTGACCCAGCAGGAACCCCCCTGGCCAGCCCAGGTCCCTGTTCAGCTATGTAAAAAATGCAGCGCCTGGAAAAGTCTTGGGGAGATAGCACAGTGTCTGGAATGTAAACATTTCCCAGGAAAAGGAGGGCAGGGCACGTGATGGTGTGTGTGGGGACCAGCTCCCCCAGGGCCCCTGGGTAGGCCTCAGCCAGCCTCAGGTTGCTGGGGCCTCAGCAAGTCAGCAGCCAGCCAGGGCCCAAGAAAAGTTTCCTGGGATGGTGGCATTTTTCTCTCATCCCAGTCGGCAGCAGCGTGGGGTCAAAGCCTCTGGAATTTGGAAGGGTCTGGGGAAAATGTCCTGCAGGAAGGAGCCCTGTGCCCAGGAGGAGACCCAAGCCCTGGGTTGCCCAGTGTGGCAGCTTTGAGCCGCGTAGAGATACTGAGCACCCTGAATAAATAAAATCTTAAAAAAAAAAAAAAATACAGGGCGCCTGGGTGGCTCAGTCGGTTAAGTGACTGCCTTCGGCTCAGGTCATGATCCTGGAGTCCCTGGATCGAGTCCTGCATTTGGCTCCCTGCTCAGCAGGGAGTCTGCTTCTCCCTCTGACCCTCCCCCCTCTCATGTGCTCTCTCTCTCATTCTCTCTCTCTCAAATAAATAAAAAATCTTAAAAAAAAAACCAAACACCTAGAAAAACCCTCATTAATTTCTATTGACTACATGTTGAAACAGTAATATTTTGGATATATTGGATTAAAATATATTACCAAAGTTAATTTCACTCATCTAAAATAGGTAATGCAGTTGCTAGAATGTTTTAAATTACATATGTGGCTCATACCATAGTCCTATTGGATCGAGGCGTTGCCCTCAGGACGATTCTGCCTCAGGACAGCGGCAAGAGAATCAAGCCAAAGAGAAAACAGAGTGCAGCTTTCTCTTTCTGTCAGGCTCTCAGGCCACACACTATCTACCAACTCCCTGGCAGGAAGTTCTCCTAATATCTCACCCGAGTCACTCCTATTACAGGTTGGCCTCTTCTCCGAAACTGCTCTGGACAAAGGCTGGGCCCATCCTTCCATCTCTTGTACTTACTCCTATTTCCTTCAGGGTCCTGGGGACACCGCCACCACCCTGACTCTCATCCCCACCTTCTTTTCCATAGGCTGGTTTAGGAAGAACGGGGACTGAGTCAGGCCCAGTAGGCTCTGAATGCCCCCTCTGCCACTTAAAATGCCTTGGGACTTGGGTGAGTTCCTCTGCCTCTCTGAGCCTCATTTCACATCTGATCAATGGGATGATACCAATGACTGCACGGAGCAGGGCCGCCCGCAGCTTGAACGCCAACCTCTAGAAGACCACCCACCATCAGGCTCAGCTGGAAGGCTCAGCTCACCGCCACCCCCCCCCCGCCCCCCCAGCGCACAGGCCTTGCCGCACACAGCCTGCCTGCCTTCTAAAGGTCTCCATCATTCAGGCATCTTCATCAGCGGACCATGGCTCCCTCAAGAACAACATGAGGGGAGGAAATGTCGTGGTGCCCTTACCTGGCCAGGGGCCAAGAGAGTGGGTTCAAATGTAATTAGTGTGGTGATGGGGATTCCCCAGGTCTGGGGAGGGGTGCGGGGTGCGGGGCGGAGAGGTGGACATGCAAATAAGGCCCACAAATCCTCAAATGAGGCAGTTATGATCCGGTAGGAGGCCGCAAACCTGCCTGAAGGCTGAGGGAGGAGGTGTGGCGGCCCCAGGCCAGTTACAGGACGCCCAGGGGTCATGTTGGGAATGGGAAGGAAGGGATTTGGATTTGGGAAGAGGACAGAGGTCAACTAGGGAGGAGCCACAGAAACCCAGAGCAGCCTGGGGAAGCGGGAAGGTTCTGCAAGGCACCCCTGGCCTGTGTTCCAGCTGTCCTCCCAACCTCAGATGTCCTCCCTGTTCCTTGGTTGTCCCATCCTCCAACTTCTAACAGCCTTTAAAGACTCAGCCCCCCCACTGGAGTATGAGGTCCACATGGGGCACAAGAAGTGGGCTCAGCCCCAGGGGTGCCCTGCTGTGGGACTTCTAAGGCTCACAGCAGCCCCGAATCATCCCTCCACCCAGGACAGCGGGTGGGGTGGGGGCTCAGCCTAGGACAGCAGAGCCTCCAGCTCAGAGTCAAGCTAGGAGGTTACCCAATGCCTGACCACCACTGGGACCAGCCTCCCCTACGTCCTGAGCTCATCATCCAGCCTACCTGGCCCTGCCCTCACCCTGCTACCTGGCTCAGGTGACCTCTGCCAAGGGAGGAGAGAACAATGAACTCTTTTGACAGGAACTGGGAAAGGAGAGATTTGCAGGAGCTGCCAAAGTGCAACATTAGCCTGGTGCAGGAAAGAAAGCCCTGTCTGTCTCATGCTGGCTCCAGGACCCCATTGCAGGTTCTCGGAAAGGAGAGAGCAAAGGTTGTTGGTCAGAGACAGTGGGGGCCCTTCATCTTGCCCTCAGCGAGGGAGGATGCCGGCCAAGATCCAGGGCTGAGGAGTCCCTAGCCCTTGCTGGGGGGCTGGAAAGAGGGCTGCCTGGGGCCGGAGGGGGCATGCCCAGCTGCTGGGCTGGGTGGCACTGCCCTATACTGGGTGTGGTCAGCTCAGATTCCTGGTGGTGGCAGCAACCTGGCCCTCCCTGTGTGGCTGTCACCTGACACCAGGGGACCAGCCACAAAAAGCCAAGACAAAACAACCTGGTCCTGGACAGGGGTGGCCAGTCAGGAACACACTGTTCGGAGCCTGGGGGTAAGCAGAGCGTGGGCGGGCTGGACAGGAAGGGCCCAGAGCCTTTATTAACTGGCTGGTTTCACCAGGGGAGGGAGCTGCCGCAAGGGATTTCTGAGGAAGGAGTTTTACTGTGGCGTGAGTTTCCGTCCCCTTGAAATCACTTCCTCTCCACTGAGATGTCCAGTGGGTTCCACAGTCCCCTCATCTGGTCACCAATGGCTCAGAAGACTACTTCATAGGCAATCAAACTGAGGCTCAGGAGGTGAGGTCACCACCCTCAGAGTGCAGCTGGTGGGTAGATGGGGCCGGGAGCCCCTCCTCCGGCTGGCGCCACCACGCACCATATGCTCAGGCTACGCGAGCCCTGGAGGCCTCAGCTTTCTTACCTGCAGAATGGGAATGCCACCTGGGTGTGAGGCACCACGAAAGCCAGGTAAGGTACCAACTGGGTGCCAGGTGCCATTCCAAGCAACTTTGTTTTGCACACCAACCTGGACGTGGAGACCATGAGGACACCCGCTTCACAGATGAGGGAACTGAGGAGCGGAGAGGCTCAGTAACATGTCCGCAGTCACTCAGCGAGAAGGCGCACAGCTGACTCTAGCGTCCCTGCCCTGACCGCCGCACTCCCTGGCCCCTTTGCTGTTTGGCAGAGGGTTCAGGGAATCAGTCTGTCTACAGACACAGTTCCTTCCCAGGGACCACTGGTCCAGTCTGGACACTGCTTGCTTCACTAGCTGCGGGCACCCTTCCCAGGGCTGACCTTCACCTACATGTGAATGACACCTTCACGGACAGGCTCCAGCTCTGTATATCCCACTGTCTGCGAAGACCCAGGGATTCCAAGGCTCCCCAAACTCAAACTTGAGGCTAAATAATGCCCACAGAGCTGTGCTCCGAATCTGTGGCCGCCAGCCACGCACAGCCTTTCAACTTAGACCTTAACTCATGTAAGCCTGACACCAACTCAATGGGGTCGCTTCCACATCTTTTTTTTTTTTTAACGATTTTACTTACTTATTTGTCAGATGGAGAGCGAGAGCACAAGCAGGGGGAGTGGCGGAGAGCGAGAGCACAAGCAGGGGGAGTGGCAGGCAGAGGGAGAAGCACACTCCACCCCCCACCGAACAGGGAGCCCGAGGCAGGATTCGATCCCAGGACGCTGGGATCATGACCTGAGCTGAAGGCAGACGCCTCACCAACTGAGCCACCAGGCGCCCAGCTTCTATTGCCTTGTGGAGATGCGTGACTTGCCCAAGGTCACCCAGCTGGCGAACCTCGGCAGTCAGTTCTGGGGTTGATGGTGCCACTAACCAAACCCCGGGCTGCACCACCTGCCGATCAATGGAGACCATCGCTGCTGCTCTTCTGTCCAAATCAAACGCATCACTTTCCCTTTCACCCACTCCTCACCTCTCCTGGGCTTCCCCCTCCCAGGATGGAGCCTCCACAGTCGTGCTGGACACACACTTCCCCTCCCTGCCCCCCTCACTCCTACATCCCCATCTAGCACCAGGCCTCATGCCCTAAATAGTTCTCTAATCCAGGGGTCCTCGGCCAGGGGCCACTGGGCAGCGTCTGGAGACGTTTCTGGCTGTACATCTTGGGAAGGTAGGCCCAGCGATGCTGTTCAACATCCTCACCACACGGTCAGCCCCAAATGTCAACAGTGAGAAGGCTGAGAAACCCTGTCCTATTTGTGCCCTGCACCCCACCCCACTGCCTGGGACTCATCCAATCCCTGCAATGCTCCCCTTGAAAAACAAAAATAAAAAAAGTTCTTTTGCAAACTGGAAATGGGATTGCTCATTCCCCGGCTCAAAACCCACCATAGCTAGCTATGGCGTGTCAGGCCCCAGACTCCCAGGTTCCTGGCTCCCTCGAGCTGACTCCAGTGAAGCCTGGTGCGGGGGAGGGGCTGGCATGGGTGGGACCGCCCAGGTTTCTAAATAGTCCAGGATCTGGCCTCATCACCCAATCCCAACCCTTCAGGCTCCACATTCACTCAGTGTCCAGATGAGACCAAACCGGCCCACCTCCCTTCCCTCCCTCCCCTTCCTCCTTTCTACTCCCAGGAAGTAGCATTTCAGACCCTCAGCCCCCTCCCTCCTTCTAGACTATAAAAGTCCTGGAGGGCAAAGATCTTATCGGAGATCCCACAGCCCCAGCCCTGGGTTGTCTTTCAGTAGGTGCTCAATGCAGGTTTCTAGCAAATGAATGGAAGGAGGAAGGAATTCCAGGAGCCTCCCCTCCCTCCAGCCATCCCTAGGGGTGGGGCAGCCAAGTTTGGGGTCCACCAGTTGTGGGGCATGGGGGGGGATGATTCCTCTGCCCCAGCCCCACCCCAGCCCCACCCCGCTGCACAGTTGGAACTTAGGGCAGGGGTTCCTCCCTCTGCTGAGCCTGTCTATCCGGTTTCTACTGGAATTGGCCACCTTTTTGGGGTGTGAGATCTCTCGGTGTTATCAGGGGCAATGGAGGCACACAGGGGTCACCCCAGCCCCCAGGTGAGTGCTGAGGTTCTGAGACCGACACCCATGTGTTACTCCCTTGGAACCAACGGCGGCAGGCACCCAGGGGCTCCCGAGATCTCCCATTCCCAACACCTGCATCCATTTCCCGAGGTCCAAAGATCCTGCCCACAGCTTCCTTCTGCCAGTGGGAGGAGGTGCTCATTCAGGGAAGCCCTCATCCCACAGGCGAGTGGCCTCAGCAAAGCTCCGTCACCACATCTGCCACAGGCCAAGAAAATCAGGGGAAAACGGCAGGGCGCCTCCACCCACCTCACACAAGCCCCTGGGAGCTCTCTCTCTCCCTGGGGCGCAGCCCCTGAGAATGGCAGCTAGTGCTCCTAGACCACAAATTATCTAACTCCATACAAGCCTTGTAACAAGCCTACGCTGTGGGCGATGGGCACAGGGTCACCCAACATCTAAGCGGCCAAGCTGGAGGGGAAGCATGTCCTGGAGGGGTCCCTGGGCCCCCGAGGAGCAGAGCACCGTGGTGCTCCGCTTCCTGCAGTCCACCTTCGGGGGCAGAGGGAAGCTTGGGCATGCAGGTCACGGGCCTAGATCAAAGCCGCTGTAAGACACGCTAATTACCCCGAAACGGCGGCAGATTGCTAGGTGGCTGCAGAGCTAATAAACCGCGTTGCGCTCCTCCTGTTTATAGGCCAGCTCTGGCCTTCTCAGGCTCCGGCCACCGTGAGGAAGCTAGTGGAGCTTCTGGGGTCCTCCCCGTCATCTCGGGGGACAGGTCTCGCTCTGGCTTCAGGGGGCCTTAGGAGCAGGTTTGGGGTTGGGGTAGCCAAATGCCAGCCTTGGCACATTGTTTCAGGTGCCTCTCCCCCCTCACCCAGGCCTAAGCCTGCCACAAGGAAGCCACAGGGATCACTGCATGCTGCCTGCCGGGAAAGCTGCGTTTTCCTGTGGGGGCGATGTGAGGAGAAAGGGGACAGCCATGGGCTGCGGCCACTGCCCCAGGGACCGGGCATCACAGGAACATTGCTACACCTGGCAAGGTTCAGCCTCCTTTCATCTTTCCTGTCCCTGAGCCTCCTCCACAGCCTGTGAGGAGGTAGGTTGTTTTAGCCTTATTTTTTAGGTGGGGAAACTGAGGCTGGAAGAGGCAGAGTGATTTGCAGAGGTCACACGGCCAGTGAGACTCGGGACAGGGAGTCCCGATGCCTGGGGATCCCACTGCCCTTTCCCAGGAAAGCCCACCAACCAGACCCCATTTCCAAAGTCAGGCGCCCATGTATGGCAGCGCCCAGGAAGTACCTTAATCCAGGTAAAGGCCACCTGAGTGCCCCAGCCCCAGCCCCAGCCCCAGCCCGTGAAGGTGGACAACACGGTGCTTCCCCTTACCTTGTTAAACTGGAAAAGGTCCCTCTTGAGCCTCTCCCGTGCAGGGTCATGTCCTGACCTCAGGAACCGCCTCATCGTGCTTAGTGTGCAGCCCCCTAGAGAACGACGAGCAGCCATTGACCACCAGCGAGAGGCAGCCGTGCAGCCCTGACCCCAGCACCCACAATGGCTCCCAGGCACCAAGGGCTTGGCCCAGCCCAGCCGCTCTCCCCAAGCCCAGCAGTGGCCAGCCCTGGCCCGCAGCGGCTTCACCATCCACCTTCCTGTGCGCCCTCGCTCCATCTGCGAAGGACAGTCCAGGAACCGCAGGGACGTCTATACCTGGAGGTCCGGGGCTGGTCGAAGCTCTAACGCTTGTTCCAGGCCACCGTGGCCTTATAAAGCCAGCGGGAGAAGCTGGGGGAGGAAGCCATTTAGCCTGGCTTTATAGGAATGGAGGCCCTGAGGTTAATGAGCTTAATTGTTAACCTGTTTTCTGAAAAACCATAAAACCCCAGCTAAACAGAAAGGGAAACTTCACAAGCCTCTCTCTCCAGAGCCCAATTGGGAGGCAGAAATACAAAGGCTGTCCACCTGGGCGCCCAGACCAGAACCCCACCAGGGGGAGGGGAGAGGCCTGGCAGAGGTCTCTGGGGTCAGCGCCCCCGGGCACACTCTTCCTGCTGACTTCGGGGAAGGCTCTCCCACCACAACTGTCAGGAGCCTGAGCGGGCGAGGAACAGAGCGCGTGGTCGGAGGCCCATGGCACCCCATGCCCAGGACCCATGGTGGAACCAGGGTCCAGGCTGGTGGGCTTCCTGGCTGGCCCCCTGCCCCCCATCTCTGGCTAACCGGGTCCCAGCTCCCCTGGGCTCTGATGGGTGCGCTTGATCGAGAGACTCCCTTTCCCATGGGCCTAAGTGGAGCCTTATCAGGAGAAGAAATCGGCTCCCAATAAAGAAACCAGCTCAAGGCCCAAAACCCATCCGCCCAAACCATCTGAATGTAGAATGCTTTCCCAATCCAAGGGGAACTATTTCTGGATCATCCTTGGGGGAAGGGAGAAGGATCTTCACTTCAGTTTCCGGCTTGCTTCAGCACGGCCTCCCACTGACCATAGGACACCAAGGCCTGTCCTCAGGAACACAGGGGCTCAGGGCTAGCTGGACTCGATAAAGAGACTAAACAGACCCGGTCCCTGCCCCGGAGGAGCTTACTTGGGGCCAGGATGGAGTGCAGGTTTCAGGGAGCACCTGGCCCCGACACGGTGGATGTCCTAGGGGAGAAGGTATCTGAGACCTGAAAGATGCCCTTTAGTTTCTGGCTTCTTGTGAGGTGACAAAAATTAACCATCGGGCCAGGATTCTGCATATGAAAGGACCCTGTGTGGTCCAAGACTGGGGGCTCCCTCTAAGGCATGTGGATGGCACAGGGGGGCCGTGGTGGTGGTCTCTGGCAGAACCACCAAGGGCTGGCCATGCTGGGAGGGGTCACCCCACTTGGCAGAAACACACATCATGGGGCAATCCAAAGACCACCCCAGTTGGGAACAGGTGGAGACCAGCCCCCAGAGTGCCCATCACCTTCTGGGGACACTGAAAAGACCCCTACTTGCAGGAGGGGGGGGGACAGATGCAAGAGATTTGTGCCTTCCCATTTTGGGGGAGCCAGAGCAGAATGGGGAGCCCCACTTCCTTCCAGATCGGCAGGTAGTCGGGGAAACTCTCGGGTGCCCACCGGACCCGAGGTCCCGAAGCGGGTCAGGGAAGAAACACAGGGCAATCTTGGAGGCTCTGGGGACTGGGAGTGAAAACACCCCTGGGCCTGTAGCAGTGACAGAGCCCTGGGGCTCCCGGACAAACAGCTGAGCCATGGCCTCACATTCCAGCTGCGGGGGAGGGCGGCACAGGCCCAAGCTCATAAATCGGCAGCTCCGCTCCAGGCTCCCGGAGGCGTCCACTCTCCCCTTTCTGGGCCGAGGTCACTGGGTCAGAAGTCAGAGGAAGCTGGGAGTGGTGCCTTGGAGGAGAGGGGCCTGCAGACTCCTGGGAGAGGGTGATCTGGGCTCTGCCCTGAAGGCTCGAGGGTGACAAGGCACAGCCCCAGGGGAAGGAGGTGCAGGTAGGAGGGAGGCAGATGGGATGTGGAGACTGGTGGGAGATGGTAGGCACTCCATCCACCCAAATGCCCTCAGAGCATCTGCTACATACCAGGCCCTATACCAGACCCCTACGTGTTATTTTTACTACTTTTTAAACATTTCGCTCGAGTCATCCCTGCTTATTGTACAAAAAATTAAAAAATAAAATAAAATAAAATAACCAAGAAAATCCCGAGGAGAAAATCCTCCCTAAATCCCACTATACTCAGGAGTAGGCACAGTGGCATGTCAGGACACGTCCTGCCCCCTCCTTCCTTCGAACTTCTGTACAAGGTACACCTAAACCCCGTCCCGGATGTTTGTTCACCCTCCACCAGCCTCCCTGGAAGTTCAGTGGAAGATCTCCACTTGGTAGACAAGGAAATGGAAGACCACAGAGGCTGGGTAACTCGTCCAAGGTCACTGAGGAGAAACCAGCAGAACTTGGATTTGCCCCCAGGTCTGGTGAACTCCAAATCTAAGGACTCTGGGAGGCAGGGAAGGATGGTGAGGACAGGACAGGGGGTGCCTAATTACAGCCCTGCAAGTGAAAGGCACGGGCGTACGCAGGCCCTCAGCTCAGAGCCAACCGAGTGGATTGGGGCCCGGGACCTCAAGGGCATGGAGTGAGGGAGCCAGGACCAACAGAGGCCTTTCTTCCTCACTCCCGCCAACCCCTCACTGTTGCTCCCAACACAGAAATAACTGCCCAGGTCAAGGCGTCAAAAGTGCCACCCCTTCTTGAAGGGGAACAGGTCTGGGACTGGCTAGACTCACCTCCAGGCAAACCCTCAGATCCACTGACCCCAGCTAAGTGGGTTCTCCAGAGAGAAGATCCAGGAACCCGGACCTGGAGCTCCCTGGTATGGAACTGATCCTACCTCCTCAGCCCACTCCTGGGGGTGGGAAATGGGGTGTGGGGGTTGTAAGGGAAAGAGCCAGGGCTTGGGACCAATAGCCAGGGCTCAACCACCACAGCTCAGCTCGTCTGAGCGGGGTGGCCTCCCAAGGCAGCTGCTCGAGGCCCAGCGAGCTCGTCTGTGAAGGGGATGCACCGGTCTGCTGGCAGGAGTGGGAGCCATGCCAGGTACCTGGCATGGAGCAGCCACTGTCCAAGGACTGGGGACACAACAGCGCAAAAAGACAGACAAGACCCTTTATTTCACCAAGCTGACATCTTTGCAGGGGAGTGGGTGATGACGCCCAAGTACACAAATCAGTCAGTAGGATGGTTTCAGATAGAGAGCAGGGCCAACAAGGAAATGAAGGAAGGGGCCCGGAGTGACCAGGGTGTGGTTGGAAGGACTCGGTGAACATTCCTGGGTCTGGGTCTATGGGTTTGCTGTTCCTTTCCTGAGATGCTTTTCCTCCAGGTACCCACCCACTCTCTCTCTCTCTCACCTCCACTCAAATGTCCCTTCTTGGACCTTCTCCTTCCTACTTCCCGGCTTGGCTTTGCTCCTTAGCACTGGTCACAGTGCAACAGTCCCCTTACTAATCTTGTTTATTACCCGTGCGCCCCTCTCTGAGGATCAGCCTTTGAGCCTTCTCATTCTTACTCAGGAATTCTGCCCTCTTTTTCACCGAGGCACCCCTGCTGAATGAATGAACAGAGGTAGGGATGCCTCCACCCAGACCTGAACGATAGGAAGTGGTCAGCCGCTTAAGATTCGGGGGCAGGGCGTGTCAGGGGAAACGGAACAAGCTTGCATCTTCCAGGAGGATGACGACAAGCAAAGGGCCAAGTGCAGGCAACAGGAGAGATGGAGTGGGTCAGGAAGGGGGGCCTGGCGGGTCACAGCAGACGGCTTCAGTCCCAGTTCACTGGGGGCCCACTGACAGTCCTGGGCAGGGTCAGCCTCGGTCTGCTCTCCCCCAACCCATAGCCCCCGTCTGCTCAGGGCCGGCCCATCTGCTCAGCCCCAACCCCAGGCCCCTTCTGCTATAGTCTCTGTGCTTCCATCTGAAATAACCCACTTGCCCCTCATGCAATCCATCTAGAAAAAGCATTCTCTTTCTGAATCTGTCCTGATCACTCTCCCCCTCCTCTTTCAGTGCTCGACCACCTTATGCTAAAACGGTCCCTAAAACTTCCATGGACAAGGGCACCCATCTAGCTCCTCGAATGTTCTTCCCAGCCTCGTTGTGCTGGTCATTAAAGAATTATCAGAAGGGAGCAGGTGAAGTATGCTCAGGGTCTTGATCAAAGGCATACTATACTCATTAAAAGGGCAGAAAACAATGGACATAGAAACATATGTAAAATGTACCCTAAAGTCAGGTAAGCTCTACTAAAAATATCTATATATTTACATTTATATACAGATATTTTATTTATAAATACATATATTTGTATTTATTTAAATAGACACCACACTGGCAGGGGATTAGTAGAGATTTTTTTTCTTCTTTTGGTTTATCTGCCTCCCAGGCAGGGTAGATAAGAGGATCACATGGGAGAAGGGGTGAAGGCCCAGGCAGTGGCCAGGCAGGAGGGTGGCCCTAAGCTCAGAGGAGGCAGTCCTGTCGGTGGGATCGCTCCTGCTCTCTTAGGGGCTGGGCTCCCCTCCAGCCATGGTAAGCTGAGCAGGGGAGAGGCCTGCTGCCTAGACACCAAATGGGTGCAGAGGCAGGGAAGGGACAGGTGGGTGGGACCAGCTGTCCGACCTCGGCTTCAGGGTCCCAGGACCTGGGGGTAAAGGACACTACTACTTTATAGGCCATGCCCAATGGGGATGCCAAGAAGAATCTGACGCCAAGTCACTGGAGATGTGTAAAAAACTCCGAGGGTTCTGGCTTCCTGCACTGGGCATGCCACCTGGCCAGAGCATGACCCCTGAGAGGGGGCTTCCTAAGAAACACCTTCTCCATCCCCTGGACTCTATCTCAGTTCCTGCCTGTCATACCCTCTGTCCTTGACAGGACCAAACTCCGAGCAGCCCTCCCCGTTCTGCCCTCTGTTCCCTTGGGTGTGGGCACTCGGGGTTTAGGGCTGGCCCATGTGAGACTCGCTGACCAGTGGCGCACGTGTGTGTGTGTGGCCTGATTCTAACCAATTTTCCACAGAGCTGTGTGTCTCATGTGTGGAACTAGCCTGTGCGTTCCCTGAGGGAGGTTGAGCCGGTGCTTCCCTTTCCTTCCTGCCACTCCAATCACCCAACACTGCCATCCGCCACGAATCCTGCCAGGGTCTAAGACTGGTCTCCCCAACCCCTAATGTCCGCCCTGGAAAAGACAGGAGAGCTGTCTACTTGGTAAATTCACAGCCTGGCTTCCCTTCCCATCCTCTGCGCAGACCCCACTGTGGAGATGTGCCTAGACCCTGCCCCTTTGCATCTCAGGAGCTCAGTAAAGAGATCGGGAGAGGTAGAGACAAAACAGCCCTCTGGCGCAGGCCTGTCTTGACCCCCTGCTCTAAGCAGCAGATCTGATGATGCTATGGGGAGGAAAAAGGCGGGGTCCCAGCCCAGGCTGCTCACCCCACACAGGTACTGTTTGTCCATGAGACAGAGGCTTGGCCAAGCCGAGCCCATCTGTCCTGGATGTGTGTGATGGGCCAGCCGCCAAGAAGGCAGCTCGATAACCCAGTCAGCTCCATCCATCTGCTGGGAGAGGCTATGTTCAGGGGCAGGGCTCTGGGCATCGTGGCCCAAGGGAAAGGCGCCCCTCGCCACCTGGCTGTGGTCCTGATCTCCAGGAGCACAAACAGTCTGAACTAAAGTCCCCAGCTCTCCTTTCCTCTCCCCTTTGTTTGTGCTCCCCACAGCCCCCTGCTGCTGCAGAGGCTGCCCTCCCTTCCCGACATCCTGTGTGAGGCCTGTGTGTGGCTGTGTCCTTCCGTCTGAGGGGTGTGAGTACACCCTGAACCTTCTACCAAGGGGAGTGGTGGGGCCGGGCTCTCACCGGCAGGGGCAGCTGCAGACCCCTCCAGCATCTTGTCTGTGCCAGCTCGCCATGCCCAAGGTTGCTTTGCAAGCGCCCGTGTTACCCTGGAACCCAATCTCCCAGAGGCACCGGACAGGGCCCTGGCCAGTAGCTTAGCAACCAAACTGTGGCTGAAAGGCCGTGGGACTAGGTGGGAGGTGGGACTATGAGAGAACACCCAGAGAGGGGACAGGAACCAGAGGGTTGTCATTGCTGTTGTTAGGTAATAAAAAGGATTGAGACCAGGGGCGCCTGGGCGTCTCAATCAGTTAAGCATCTGCCTTCAGCTCAGGCCATGATCTCAGGGTCCTGGGATCGAGCCCCGCATCCGGCTCCCTGCTCTGCGGAGAGTCTGCTTCCTCCTCCCCCCCCCCCCCCCCCCCCCCGCCACTCATGCTCGCTCTCTCTCAAATAAAAAAAATAAAATAAAATAAAAAGATTGAGGCCAAACTATGGCAAGATGCCACTTGAAGCATTTTACCCACAGCATCTCATGTTAATTTATCAGTTATGAAATAACCGATTGAGAGAGCTATTAAGCCCAAGCAGTAAGATTCCGAATCCCGGTCTGAACTCCAACCTGACTGCAGAAGCCTCTGTCTGCCCAGTTCAGGCCTCTCTCACAGATCAAGGGGGCTGGCCAGCAGTAGTCCAGATGGGACAACCTGGGTGAGCAGCCAGAGCCTGACCTCACCCTCCCTGGCTAGGCCCAGATCAGTGTCGTGTTCCACCCCCATCCTAAGGAGCCACAAGCCAGTCCCACAACCCTGGGAGGGCCCTCCTGCCACACCCAAGGCTCCTCCTGTAGGGTTTCCTCCCAAGGCCCCTGAGGATTTGGGGGGGTGGGGGTGGGGAAGAGTAGAAATACATGCATTCCCTGAACACATCCCCATTCTAGGGGCCTCAGTCCCTTATCTGCAACCCAGCATCAGACTCTCTCCAGGGAAGTGACAGATTGGATATGGCCAAGCCCAAAGAGCAAAGCCATTCTGGGGAGGAGGTGGACAACTTGCCTGGGGTGGGGGTGGTAGGCTGTCTGGCCCATCCTATCAGGCCCCATTCCACAGCCTCCTACTTGCCTCAAAACTTGACAGCTGACTCACAGAGCCTCCAAAAGATGTCAGGTCCAGGGGAAAGGGACCGTGCCTGTCCTGTCCATGGTTGCACCCCCAGTGCTCAGCGCCTGGACACATGAGAGATGCTCATGTTCTTTGAAGAACACCCTCACTTCCTGCAAATCTGTGCTCAAATGTGGCCTTCTCGCTGAGGCCACCCTTATCTCCTCAAGCTGCAACCTGCCCCCCCACCCTAAACTCCTACTTTGTTCTTATTCTATATAACTCAAATCACCTTTTAACACTTTTATTTTATTACTTATGCTTGTTTCCTGTTGCTCACGCTCCCCACTCTTTAGAATGTGAGTCCTGGGGGCGCCTGGGTGGCTCAGTTGGTTAAGCGACTGCCTTCGGCTCAGGTCATGATCCTGGAGTCCCGGGATCGAGTCCCACATCCGGCTCCCTGCTCGGCGGGGAGTCTGCTTCTCCCTCTGACCCTCTCCCCTCTCATGTGCGCTCTCTCTCTCTCATTCTCTCTGTCTCAAATAAATAAATAAAATCTTTAAAAAAAAAAAAAAAAAAGAATGTGAGTCCTGGGATGGTAGAGATCTTTGCCTTGGAGGCACCAGTAGATACGCACTGCATGATTGAGTGGACAGCCAGGACTGAATAGAGATCAACGAGGTAAAGGTCTTCTCTAGTTGGGAACCACTGACCCCAAAGAGCACTGGGCTGGGGCCCCTTAGGGAAATCCCCCACCCTGTTCTTAAGTCTCTGGCCAAGGCCAGGGTCATGTAGACATCATGCCTGGCATCCTGCTGGGGTATCTTTGTGGGCCCTGCCTCAGACCAAGGCTCCAGGACACCCAGCTCCTCAGCAAGGAGGATCCAAGAACAGTATTATTTACTACAGTCAAGTAGTCCTGTGCCCAGATGTCCCTCTCAACAAACCTGGGAACACTGAGTCAGGTGTCTTGAGAGAAGACTCTAGTCTCTGCTGAATTCCTTAAGAGTAGAGTCAGGTACCTAGCAGGTTCCCTGTCCCCACGCCCAGAGGAGCCTCTCCTAGCTCAAGAATTCACTGTGGTTCCTGGGTAGGGGAAGGAGCAGAGTGACTCTTCAAAGTACCAGTTGCCTCTGAGAGGCAGGGCAGGAGGGAAGGTCACCTCAAAGGGAACTGGGCACAGCCCCATGGTGCCAGGGCACAGGGAGGGGATGGTGTTCTGGGGAACCCTGGGAGCCAAGGCTGGAGAAGAGCAAGCAGCACCAATGGCCCCCCCTGGGGGACGCCCCTCTCCTGCCCCATACCCTACTTTTCCCTGAAAACTGCTCCTGGGTAGGGGAAAACAAAGTTGCCAAACAGACTTGGCATGTCTTGACCCAGGAGGAGCCCTGATAGTAGTATCGCCTGAGTGAGATAAGAAGCCTTCTCTGAGCTGAGTACTCAGGATAAGTAAGTCCAAGCGGCCAGTGCTGCTCAGAGCAGCCAACCCAGCAGCAGGGACCATGGGCCTCTTGGGCCTCCACTCAGGTGTCTCAATAGTTGCCCCCGACACTTCTAGAAGGATCCGGAAAGTTGAGGAATCCTTCGGGAAACCCCACAGCGCTCCTGGAGACTCTTGCCCGGGATGCTCAATGTCTCCAGTGGGTAGACAAGGGGTCACAGACTGATGGTAGAGGCTCCACAATTTCCAGCTCCATATACCACTTTCTCTATGGGGTGGGGGGTGTGCAGGCTCCTGGGGCCAGGACGTCCCGGCAGGGGAGGACACCTCTTCCCTAAACGAGGTTGAAAGCACTATGGAATTCCCAGAAAAGCTCCTTAATGGCAACAGAGCAGCATAAGAATGTGATCCCCTCCACCCCCAACAGGGTACAGAATGTATACAGCCAAGCCTCTGCTAAAAGCTGAGATTAGATTGTGCACCCCCTTCTCCCCAGGAAAGGCCCGCAGCTGGGGTCTGGCCATTAGGCCTCACTCCTGGCTCTACCAAAGAGCAGGGCAGGTACCAAGGGCCACCCACAGGAACACAAGGTGAGGCTGGAAGAGGCCACTGTCCTCTACCTCTGCCTCCCTAGTTTCAAGGAACAATATTCCCATTTTAGAAGGTCTGACCTCCAGAGGCTTTCAAAAATCAGGGCCTCTTGGCTGATTTCTGGACAAAGAAGCCAAATTCCCTCACAACCCAGCAAGCACGTCCAAAAGGTTCAGGTGTCTGCCCAAAGGCCCACAAGTGAAACTTTTTACGCTTTATGGAGCAAGTTAAGCAGCTCCCCCACCCTGCTACCTGCTCTATGCCAGGCCACACGTGTTCATGACATTTTTTTTCCCCATTCTCCTGTCAACAAGGCTCACTGAGGCTTGGCATGGTTAGGTGACTAAGCCAAGATTATGGAGCAAGAAATCAGCACAGCATGATTCAGAGCTACACCTGTTATCTGGGAAGACACTAAAAAACTTAAGAACCATGTTTGAGGAAAAAGACTGAGAAGCAAGAGGGAGTTTTGCCTCCTCACACTTTCTAAAACATTTCACTTTCCCCACTATGGGCTCCTATTACCTTTTTAATTTTTTAAACTAATGGGTCAGCTGGAATTATGGGCCCTTTTCTTCTTTCAATGCAACTGTATTAAAATTTTGCTAAGTGCTCAATTATTAAGTTATTAAAATTATATTATTCTACCACCAAAGAGGCACTCCATTGACTCAAGGAAAAGTAGGGATGCAGACTGACCTCAGACGCTGGAAACACTGTCCAGTGGCCCCCCCAGAGACTGGCCTAGTCTAACTTTGGAGAAGAGGAGTTAAAGAACGGTCAGAGCCCCCAGAGCTGGGTTTGCCTCTTGACTGCCACAGGTGAACACTGTGGGCAGATCACTTAAGAAAAACAGGCGGGGGGGGGGGGGGGCGCCTGTGTGGCTCAGATGGTTAAGCGTCTGCCTTCGGCTCAGGTCATGATCCCAGGATCCTGGGATCGAGTCCCGCATCGGGCTCCCTGCTAGGCAGGGAGCCTGCTTCTCCCTCTGCCTCTGCCTCTGCCCCTCTCTCTCTCTCTCTCTCTGACTCTCATGAATAAATAAATAAAAAACATTAAAAAAAAAAAAAAGAAAGAAAACCAAACCCGGGGCACCTGGTTGGCCCAGTTGGTTGAGCAACGGACTCTTGATTTTGGTACAGGTCAGTATCTCAGGGTCCTAAGATGGAGCTGCCAGGCAGGAGTCTGCTTGAGGATTTCTCTCCCTCTGCCCCTCCCCCTGCCTCGTGCCCACATTCGAAAGAAAAGAAAAAAGGAAGGAAGGAAGGAAGGAAGGAAGGAAGGAAGGAAGGAAGGAAGGAAGGGAAAGAGAAAGAAAAAAAGAGAAAGAAAGAAAAAGAAAGAGAAAACCAAATCGGAATGTTCTGCCCATGAGATAAGTAAGTAGGACCATCTCTCCCGGGACCCTTCCCATGTCTTAGCTCTGGAAGACGCAGATTGTCTTCCTCAAAAGCCCTTCTGACGGTGGCTTCTCCGGGGCTGGGCCACAGCTATTCGGTACCGCTGCTCTGTTCTTCCCACCTGGGGTTTTCTGTCTCCCTGACACACCCATTCCCTCCCAGCTCCCCTCCCTGTTCACAATCCCCTCTGCAGCCTGACAGGACTCTGAGTTGTAAACTCTGCAGAGGATCCCAAGAGCCCAGGTTAAGACGCCCCGCATCTGGCACGTGGATCCCCATGGGAAGGGGCACTGAGTCTAAGCCCTGCCCCCTCACCCAATGCTCACCTGGTCTCAGGTGAGAGCCTGAGGGGACCACATCGCGGTTCTCCTGGTTACAGTCAGTTCTCCCCACAGCTAAAGCTCAGTGTGTCTACAAACTGCCCAGCAGGGGCAAACCAAGAGCAAACTTTGCACACTTTCTTTGGCAAGACGGTATTTTTCACTCCTCACCAAGTCCTAACGTATCACAGCGCAACTCCACCCCCGTTGTCGTGGAAAACATACTGGATCTCCATACCTTCCCTTAAGGTGTCCAAGGCCGCCAGAGGCGGAGAAAGACCCAGAGACCGAAGCCCCTCCCGCGGGCTTCCTGCGTCCGGGGATTAGGAGGCACAAAGGGCCGGCAGAGAGTGGGCCCAGATGGCAGGGGCAGGGACTAAGCCGGCGAGGTAACGAGCTGCGGCCGCTGCTCGCAGAGAGCGGGCTACCTGAGACGCGCGTCGCCAGCCTCTTGGGCCAGGGGCCTTCCACGTGGGGCCCAAGGACCCGGGATCCCACCCCCGCTCGCGGTGACCTCCTGCACTCAGCCGGGGCCGGGCACTTGTTTCTCCGTTTCCCAGAACCAACACTATTAGGCAAACCCGAAGCTCAAATTCAGTAAACGCGGACGGATCAGGCAGAGAAAAGTTCCCAGCCGCACTTCCTACAGGTGTCCTTCGCCCAAACGGAGCCACGGGATCCAGGGCGAGGCGCGCGGACCCGCGCACAGCTCTCCCCGCCCTGCCCGGGGAAAGCAGGGGTCCCGGCCCTCCCCCGCCTTCCCGCCCCGAGTGGAGGGCACCCCGAGGGGGCGGACCCGGCTGGGTGGTTCCGGGCCCGCGCCTCACCTGGAGCCCCACGCCGGCCCCCGCCCGAGGCCTCGGCGTCCCACGGAACCGGCCGCCGGGTCCGCTCACTCCGCCGCCGGCCCACGGGCTGCTGGGCGGCCGTCTCCTTCCTGCTCACCTCCGGCGCGGCGAGCAGGGGGCGGAGCCGCTGCTATTTACATAAAGGGCGAGCCGGGAGCGCCGGGCCCCAGCGGCCCCGCCCCCGAGCCTAGCCCCGCCCCTCCAGAGCTCTGAGCCGACGGGGCGGGAGCGCAGCGAGGGCGCCCTCGGGGGGCGGGCGGCGGCCGCTCCCGGGCCAATCCTCGGCCCCGGGGAGCGCGGGGGCGGGACCGCGGCCGGCGTGAATATGCACGAGGCACTGCGGACCCGCCCTCGGCCTCACCTGCGCGCACCTGGACTCAGGACGGCGCGCCCAGTGTCCTGCCGCGTCCGGGAGGAAATAGTCCCTGGGACGCACGGCATCCTGGGCCGCCTCCCAGGCCCGACCGCCGAGGGTAGCCGTCCCTCCCCCACGCCGGCCCGGAGCGGCTGAGGGAGGGACGTAGCCGAGCCTGCTCTTCCCGAGGACGCCCAACCCAATCAGAGCGGGTGACCGGCGGACACTGGGCCCGGTTTCGGGACCCAAGAGCGAGGTGGCCTGGGGACGGGGGCGTCGCGGCGAGGCGCCTCCCCTCGGGGCGGGCCCCAAGCCTGGACCCCGGTCCTCCGAGTCGCTGCGGAGGGAGGAAGGCGCTCAAGGCCCCGAAGGACAGCAACATTGACCAGTTTTTAGCACAACTGGGGAGTGAGTTGGAGCGACGAGAGGCGGGAGCGGAGGCCAGGGATGAGAATGGCGCGCTCCACAGCACGACCCGAAGCCACTGGGGTTCAAGCCGCGCCGACGTGGCGCCTGTCTGCCGCCCTTCTATCCCGAAGCGGCTGCGTTCAGGGAAAGCCCGATGGAGCGCCAGCCTCCCTCCGCCGACTACCATTCAGAAAGCCAAGCTGATTAGGTCTGTGACTTCCCGTCCCCTGAGCGCAGGCCCTGAGAAAGGTGCGGGGTCGCGTTCTTGCCCTCCCGGGGAGACTTCTCTTCGCTCCCGCGCCAGAAAAAGCAGCGTTGTCTGCGGCCCGGCAGAACAGGGGTGAGGGCCTGGGGGCCAGGTCCACGGACATCGAGACTTGGGGCGGGGGTGTAGGGGAGAGAAAGGAGGGCTTTGAGGCTCAGGCTCGGGACTTGTCCACTATCTCCAGCCACAGCAGAAAAGCGATCTATTTTTTAATGGCTTTGGCTTTATCGTACGAAGCAGGCACCCTCTCGTTTAAAGGCACAGAGTCCTCTCTTCTGCCCCACCCTGCTGGGTCTCTGAAATCTAGTCCTGAGTTCCAAGGGGATCACTGCACGAGAGCAATCTCAGGCCTGGGACTATGGAAGCCAGGTAGGGGGGGCATGGCTTCGTCCTCCTGCAAGCATCAGACACCCAGGGCCAAGGCCCAGACTAGCTCCTGAAGCTACAGGTCAGGGTCTGGGTATAGGAGGCAGCTGAGATGGTCCCTGAGAGTAGACAGTCCAGGTCCCCCAGAGCAGGTCCCATGCCCTGCCAGAGTGGGGTGATTAGTGTTCCAGATCCCTGGGCAGCGTGAAGTCCCTGAAGCTGTAGAAGGAGATGTCTCCATGATCCACCAGGGCAAAGATCAGAGGAACATCCCCACTCTGGTAGGATAACCGCTTGAAGGTACAGAGGTCTGGAACTGGTTCATCAAATCTGCAGGGATAAAGTTAGACTGAGATGTGGACATAGGCCACCCATAAGCTCTGAGCCCCCAGCCCTCTCAGGCTACCAGAAAGGGAAATTCTAAGACAGGAGTTGAGGGTGCAAGAAGTCTGGCCTCTGGACTCTCCTGTCTGCAAACTGCGTGGCTCCGTTAAGTTCTCCAAGAGGAACCCAGAGCCTTGGTTGGGTACAGGGTCTAGGAAGAGTGAGGTTCTCACCACTTTTAGCCTGTGAATCCCTCTGATTCACATCCCTTCTGCTGGGTGAGCCCTGCAGTAAATTGGCACAGGAGAGACTACCAAAGATGCCAGGAATGAGGGCTCAGGACTTGGGAAGCTCTGGTTCCTATAGCACTGACTGGCTGTGTGGCCCTGAGTCAGTCACAGCTCTCTGGACCTCTGATTCCTCTCAGACTGGCAAACTGGCTAGGGGCACAGAGGGGAGGTCCACTTGGTTTACAAGAGAAGTGGCAGCAGCCTGGGGGTAGTGCTCACTGGTCTCGTACCCACTAATGCACATCCGGGCGTAGGGCTTGCCAGGGTTATTCTTTCGGAATGTGGCCACGGCATCAGCCTGGTAAATGTCAAAGCTGATCTCCAAACCCCCAGACTTCTCCAGCAGCCTGAGGACAGAGTGAGAAACCTTAAGAAACAGGGACTGCCCTCCTCCTCCTCTTCTTTCCATGCCATGCTTTCCCTCCCGCAAATCCAAAGCAGCCTCATCCAGGGGAACTGAGGTCCTGCTGTGAGGTGCCACTTGGGCAGGGGCCTGTCTCAGAACCCTCGGGCTAAATCCACCTCTTGCCTTTCACCCCTCCCTCTACCCTAGACACACATGAATATCAGCCAGGCTAAGGGGGCCCTGGAATGATTCCCCCAGCTCATGTCCAACTGAGTCAAGTCCCAGCTGCCAACTCCTGCTGGCGGCCAAGGTACTCTGGAGACAGGCACTACCTGGAGACTCACCGGGCACCTCCATCAGCAAGGTGTGTGGTCTGCAGCACAGAGATATGCTGAAGGGCTACAGCTGCAAGGACAGTGAAAATAAGGTATTGGGAGGGAAGTCAACCATCTACAGACTCCTCTGACGTTTCTGAATCTGCCATCTAGTTTAGTGTTGCCAGACTTAACAGATTAGAAAAAAAAAAAAATTGTAGGCATGTCCCATGCAATATTTGGAATATACTTAATACTAAAAAAAATCAGTTGATTATCTGAACTTCAAACTGAACTCATCTGGCAACCCTAGTCTAGTTACTTAGAATCTCCCACGTTCTCCTTAAGGATTGTAAAGAATTCTGAATCTCTTAATACTGTTCTTGCCCTGTTAGTTCCCTATTCTTAAACATGCAGGGCGTACGCAGTAAGCCTTCCTTTTATTTGGCCACAATGGTGCCTCCTTGCTCCCCTCACAGAGTTGGGAGAACAGGGATCACAGCTAGTTGGTGGCAGAGCCATCCACATGCATCTTGTTTATTATTTTAAGGATATAGTTGTAGTTTTGTTCCCCCTTGCCTCTTCCCAGACACAGACTTGCCATTTCCAAACCTTCCCACATGGGTCCCTTTGCTGCTTTCCAGGAGAACAGACTGTCCTTGTGGGTTCCACTCCACCGGACAGTTCTCTCCGCCCCATCTTTCTTAAGCCTCAATTAGCCATGGCCAATCCATGTCCCTTTCACGGTCTTATGACTCCTCAGCTGCCGGGGGCCTGTGGGGCTTTGGCAGAGTGAGGGGCTACCTGGGGAATCTGTCTGGCCAGGACTCAGCAAGGGTCTGACAGGCTGGTCCCACAGGTGCGGGGGGCGGCTCTGGCTCTTCTGCAGGTGCCTCCTCTGCAGCAGCTGCTTGTACTCCTGCCAGCTGGAGCAGCACTGCACCTCGGGATCTGAGTTTACATCCTCCCGGAAGCGCTGGGCCTCTGCTTGTTGCTCCCGTTCCTGCCTGGAGAGCTTCTCCTTCCTTTGGTTCAGCTTCTGGCACCAGGATTCAGCATCTGTCTCCCGCCCAGCGACGTTGGCCGGGAGCAGCTCTGGGGCTGGGGCAAGCAGAAGGGTGTGGCGGCTATCTGAAGCCATGTTGGGGAAGGAGATCTGTTCAAAGTTCCAGCGTGGCTTACAAACCCCCTTGACCCCATTCTCTACTTTGCCACTCTCCTGGCTGCACCCCACCCCCTTGTTAGCCA
Source organism: Mirounga leonina (assembly GCF_011800145.1). Classification (NCBI taxonomy): domain Eukaryota; kingdom Metazoa; phylum Chordata; class Mammalia; order Carnivora; family Phocidae; genus Mirounga; species Mirounga leonina. The sequence continues at coordinate 5,752,744 of NW_023270494.1, forward strand.
AGTCAGGCCAGGGCTCCAGGGATCCCAGAAGCTGAGATGGGCCCACTGGGCCCTTTACAGGGCTTGACTCCTGAGGTTTCTCCTCTACGCATCGGCTGTCCTCGTTGCAAGGAGGTGGGCTGGAGGTTGTCAGGCTCTCAGGTGTCTCATTCACCCCCCGTGGGGGATTCTCCAGGGCCTTGGCCTTCTTATTAATGGACCTGAGGGACGTGGGGGGGGAATTCAGCACGTCTGCTCCTGATGTCTGAGATGCACACGTCCCACACATATCCTACTGCCTCCAGGATCCTACAAGGGAGCCACCCAAGCCCAGCTCTTAAGCCAGTATATTCTCCAAGGTCCCCAAAATGAGCACTCCTTTAACAGCTCTGCTCCCCAGAACTCCCTGGGGGGGGGGTGGCCATGTGGGGAGCATTACCGAGAGCTGGAGCTCCTCCTCTTCCTCTTGCCATTCTGATCCGCTAAGCACTGGGCACTGCCATCCAAGTTCAGCTGTCTCTCATAAGGGGACAGGATGGAGCTGTGGGGTGAGAATTGGATGGGCAACAGATCGACTTTCTCAGCCTGGAGTTCCCAGTGGAATTTGTGAGGGACTGGCCCAGAAGACAAGTCAGTGGGCCAGGGTCAAAGCCAAACCCAAAGGCTAAGTCCCTGGGCAGACCTGCAAGCAGGGTAAATGGGGGCAACCACAAGGGCCTGCCCATGTGTCTTTGCCCAGGCCTCTGGGTCCCACCAATGGCCCCTTTAAACAGAGACTTACTGGAACTGGGGCTCCTACAGAGCCAGCAATAAATGATTAATCACTAGTGAGAAAAATCAAGAGACCAGAAAACTTGGAAAACACAGAAAAATAAAAATACTCATAAACATCTTTGGTTCTTATAAACACCCATGTTTTTTTCTATCAAAAATTACATTGTACTGGGGTGCCTGAGTGGCTCAGTCAGTTAAGCATCTGCCTTCCGTTCAGGTCATCATCTTGGGGTCCTGGGATTGAGCCCCACATTTGAGGTCCCTGCTCAGCAGGGAGTCTGCTTCTCCCTCTCTCTCTGCACCCCCCACCTCCAGCTCCTGTACTTGCCCGCTCTCTCTCAAATAAAATCTTTAAAAAAAAACCTTGTTACTAACATACTGCTGTTTAATCTCTTACTCTCAATAACAAACTATGGACATAGCCCCTCTGACTACAGCATTCTTCCCTACCATGATTTTCTTATGGTGCTAAGGCTACACCATCCAGATGGTACCCACTAGACACAAGGGATGACTTAGGTTAAATTTAAATCCATTAAAATTAAATAAAAATTCAGTCCCACAGTTGTACAAGCCACATATATTGGACAGCAGAGACCTGGAAAGCTTTTATCACTGCAGAAAGTTCTACAGGACCGCGCTGCTCTAAGGGACAAACTCAATTTTGTGTGACCATGCCTTCCCCATTGAACTCACAGGATGTTTCCAAGTTCGCCAATTTTGCAAAGTGATAATGTTTTGGGTAAGCTGCCCACTAAATGCAAGTTCTGTGGGGGCAATGATTTTGCTCTCTGAAATTCCTCAGCAACGAGCACAGGGCCTGGCGCCCAGTGAGGAATCAAAATACTGTCAAATGAATGAATGAACATTCTGACAGGTGAACTTACACACACATCTGTGCCTATTTCCTTGGGGTGTATCCCAGTTTTAGGAACCAAAGGGCATAACTGTTCTAGAGCTTTCGTGACATACTGTGAAACAGTGAAGAGTATACCAGTTTCCATCCTTTTGGCCCATGCGATGGTCTCTGTGGCTCTTAGCAATGCTGGGCTACTAAGGTGACCATCTTTAGAGGCCCCAGAAGGAAAGAACATATAGCATAGCCAAAGGAATGTGAGACCCTACTCAACTGTTAATTCCTCACTTGGCCCTTCATTCATGCATGCACTAGGCTGCACTAGACAAATCTGCTTACCCACTGAGGCACTGTTCTGGTATTCCAGCTACGTGTTAGTGCACTGTCGTGAGCTGTAAGTGCTCAAATGTTATCTGCGGAGTGAACAGGCTGAAGATGGGGCTGAATTTGATAACCCAGGAGAAGCTGAAATGACCCAGACTTGTCCCAATGTGCCTCTCAATAGAGCACTTCCAACAGAGGCCCCCAGCCCGTGCCCAGGGAGCTGCAGCTCCAGCCAAGGATTCTAGGTCAAGAGAGGCCATTTCCACTTTGGGGCTCGTCTACCAGGTCCCAGGACTGGAACAAACGGGAGGGGAATGGGATCGGGATTTACCTTGGTTGGAATCGCCGAACCACGTAGCCCAGTCTCTTCAGGTGGCTGAATGCCTCAAAGAGAAAAAATAAAGATCAGAGGTCCACTTTTGAAAACACCAAATAGTTCCTCCAAACAGGAGCCACTCCCCATGCCCCCTCCCCTGCCCCTCCTGCACACCCCAATCCCAGACCCTGGGATTGGTTGGACCATACTCCATTATAAAAACCCTCCCCAAACTAAGGTCTCAGTCTCTGAATTCCTGTCTCTTGCTTACCTTACTCTGGGCACAAATGACATTTAGCAGTTTCTTGATTTAAATGCAAAATCCCAAAAAAGCTGATAACTGATAAATCAGGAAAAGAACTACACGCTAGAATGTTATGATATCAAAGCTGTCCGGAGCAAAGCTCCTGACCACAGTGTGAACAAGGAAGTGGCAAAAGGTGATAGCACACCCCCATCCCTACCACTCCACCCTACACCTCCACAGACAGGGGTAGGGTAGGACTGGTCTTTGGTAAAGAACCACATGTCCATCCTTGTGTTCTAATACCCATATCAGAGAGATGTACGCAGGACTGACCCCATCCTGCTTGATCTCTCAGCAGCCTTCAACATAGCCAAAATCATTTTTCCTTCTTTTGGCTTCTGTGATACCACCTCTCCTGGTTTTTTTCCTATGTTGTCAGACACTTCTCGGTCTGTTTCTGGTTCCTTATCTTCCCCCTGACCTCCTCACACTGGAATGCTCCAGGTCTCAGACCCAGCCCTCTGTTCTGGCCACGTTCCCGTACAGCCCTGTGGTTTTACAGCCATCCACGCGTTCATGATGTCCACATTTATGTCTCTAGCCGTGTGCCCCTCCCCTGCTTTGTCTTCTTCCCAGCCCTCAGTTCTGTGAAGTCAGTCATTCAGTTGCTTGCTTACTTATTCCCAATTGTCACCACTAGCATGCAGGCACCACGAGAGCAGAGCCCTTGGCTGCCTTGTAGTTCCAGCACATAGCTCTGTGTCTAGCATCTCATGGGTACTTATAAATCCTCACTGACTCAGTGGATGGATGGTCGCTCCCCTGGGAGAGGGTGGCAGGTACCTGGTACTGCAGAAAAGTCATAGTGTCCTCACTCAGCAGTAGCTGGTAGGCCTCCTGAATAGACAGTGGCAGATCTTGGTGGAAAAGCTGGATGGAGCCCTGCAAGTGGGGCCAACAGCTCAGCTTGTGGACCTTCCTGCAGTGGCTCAACCAACGGGGCAACATCCAGGCGGTGATACATGGGCGCCCTTCCCTCCCCCGCTCCCCCGCCCCCAGCGTCACAGCAAGAACGTGGCCAACCAGGAAAGGAGGGCACCACCACTAATTCGGACGGGAATCCCCGCTGCCTGCATGGTATTCTTGTCTCCGGTTCTAGAATTCGGGTTACAAGCTTTTTGAATCCTCAGTTGTGTATATACTCTTACTCTAGAAAAAACATGTCCTTTCGGTTCCTTGCTCCCAACCCTTCCTCACGCTCCGGGGGCCCCACTCACACACTCCAGCAGATATAAGGCCTCTTCGGGGTGAAGTCGCTGCCGGCCCTGCTCTGAGAAGCCCATGGTCTGCCAGAATTTACCCTGTGCAGAACCCAGAGCAAATGTCACAAAGGAGCCAGGAAGGCAGAGAAGGCGGCTCCCTCTCCCCGAGCCCCGCCTCTCACCGCAGGAGACTTCAGTTCCACGGAGCCCTCTTCTGGCCTCCACTCGGCAGCCACCAAACTGCCCCTGCCGAAGAGTGGGGAGGGGGTCCGTCTGAGTTCCCCCGAGAAGTCGACGGGGTCCGGCCGTCCCGCCCGCCCCGGCCCCGCCCCGGCCCGCCCCGCTCACAGGCGCTCCACGCGCTCCTCCGCCAGCAGCTGCCAGAGCTCCTCGCGGCACCGGCGCAGCCGCTCGGCCTGCGCCGCCGAGCCGTCGGGGAGGAAGTCCTTGGGCCCATGCGAGCGCGGAGGCAGCTTCTGGGACCGCGAGCGGGCAGCGAGGAGCTCCCGGGCACTGGAGAAGGAAGAGACGCGGGGTCAGCGCGGCGCACTCGGAGCCGCGCGGCCCCGTCCGGGCTTCCCGTCCCCTTCCCCCGCGCCCTCTCCGCGTGCCCCGCGCCTCCGCGGGCCGGACCGCACCAGAGCACGCGCCCGGCGGGAACCTCCACAGCAGCAGGGTCGAGCTCGGGCTCCATCGGGCCGCCGTCTGCGGCTGCGCGCGCACCGCCCCCGACCCGCCCACCGCCGGAACTCCGCGCGGCCCTAGAGCCCGCAGATCCGCCCTCCGCTCCACCAGCCTCCGGCTCGACCAACCGGCTTGCCACCTTCCTGGCTGTCCTGGAGCCTGCCAACAGACTTGTGCCTCGATTCCGGGGGCAGAGATTGCAGGTTTCTGGATTTATAGGAGCTCCCGTCTACTCCCCAGCCCTCCCCTGGGCTCCTCTCTAGTAAAAATTGAGGAACGCGGCGTCTGAGAGTGTAGTATGGACAGTCATATGCGTGACCCTCCCCTCCGCAGCCCTGGGCCGCTTAGTGTCCACCACTTAGGCTGGACAAAGAGGAAAGAGGGAGGGTTTAGAGAAGGGAGAGTAGTAGGTTCCCGCACTCCAGCCTCGCAGACTGGCCACCGGGGGCTGTCAGATGCGGTCTGGGTAGGTTCGGAGTTCCTTCTAGGTCTTCCGTTGGGTCCCTTCCGAGGGGCTCGGAAGACGGGTTTCGAGGGCTGGGGGCGGGAGGAGCTGTCCGACCCACGATGGTGCTGAAGCGCCACTCCAGCCTGTCATTAGCACCCCCTCGAGGCTGGGGTCCCCGCCGCTGCCACCGTGGGCCGCTCCGACATGGTCCGCTAGGTGGCACCATTGCTCCAACCAGCGGCTCTGAGTCGGCGACTCTGGTCGCGGGCGGAGGTCAACGTGGGAGTCCCTGGAGGGGCGATGGGCGAAAAGGCAGGGGGGAGCTTCCCAAGTGGGGTCCCCAGGTCTCGGTTTCCAGACCCCTTCACATCACGTCTTCTCTCCCACTCAGTCATAAACAGGGCATCTCGCCCTTGGGTTTTAACTCTAGGACCCCGGGTCGCGGCGGCTCCGCAACCGGGATGCAGGGCGCGCACTCTGGCCCCTACCACGCCGCTTCACCTGGGCGCATGCGCGGACCCAGCCAGCGTGCCCGGTCCGGACGAAAGCGGTGGGGGGCGGGGTCTGGTACGGATGGGGGCGGGGCCGCAGGCGCTGACTGACAGCCCGACTGCGCGGCCGGGACGGTCCCTCCGCTCCCGATCCGGCGGGAGGGAGGGGGGAGGGGCGGGATTTCCTGCGGGAGGCGCCGAGCCGGTCTTGGAAAAGGAGAAGGAGGAGAAAGGGGGTAAGGGGGTCAGTTGGAGCCACCGTCCAGAGTGCCAGGGACCGAGCAGGGCCAGCCAGACCCCCGGCGGGGCAGCTGGGAGAGGTGAGACGGCGGGGCCTGCGCGGGGGGTTAGCACCTTTGAGGGCGGGCACAAACTAACTTTTCTTTCGGGATCGGCGGGCGCCTTCGTCTCTCTGCTCCTTCCGTCCTCCTCGCGCCTCTGTTCCGTCCTCCCGCATCAATCCCTCCGGCGCTTGGCTCTCCCGGTCGCTCCCGCCGCTTTGTTCCCCGGGTCGGCCTGGGTTGGGCTGGGTTGGGGGATTGCGCGGCGCTGGACGGGCATTCCGGGGGGCGGGGGAGCCAGCCCGACCCCAAGCACTACCAGGGGCGTCCTCCTCCTGTGTCGGCTGCGGGCGAGAGCAGGAGTGCCCTCTGGGTTGGGCTTCGGACGTTCTAGGAGTAAGGAGACCCCAGCTAGGGCCCCAGGCCTGCACGGGTCTCATGCCACAGGGCTTGGGCAACAAATTCCTGGCCACTGAGAACTGACGTAAGCTTTTCTGCAGCGAAGTCGGGGCCCCGGGCCTCGGGTTCAGGCTTGGGGGGGGGCCGGGCAGCCCCATCTGCCAGCATGCCCCAGCTCTTGTCTCTGTTCTCTGCCCAGCTGCTTCCCCATCCCGCACAAGGGGTGAGCATGGGTCAGCAACAGGTGCTGTAAAGCCTCCCTGTCCAGCAGTCAGACCCCTGCCAGAAATGGGGAGCTATAAGCTCCCCACTCCACCCTCTGAATTTGTAAAGAGCCTGGGGCTAGGGCATCCAGCTATTATAGTAAAGCTTAGATTGGGAGGAGTCTAGGGGCAGGCACCTTCCATAGGGAGTGACCCTTGCCTGTCTGCTGTGCCTGGCCCTTCCAGGCCCCACCTCCTGGCCCACCAGTTGTCTGTGGGTGTCAGAGCCGCAGGCTGTGGAGAACAGGCTGCTGGCCCAGCCTGCCCCAGTGTGTCGTGCTGCCAGGGCCCCTCCTGCCCCAGGTTGAGGTGCTGCCAGGTGCCCTGGGGCCTCAGTGACTCAGCCTCCCTCTCCCAGAAAGTCACTGCCTCCCCCCAAATACTCCTCTCATGCCTGGCAGCTGTCTTCCCGCTCTGAGTGGCTTGGCCCTTCCTTGACTCAGAAGGGCAGCTAGGGTGGTTTGGGGGCTCCCTGGAAGCCCTGTCCTACCCTTCTGAGCCCCGCTTCTGGGACCCTTGCAGGCCTGGCCCCACCTTCAGCAGAGGCACTGCACTGTTTTCCAGACCCCTGAGACATGTCCACTGCTGCTGCCGAGGCCGGAGGGAATGCTGACTGCGCTCTGGGTGGGCACTGGTGCTCCTGAGCCACGCCGGGAAGATTGGCGTGCCCAGTCCCAGCCCATCCCTGGGCCGTCCGACGCGGCAAGCAGATATCTGTCCGGGTTTCCACGCGGCCTCCACCCCCCCAGAGATCGGTGTGCCTGCTTGTGGTGGCTGCTCATGAAACACTTTGAGGGAGTACCCGTCAGTGCCTAACAAGAAGCGCACTGCTCGGGACACCAGCCACGCTCCCCCAGGACGCCTGGCCCTCCAAAGGGCCAAGGCATGGCACCCTGACGCCTTGGCTCAGACCTAAAGTTTTCCTGCCTCTGCCCTGGACTCCTGATCCCAGAGCCCAGCCCAGGGACCGGAATGGGTCGTGAACAGGACCTGATCCTTGCCGTCAAGAATGGAGATGTGACTGGTGTGCAGAAACTGGTGGCTAAGGTCAAGGCCGCAAAGACAAGTGAGTGCTTGGTGGGGTGACTGTCTAGCTGAGACCCTGCCCTGAGTGCTCAGGCTACAGAGAGAGGCTTGGGGGTCACTGTGATCTGGGGACTTGGGGTGGGAGGACTGTCCTGTAAGGAATGCCTCTGTGGGAGAGCCACAGAGGAAGTTGGGTCACCCCTTGCTGTGTATCCTTAGGCAAATCACTTAGCCTCTCTGGGCCTCAGTTTCCTGACCTGTAAAGTGAATGGGTTGAAATATATTCATTAGAGGTTTTTTGAGTGCCTACTGTGTGCCAGGCTTTGTTCTAGGCACCAGGCCATTATGTGGCAGCAGGGAATAAAACAGACCGAAATTCCTGCCCTCGTGGAGTTGCCTTTAGCAGGTGGTTTTTCTAATGTATTCTCTGGAGGCAGGAAATTTCTGGCAGTGGGGTTTGGAAAGACTGAACAGCTAGAGTTCCAACCCCATCCCCCTAATTCAACAACAGCAAATCTGCATTTATGGCAGCTTAATGGGGATGCCCGTTAAGGATAACTTTTATTTATTTATTTTTATTTTTTTAAAGATTTTATTTATTTATTTGACAGAGAGAGACACAGCTAGAGAGGGAACACAATTGGGGGGTGGGTGGGCGGGGGGAAGAAGGAGAAGCAGGCTTCCTGCTGAGCAGGGAGCCCGATGCAGGGCTTGATCCCAGGACCCTGGGATCGTGACCTGAGCTGAAGGCAGATGCTTAACTGACTGAGCCATCCAGGTGCCCCCATAACATAGCTTAAAAAAAAAAAAGAGCTCTACTGCTTAAAGCAAAGTTCATCACTATCTCAGCGCTTGCTAAAGCCCCTTCCCCTTGACTTATCTGCCGTGTCCCCTGGGGGTGTGTGGCCAAAGCTGACTTTCTAGAGGTTTCTCCAAAACCCGGGTTTCCAGTCTTGACAGGGTTGTGGGGGCTCCATGCATGGTAGCCACACCTGAACCCCATCTCTTGGGTACCTCTGTGGTGAGATCCCCCCGACCTCTGAGCTTCAAGGCGAGTTCTCTGAGCTGTCCCAGGAGGACACTGTCCTTGTCCCCTGAGTTTCTAGACCAGCAGGGGCAGGAGGTAGCTCCTGCCACCAGACTGGGGCTGGGGGAGGGAGGGTTCCCTCAGAGTGCTGGGGCTCTAGCCTCAAGACACACCTTGGCCCTGTGCACAGGAAGGGGCCCCCCAGACTGCATGAAGACATCTAATTATCCTCACCCACACCTGGAAATTGGGGTCCCAGAAGGAAGGATTTGAAGGACCTGGGAGTTGTGTACATGTGTGTGCACCCGCCTGCACACCAGGGCAGGAGATCCAGGGTATAGGGAGATGGAGCTTGGCTGGGGGGAGGGGGGAGGACAGGTGGTGTGGTCTCTGTGCCCTGGGGAAGTGGATACTGGGTGAGCACGATGGAAGAAAGGTGCCAAAGAGGTCCTGGGAGAGCCCTGGAGGCCCAAGAGTGGGAGCCACTCCCCTTCCTCCCCTCACCTCTGTGTTGTTTTTGGCGACCTGCCCAGTAGGGCCTTGGTTGAGCTGCTGCTGGCCTCACAGCTCTGGGGCCTCAAAATGAGGCCCTCAGGAGGGCTAGCGGGTGGGATCTGGAGGCTGGTGGCGGGAACCTCACAGCCAGGCTCCTAGGCTCTGGAAGGTGCCCTGTGCCCCAGGGGAAATGTCTGTGGGGGAAGAGATCCCTTCCCTCAGCCCCAAAGAGGACTTGTACATTGTGTAGGCACGGGCACAGAGTGACAGGGTCCTGGGACTCCTTGTGAAGCCCTGGCACGGAGCCTCCCCTCCCAGTCCTCTGAGAAGCTGGGAAAGCTGGTATAAAGTGGAGATCACAAGGTGATGTTTGCAGACCCTATAGTTTATGAAATTGTCTAAGCCCTCGATTCCCTGTGAGATGGGTGTTTCAATCTCTACTTTACAGATAAGGAAATTGACATCAGAGAGGATTAGCGAGTTGCCCAAGGTCACACAGCCATTATTTGGTGGATCAGAATCGAGTTCCTGTCCTCTCCCCTCTGCTCCTACACTGGGCTGCCCATCAGAATTACCTAGCGATTGTTCTGAAAATGCAGATTCCCTGTTCTCCTTCAGAATTAGAATCGTCACAGAGATCTTGAGACCCTGCGAGTCAGAAGGTTCTCCAGGTGACTCTAAAGCAGGGCTCAGAAGGGAAGCTGGGAACTCCTGCTCCATATCACAGAAGGGCAAAGGAAACTGATGGAAAGGGAGGTGTCAGGGGCTCCCCTTTTTCCTTCTGGTGGGTGGCTAGAGCCTTCTGGCTGGCTAAAGAGAGATGCTCCCTCAGCCCCCTCCATTTGCTCTCTGGTCACTGGGGGGTCGGCATTCCCTGCCCACCCCGGGCCTCTTGAGGGAGCAGGCGGCTGGGAGGAGAAGGGCGCCGTTACCCTGGCCTTGCTGCTGCCTTCCCTCCCTCCCCAGCTCCCTTTTCTGAACTGTCTCCTTCTCTGGCCAGAGGAAATGGAGTGGGCTGAGGGTGGCCCAATGAGCTCACATCCTCTGCCTGAGCCTAAATCAGGAGCGACCCTTCCACCCCCAGAGCCAGGCCGGGAAGAAGGCTGCGCTGCAGGGGAAGTGGCTAGAGCCACTGCCAGGAGCCAGGAGCCTCCGCCCTCCAGCCAAGGTCCCTAGCCCAGGCACTGGGAGCCTCTCTCCCCCACCGCCTTTCCGGCCATTGTTCTGGAAAGAACAGAGCCACCCAGCCTGGCCCTGCCCCTGTTCCTGTCTGTCCCTCCTGTCACATTGTCCTGCCACTCCCCGGAGGGACTGTATCTCACCGCTGAGCTGCCGCATCCCGGGCTGGCCAGGCCTGGCGGCAGGTGGAGGGACTTTCTCCTTCCTGCTGACCTCGCTGTCTTCCGTGAGGCTTGCGGAGGTACCATGGCTGCCCAAGGTCATGCAGCCAGTAAGGGGGAGAATTTGAACCACACACTTCCTGCTCCTAAAACCCCTCTCCTTCCTGTTGCCCTGACTGGCTGTGTGTGACAAGGACTTTCCGAGGGGGCTAGAGGAAGGCGGGGGGCCTCCGCTTCTCGCCAGCGGCCCCCACCCCCTCACCCCTTCCATCACTGCCAGCTCTGTATTTACCTTTTCTGCGTAGCGTATAGTGTAATTCGGCTCAGTCCTAAATGTAGCTGTCCCCTCTCTCCCCGTCCCATGCGCCTCACTCCCGAGCTGATCCCTCCCTGTTGGAATGAGGCCCTGTCTTGCTGGGGTGTTCAGGGGCCCACCAGGGCCTGGAGGGCAGGCCTGGACCAGCATGCTTGGCACCCTGCCCAGCCTGGGTTGAGCCAGGCCTCCTCCTTCCCAGCAGGGGTGGGTTCCAGCAGGAGGCAGGGGCCCGCCTGTGACAGACATTCCTTTTCCTCTCCCAACACTCATCAGGGACCACCCCCTCCCGTGCCCTGGCCAGAGCACACCTGCCTGAATCCTTTCTCCCTCCCTGACAGGGGAATGGACCAGCGTCCTGCCCGGGCCCCTGGCTCCTCTGGCCGCCACCCAGCAGAGAGCCCTCTGCCCGGGGTGTGGACATCTCTGCTGGGAGCCTGTGGGTGCAGAATCAGCAGTTACTCCCCTGACAGGAGTTGGGGGGGGGGGGGACGGGCGGGGACTGTACCGATTTGGCTGGAGGACGGCACGTGGACAGTAATGGCTAACGTGTAAGGAGCGCCGAAGGGCGATGGCCCCCATCTGCGGTGGGCCAACAAGGCTCAGGCATTATCCTCGCAAGCCTGGTGAGCAGGTTCTCTGATTGACCCATCTTACGAGGACACTAAGCCTGACAGGCTGAGTGACTTGCTCGGGATCACACACCCCAGTGCAGGTCTATCCGATGCCACCTTCTTCACTGTTCTCCACTCAGGGATGTCCCCGAGCTTGAGTCCAGCCCTGGCATCTGCCCTGCTACCCTCTGGCATCCAGTGCCCCTCTCCCCTCTCTCCCAGCCCCCTTGGCCCAGTGGGACAATGAGACTCGCCTTGGTCTGCTCAGGCAGGAATGCTAACCATGCGCTCGTGGGCCTGTCCACTGAGGGCACGGCATGCCAGTCTCCCCCTTTCCCACCCCCTTTGGCTCTATAAACAAGCTGGGCTGGGGGCGCAGGGAAGCCAGGCTCCTTCTGTGGGCAGCTCCCTGCACTGGGCACTCTGGAGCTGATGGGCCAGTGGGCCGGCTGGGGAGCCATAGGGACAGGACAGCCAAAGGGCCATGGGGCAGGTGCTTTCTTGCACACCAAGAGGTCAGCGGGATTGGGGAGCAGCATGGGGAGGGAGAACTGGTTAGGATGCAGGTAAGGGCAGATCATTCTAGAGTGTCCTGATGCCCTCTGCTCTGATCCCCCAGAGCTCCTCGGCTCCACAAAGAGACTCAATGTCAACTACCAGGATGCTGATGGGTGAGTGTGAGCCCACATCCCTCTCGAGAGCTGTGGGGTGGGGGAGGGGTAAGGGGAAAGACCTGGGCCCTAAAGTCCTTTCCCCTCTTAAACTTGGCCCTTGAATTGTGTTCGCTGAAGCTCTTGTCTGTGCGCACCCTCCTGCCTGTGGAGCTATCCTCGAGTGAGGGGAGGGAGCCCCGGTGCCTCTCGGGGGGGCCTCCTGGGTCAGATTCCTGATAGGCCCCCTTTTCTCCCCAGAGGGCAGGAGCCTTTGGGCTCCTGCTCCCACGGCCCCCTCCCCTGGGCTGGCTGGCGGGGGAGGCCAGACAAACAGGCCTCTCAGCCCAGACACTGAGCCCTTTCATGCTGTAGGCCGGCAGCTCTGCGCTCCCACGGCAGGGCTGGCAGGGTGGGGGAGCGAGGGCACAGTGGGCAAGGAACTCAGCCCTGCCAGCCTCCGGGTTGAGTCTGGTATGGAAGACTAGGATTTGGGGGCTGGGGGACTGCTCAGTTGACACCCCTCCCTTGTGTCCCACCACACCAGATTCTCTGCTCTTCATCACGCCGCCTTGGGGGGCAGCCTGGAGCTCATAGCCTTGCTGCTGGAGGCCCAGGCCACTGTTGACATCAAGGACAGCAATGGTGAGACCCCAGTGTGTCCCCCTCGCCACCCCCTGTCGTGCGAGTTTGCTCCTGCCACATCCTAGCAATGCTAGTACATGTTGGCATAGTTTCTCTGGCTTGCAAACGCCTTACCTTTTTCATCTTCACGGCCTTCTGGGGGTGATGGGTGGTTCTAATACCCCGTTATCCAGAAGAGGAAGCTCAGCTTACCTTCCTGTCCGGAGGTCCCACCAGATCACCCGTGGTACGCCAGGTGGGATTCCGACTTCAGCCCCATACGGCTGGACATTTCCCTGACCGAACCAGCATCCCTTGCCTTGGGTCTGTCTCCCCTTCCAGCTTGGGGGGGGGCCTCCGGACTCTGCTCAGTTCCTTCCCCCGACCCCATAGCATCCCAGGACCTCCTCAGACCCACCCCACCCCCGCAGGCATGCGCCCACTGCACTACGCAGCCTGGCAGGGCCGGCTGGAGCCCGTGAGGTTGCTGCTGCGTGCTTCTGCGGCCGTCAACGCCGCCTCGCTGGATGGACAGATCCCGCTGCATCTGGCCGCCCAGTACGGACACTATGAAGTGGTACGGGAGCCCGCGTGCCCGCGAGGGGCGCTGGAGCGGGGCGGGGGGGCGGGAGGAGGGGGGCTGGCCGGGCCAGAGCCCTCACTCAGCTTCCTCCACCCCAGTCAGAAATGCTCCTCCAGCACCAGTCCAATCCCTGCCTAGTCAACAAGGCGAAGAAGACGCCCCTGGATCTGGCCTGCGAGTTTGGGCGGCTCAAGGTGAGGCCTGCAGCTCCTGGGGTACTGGGCCCTGGGTGGCTGTCAGGGTTCTCAGGAGGAAGCCCTACCTGGGTGCTGCTTGCCGCAGGTGGCCCAGCTGCTGCTGAACAGTCACTTATGTGTGGCGCTGCTGGAGGGCGAGGCCAAGGACCCCTGCGACCCCAACTACACCACGCCCCTGCACTTGGCTGCCAAGAACGGCCACAGAGAGGTCATCAGGTAACCACTGCCCCCCCCACTTCCTCATCCCCTTCCTGCAGAATGGGTGATGGCCCCTCGGTGCCCTGCCCTGCGGCCCTCTTCACCCTGGTTCTGGGTCACTCTCCCAGCCCCCCGGCAATCTGCTTCCTCTCCTGCTCCCTACCACCCCTGTGACTTGCCCCCCGCCACGTCCGCAGGCAGCTCCTTAGAGCTGGGATCGAGATCAACCGCCAGACCAAGACCGGCACGGCGCTCCACGAGGCTGCGCTGTATGGCAAGACGGAGGTGGTGCGGCTGCTTCTGGAGGTGGGTGTGGGCGCCCGGTCACCCCACACACGGGTGTGGAACCCCCGCTGGGTGCCGCGTCCGAGACCAGCTGGGGAAGCATGGGAGGGGGTCTGCACCAACAACGTGGCGTCTAGGTGGGCCGCGGCCTTGTGCCCGGAGAGCAGACAGACCTGGTTCAAGCCCCTGTTCTGCCTTACGCCAGCTCAATGACCTTGAGCTCATCCTCGATCCTGTCTCTGAGCTTCCATTTCTTCATTTGTAAGATCTGAAAATAGTGGGTACTGTTTGCCTCCTGGATAGTGGTGAGGCTTGGGGGAAATGGCAAGCAAAGCGCTTCGTGCCTGCTCACACTGCCCTGTGCACCCAGGGCGGGGTGGACGTGAACATCCGGAACACATATAACCAGACAGCGCTGGACATCGTGAATCAGTTCACCACCTCCCAGGCCAGCCGAGAAATCAAGCAGCTCCTGCGGGGTGAGTGTGTGTGAGAGAAGACCCGGCCCAGGCTCGGGGTCCGGAGCCACTCCAGTGAGGACTACGAAGTGAAGCAGGAAGTGTCCCAGGAGCAAGATGTCACACTGCCAAATGGAGGGCTGGTCAGGGGACTGCTGCAACAGGAACCTGGGGGAAGGGTTGTGAAGGGGACGGGTCAGGCGGGAAGATGCCCTAAGGACCCTCAGATGATGCCTGCCCTGCCTCTTCTCTTAGAGGCCTCGGGGATCCTGAAGGTCCGAGCACTCAAGGATTTCTGGAACCTCCACGATCCCACTGCTCTCAACGTCCGGGCAGGGGATGTCATCACGGTGAGGACCCAGTGCGGGCGTTCCTTTGCTAGCACCGATGATTGCTGTCACACGGGCGCCTGCTGTGGATCGGGCTCGGTGCTAAGGTCTTTCTGTGCACTGTCTCATTGAATTTCTCCCCATCCGGGTAAGGTAGGTCCTGTTTAACCATTTCCTTTCTGGAGAGGACAAAATTGAGTCTTAGAGAAATTAAAGTGGTTTGCCCGAGACCCCACGGCGAGCAGCGGCGTTGGGATTTGAACCCGGGCTGACTCCGGGACTCTTGACACAGAGGATCGGGCTGGATGCTGGCAGGAGGTGCAGAGCTGTGGGTGTACTCGGGCATCAGCTTCTTGTGGGGAGAGGAGGAGCCGGGCTGGGGCCGTAGGGCTGGCTGCCTGCCCTTGGCGGGTGCAGGACATAATCGCTGTCATCGCCCTCCAACGCCCCACAGGTGCTGGAGCAGCATCCCGACGGCCGCTGGAAGGGCCACATCCACGAGAGCCAGAGGGGCACGGACCGTGTGGGCTACTTCCCCCCAGGCATCGTGGAGGTGGTCAGCAAGCGGGTGGGCGTCCTTGCGCCCCGCCTCCCGTCGGCCCCCACGCTCCTGCGTCCAGGCTTCTCCCGGACGCCACAGCCCCCTGCTGAGGACCCCCTACACCCTTTGACCTGTGGCCAGCTCCCTCGGGTGGGCCTCAGCCCAGACAGCCCAGGTGCTGCATCCTCCCAGAGGGCGGTGCTGGGCACCAGGGTGGGCGTCTGACCTCGGCAAGCTGCCAGTCAGCTGTTGGCAGGGCCAGCTGGGGCTCTAACCCCTTTGCTTGTGGCCCTGCAGCAGGTGACAGGAATAGTGTGGGCAGCGAGGGCAGCGTGGGCAGCATCCGCAGTGCCGGCAGCGGGCAGAGTTCCGAGGGCACCAATGGCCATGGCACTGGCCTTCTTATCGAGAACGCCCAGGTAGGAGGGTGGAGGAGGGAGGGGGCGCTGGGACCAGGACAGGGCCCTCCATCCTGCCGTCAGCTCCCCACATGCTGAGTAGCCTCTTCCCGGTCTCTAGCCACTGCCGTCCCCTGGAGAGGACCAGGCGCTGCCAGGACTGCACCCCCCACCCCTGGCAGGTAGGAAGGGTGAATGGTACCCGGGTGGGCACCCCTCCAGCATGTCGCACCTGATTCTACCTCTCCCTCCTGAAGACAACCTGAGCCACCGCCCTCTGGTCAACTACCGTTCCGGGGAACAGCTCTTTATGCAGGATGTGAGGCCGGAGCAGCTGCTGGAGGGGAAGGTGTGACCCCCCACTGGGAAGCGGGCTGTGGGCCCCAGGGGTGCGGTGGTGTGGGATGGGCCCCCGCTCAGGCCAGGCGCCTAGGGGAGGCTGGGGCAGATGGCCGGGCTACGGCCTCGGCTCTCCTCAGTAGGCGCCGCTGTTAACATCAGCCCCTGCCCCCATACTGCAGGATGCTCAGGCCATTCATAACTGGCTGAGTGAGTTCCAGCTGGAAGGCTACACCGCCCACTTTCTGCAGGCCGGCTACGACGTGCCAACCATCAGCCGTATGACTCCCGAGGTAGGGGCCACGGCCGGGGGGCAGCGGAGGGCCCGGTGGGCGCCGGAGGGGGCCTGATGGCGCGAGTCTGTGTGGCAGGACCTGACGGCCATCGGCGTGACCAAGCCTGGGCACAGGAAGAAGATTGCCTCAGAGATTGCTCAGCTCAGCATCGCCGAGTGGCTGCCCAACTACATCCCGGTAAGCAGGTGGCCGGCACTGGCTCCCCCACTCAGCCGCGCCGTGCTGGCCCTTCCTGGCTGGGGCGCCGAGGCCAGCCCAGGAGCCAGCTCCCATGGGCTGCTTTTGCAGGTGGATCTGCGCGAGTGGCTGTGTGCGCTGGGGCTGCCGCAGTACCACAAGCAGCTGGTGAGCAGCGGCTATGACTCCATGGGGCTGGTGGCCGACCTCACCTGGGAGGAGCTGCAGGAGATCGGGGTCAACAAACTCGGTGAGGACTGCCCTGGGGCCTCCTGGCCGGGCCCCCACATGCCTCCAAGGGGCTCTAAAACGTTTCAGGGTTCAAGCCCAGCGGGGAGAATAGGGTCCAGGAGGGACTGGGGTGGGCCTTTGCAGCCCCAGCTGACCCTGTGGCCTCTACCCATCCCCTCTCAGGTCATCAGAAGAAGCTTATGCTGGGAGTGAAGCGGCTGGCCGAGCTCCGGCGGGGCCTACTGCAGGGGGAGGCCCCAGTGGAAGGCGGCCGCCGGCTAGCCAGAGGCCCAGAGCTGATGGCTATCGAGGGGCTGGAGAATGGGGACGGTCCGGCTGCCACTGGCCCACGCCTCCTCACCTTTCAGGGCAGCGAGCTAAGCCCAGAGCTACAGGCAGCCATGGTGGGGGGCGGCCCTGAGCCCCTCCCCCTGCCCCCTGCCCGCTCCCCCAGCCAGGAGAGCATTGGGGCACGCTCACGAGGGTCGGGTCATTCACAGGAACAGCCTGCCCCCCAGCCCAGTGGAGGAGACTCCAGCACCCCACAGGAGAGGAACCTTCCAGAGGGCACAGAGCGACCCCCTAAGCTTTGTTCCCCACTTCCTGGCCAAGGGCCCCCCCCTTATGTGTTTATGTATCCCCAGGGCTCACCCTCCAGCCCAGCCCCAGGGCCACCTCCTGGCGCACCTCGTGCCTTCTCCTACTTGGCTGGTCCCCCTGCCACTCCTCCGGACCCGCCTCGGCCCAAGCGCCGGTCCCACAGCCTGAGCCGCCCCGGCCCTGCTGAGGGGGAAGCAGAGGGGGAGGCTGAAGGGCCGGTGGGCAGTGCCTTGGGCAGCTATGCCACCCTCACCCGGCGGCCGGGACGCAGTGCCCTAGCGCGGACCAGCCCTAGCCCAACCCCAGCTCGAGGGGCTCCCCGCAGCCAGTCCTTTGCCCTTCGTGCCCGACGCAAAGGCCCGCCACCCCCACCTCCTAAACGCCTCAGCTCCGTCTCTGGCCCCACCACGGAGCCACCTCCTATAGATGGAAGCCCGGGGCCTAAGGAGGGGGCCTCTGTGCCCCGAAGGCGAACACTGAGTGAACCAACTGGCCCCTCGGAGCCCCCCGGCCCGCCTGCCCCGGCTGGCCCCGCGTCGGACACAGAGGAGGAGGAACCAGGGCCGGAGGGGACGCCCCCATCTCGGGGCAGCTCAGGGGAGGGGCTCCCATTTGCGGAGGAGGGGAACCTGACCATCAAACAGCGGCCGAAGCCAGTGGGCCCCCCACCCCGGGAGGCGCCTGTGCCCGCTGGCCTGGATTTCAACCTCACCGAGTCAGACACTGTTAAGCGGAGGCCCAAATGCCGGGAGAGAGAGCCGCTGCAGACGGCACTTCTGGCCTTTGGAGTGGCCAGCGCCGCACCCAGCCCCTCCGCCCCCCTGCCCTCGCAGACCCCCAGCGAGCCCTCCTCAGCTGCTCCCATCCCTCCCCAGCCTGACCCTAGCAGCCTTCCAACTCAGGGAGCTCTGGCCCCTCTTTCTCCCAGCCCCCCAGCCCAGCCCCCTGCGCCCCCCGCACCCCCCGGCCCTGGGCCTGCTCTGGAAAACAGTGCAGGCAGTCGGCGGCCTGGGGAGACGGAGCCCCCTGCTTCCCCTGCTGCCCTCATCAAGGTGCCGGGTGCAGGTATGAGGCAGGGCCCGCGGGGGGGGGGGCGTCGTGTGCAAGGGTTGTGTCCAGCCATCTGAGTCACAGCCAACCTTTTTGCCTCTGCAGGAACGGCCCCCAAGCCTGTGTCTGTGGCCTGCACCCAGCTGGCATTTTCTGGCCCTAAGCTGGCTCCCCGGCTCGGCCCCCGCCCCGTGCCTCCTCCGAGGCCAGAGAGCGCTGGGGCCGTGGGCTCTGGCCGGGCCCAGCAGAGGCTGGAACAGACCAGCTCATCCTTGGCAGCTGCGTTAAGGGCCGCAGAGAAGAGCATTGGCACTGAGGAGCGAGAGGGGTGAGGGGTGCTGGGTGCTGGGCGGGCGGGTGCGGAGGGAGAGGGCTGCAGTGGAGGAACAGCTCCTCTAACTCCTCTTCCCCAGGGTCCTGGGCATGTTGGTGGGGGAGGGGAGCAGACAGATCCTTAGAGTGGGGTGACCCTCATGGGAATGGGAGGAGCCCAGGTTCTGAAGTCACCCAGATCTGACCTGTGGGGAATCCTGGTGGCTGCCACTTAGAGGCATGGGAGCTTGAGCACATCACTTCCTCCTGAGCCCTAGCGCCCTCACGTAAGGGAGAAGTTAAGATGCACACAGAGTGTTTGGCACCGGCCAGGCATTCAGGCACAGCCCCTGGCCCACCCACGGCCCACTTTCTGATCGGACCCGGTCCTTGCAGCCCTCCCGGCACCTCCACCAAGCACATTCTGGATGACATCAGCACCATGTTTGACGCCCTGGCTGACCAGCTAGATGCCATGCTAGACTGAGAGCCTCTGGTGGCCTTCAGCAGCGCCCATCATGACCTGCAGTGTCTGCGGCCTTTGCCCCCGCGCAGAAGCGTGCCTGCCCAGGCGGGGGCCGTCCTGCCACTCCAGGCCAGCGGCTGTCGGCGCTGCAGCGCTGGGGGGCCGTCTCCACGGGAGGCTGAGGGGACTTGTCAGAAGCTGACATCTCAGCAGAGCCCCCTCCCGGTGTGTAACCTGACCAGTCAGCCCTGCCCCGTGGACAGGGACCCTGGCAAGAGCTTCCTCCCTGGAGAGAAAGAGGTGGCTTCTGGGGTGCTCCCTCTGCCCTCCCCCACCTCCAGGGGCTCCAGTCCCTGTGCCAAGGACCTCTTGACACCTGCCCTGCTGTCCGGGCACACGCGGAGGCTGGAGAAGGCTGTGTGTCTGACCGGGTCCACACAGGTGTACACAGGACATATAACTAAGCGGCCAGGGGCTTGCTCTTGGCGGCGGTGGGCCCCTGCTCGCCCCTGCCCGCCCCTGCTCCTGCCCGCAGTGAGGCAAAACTGGCAGGGGTAGGGCCAGTGGGAGCAACAGATCCCCAAAGTCCAAACTTTTTCAACTGTAAATGTTATTTTTTAAGGAGAGAGAAATGCATATATTTTAAATGGAATTTATTCTATCTATAACTGCCTGAGAGGACACGGGGGAAGAGGCTTTAGACCACGGCACGAGTGCGCATGATTCGCCTCGGGGCTGGAAGGCTGATCTGGGTGGCCCGGGCCCCGGCTCTGTAACCATTAACCTCTTATCCTAACTAACCCCAATGAAAGTGTCATTCCACGTGATCGGGCTGTGTGTTTGGATCTGTGCCACGGACCTCTGAGCCCAGGGTTCTCGCCTGGGCCAGACCCGAGGACTCCTGCCAGTGGGGAAGGAACAAGGCTCGGGCCCTCCCCTCCCCTTCGGGGCTCCCTCACCGGCCAAAGCCTTGGGTGGGCCCCTGAGTGGCTGCCTCATGGACCAGCCACGGATTTTTCTTAAGCAGTTTACAAGTTTTAATACAAACCAGTCTACATTCATTCCTAAAAGGCTCATTTCCAGTAAAAAATATACACCAGTAAAAATATTCTCACAGGAGAACTAGGGCAGGGGGCCAAAGGAGCCCTGGGCCATATCCCCAGGACTGGCGCTCCAGGCCAGCTTGAAGGCGGGCACAGGAAGAGGTAACCAGGGCAAGGCAGGGGGTCTTCATCTTCGGGACTGAGTGTGAGGCTCCCCCACAGAGGGAGGGAGGGGGAGTACTCGACCACCTCCAGGCCCCCACCCCAGGAAGACAGGTGGGGTGCAGGGAGGATGCACCAGCACTGCTCCCTTTCACGGTAGCCTGTCTGAACCCCCCACGGCTGCTGCCACTGAGGTCCTGGCCCCACCAGGTTCATGGCTCTGCCCGGAGACCCAAGAGCAGAGGGCCCTGGGCTAAGAGACCCTAAAGGAGGCAGCCCGCAGGCGGAGGAAGCTAAGGGCCCCTCTGCTAAGTGCACTAGGTCATACATTCAAGACCAGACTGTCCTGATGCTGAGGCCACGGCTCACCAGCTCCTCCACAGTAAGCCCTGGGGATCAGGACGACAGATGGGTCGGACGAGGAGCTGGGCCTCCCGTGACACAGGCCGCGAGAGGAAACCCTGAAACATTCACGATACCAACCCCCCAGACTCAGAAACTGGTCTGGCTTTAGCCCCGGCACCTGGGCAACGAGAACCACTGTGGCCAATGGCTCAGAAGGGGGAGTTCATGCCCAGTTTCGTTTCAAACTGCAGTTTCTGCCGCTTCTGGTAGCGAACCCGGACCCTGGTGGGGCAGGAAATGAGAGCTCAGGTTAGAGCAGAAGCCCAGACTGGGGACAGGGCAGGACCCCAGAGGAGGAGGGAAGTCCAGGCAGTGGGGACAAGCCGGGGAGCTGTGCCCAGGAGGTTACGGGCCTAGGGATCGAGCCTGAGCCCAGAGGGCGCGCCGTGTTGGCGGCTCACCGAATCTCATGCAGCTTCACGATCTCGTTGGTGACCACCACAAGCACCAGGGAGAGGCAGCCCAGGAGCCATGTCAGCAGAGGCACGTCCTCCAGGCCAAAGTGGACACGGCTGTCCCTGTGCGTCCACAGCTGCAGGTCCACTGCCGTCTGGACCACCTGCCCCAGCAGGCTGCAGGGAGAGGTGACAGCCCTGCATGACCCTGGGCCTTCTTGCTTCCTTCCCTGCCTTTCTCAGTACGAGTAGCTCAAGGAGGGCAGCATCTGACCTCTGGCTCAACTCCCTGAAGCAGGACTGGTTTGAAGTCCTGCTCCTACCCCCCCACCCCCACCCATCCATCGGCAGATACTCACACCACGGCCACGGTCACGGCCCACCAGAGGTTTGTCAAGGGGCTCTTTCGCCACAGGGGCTTGGTGCGATGCACGTGGGTGATAGAAATGAAGACTGGAGAAAACAGGGTCGGGGGGGGGCGGCGTCAGACATCCCCCTATCCACAGCCCCCACTGGCCCCTCCCGGGGAGCCCCTCACCTGTGTGCAGGACGATCAGGGCAGCGGTGAGCTTCTGAGCCGTCAGGAGCCCGTTGGCGAAGTCGCCAAACCAGGCTGGAGCGGTGTCGGCATGACTGTCAGAGTAAGGGGTGGACTCAGCCCCCCGCTGGGCCCTGGGAAAGCGGGCGGGGGGCCGGGGGGGGGGCGCGAGGTCAGGACCCACCTGCGCAGCATGATGGAGGAGCAGTTGGTGAGGCTGCGGGCCCGGGAGCTGTCACAGAAGCTCTGCAGCGTAAAGCCAAAGCAGACGAGGCACGAGCTGATGGTGAGGCTGAATTTGAGCAAGAAGCAGAACAGGAAGTAGTGCTGGGTCTGCAGAAAGAGGAGCAGCCCGTCACTCCCGGGGCAGCGACCCCTCTGGCCCCGGGCTCAGCAGGCCCTGCAGGAACCGGGCAGGCCCCGGGGGAAGAAGATCCTTCCCAGCTCTGTGCCACCACCTCCCCTCTGGTTGGGGGAAGTTCTGACAGAAGCCCCCGTCTCTCCCCCAAGTCTCCCCCCACACACACACCCACATTCCTCAGGAAAGGCCGTGGCTCACAGGGCTCCACGTTGCTTACCTTCTTAGGAATGGACTGAAGGTTCTTCCCTGTGGCCATAGACATGATGGAGCTGTGGGGGGGCTTCCCCAGCAGAGAGATGCTGAAAAGGAGGGACTTGGTGAAGGGTGGGGACTGTGACCCTCTGTCCCCCAATTCCCACATGGGAAACCTTTCGAGAGTTTTGGGAGTGAGGGCAGGTCTGGGGGGAGATGGGATAAGAAAAGGGAGAGTCCCCCCCCCCCCCACCAGTGTCTCCTGTGCCAGGGGTGGTGAGCACTGAGCAGGTCTCCAGGACCGGGGCTCCCAGCCCCGCCTGCCTGGACCCGGAGGGGCAGCCTGACTCTCACCTGAGCAGAGGGTAGCAAAAGCAGGACAGCCAAAGGATGTCGGTGGTGCTCAGTAGCGGCGGCAGCTGAACCAGGCAAGAGAGGAACTAGACCAGGAGAGCCCAGGAAGCAGGATTAGGTTCTGTCACATAGTAGGACGCCGGGAGCCCCAGGGCTGCCTTGCCCTGTGCCCAGACAGATGCCCAGGGGAGCTAGGGCCGCAGGGGCCGCTATTCTGCTGATGGGGTCACCTCCAAAAGCCTGGGGGTTCCGCAGAGGCCAGGGGCCCCCTAGGCTATGTGGTATCCCGCCAGCCTGCCACCCCAGACTCTTAGCCGGGCCCAGAGCGGAGGAGCACGTGGGGAGGGGCAGTGCCTGTGCAAGCCCAGCTCACCTGGATGACCACAAGGGTCAACTGGCACTGCAGCAGGAAGAGGAAGCACTTGCGAATGCCGTAGGTGGCATGCCGCGCCTAGGGACCGGGAGGGACAGATTGTGGCCAGGCCTACAGCTGACAAATCTCAGCCAAGAGCCAGATGCCCCAGATGCTCCTGCTAGCAAACGGTGCAGGCCAATGAAACTGCCGGGGAAAGCCTCTCTTGGAGAGAAATCAGCCCCTGGGAGCCCAGACGGATCCTGTGTCACTCTTCCCCACCCCATGCAGCTCCCCCCAATCTCTGCCCCCTCCGCCTGCCCGAGCCCCAACCTGCTCAATGAGCCGGATGATGCTGATGGTCTCCTCCTGGCGAAAGGTCAGGGAACAGGGTAGGCTGTTGAGCTGCCCCGAGAGCTGTAGGGGAGAAAGGCCATCCGAGGCCTGGGCCATGCTGGTGCTGGTGGCGTAGCCAAAGGTCTCCCAGGAGCAGCGGGATGGGTACAGGGGATCCAGGGCAATGCTGCTCAGCGTAGGGGGAAAGCACAGCCATCAGCTACACTCTGCAAACATCCCATCTCCCATAGGACTAGGCAAGCACCCACTCCCTCTCTCCCCACCGTGCCCAGGTCCGTTGGTCCCAACCACACCAAGACCAGCCATGGAATATGCCCCAGCCCCAAGCAAGCCCCCACTCTCAGGCGTCCCCCTGACCTGATGTCACTCTGGAGGAAAAGGCAACTGTTCCGGAGATTAGCAGAGCTGCCCAGGCAGCAGGTCACCTCCCCATATTCCTGCATGATCTTGATCATCTCACACATGGCTGAGGGGGCAGAGTCGGGGGGCATAAGAGTCAGGCGGGCGGAGCCCTGTGTGAGGCTCTGGGCAGAGACCCACAGGGCAGGAGAGCAGGAGACAGGGGAGAGCAGGCCCCACTTTGGGGACAGTCCTCCCCCCAAGAATGTGAATATCATGTAACTACTGTCACTTCTGACTCCCTAGAAGGGGCACACCCACAGCTCCAGCCCCCTACGTTCCCCGGCTCCTCCCAGCTCAGGTTGCTCGGCTCCCCGCATGGGACAGCAACATCTCCTGCAGAGCCCACCGGGTCAGGGTTAGGGTTACCGGGAGCCCAAGCCTCTTTAGTAGCCGTGGTTACGGTACTCACTCTCGGGGGTACAGTCGGTAAATAGGGGCACTAGCAGGGGCACATTGTCAATGTTCTGCAGGTGGGGGCGCACCTGGTGGATGCCGCGCGGCAGCTTGGCCTGGAGAGAACAGAGGTGTCAGTAGCCTCAGGGTCGGGAGAAGGGCACCTCCCTCCCTCCCTTCTCTGGACCAGCCAGTCAGCTACCTCAGGTAGTCCAGGGGCACAGACCCTGCCATCCTACCCGGTTGCAGTCCTCCAGGAAGCTGGGGAGGTCACTGTCTGTAGGCTGGAAGCTGATGAGGTCTGAGTGACCCTCCTCCTCCAACAGAAGGAGCCCTTCCGCATCATCTCGGGACACTGTGGGGATGAAAGCCCGTCCTTCACCTTGGAGTCAGCCTTCTGGGGGCCTTTCCTTGCCCTGAAGATGGCAGAGAACTTCCTGCTTCTGGTTTCCTCTCCTCCACGGTCGACTGTTGTTACCGCAGGGAGACGAGAGCAATTTTCCAAGGGAGTGCACTTCTCGGGAGCGAGCTACGGGGTTTCTTTCTAGCTGTGTCCAAGGTGGGGGAACCACCCACACCTACCTCGTCCCCGTCACAAACCTGTGCCCTTACCCTGATTCAGGTCATCATGCAGGGAGCCAGCATGGCTGGGGCTGGAGGGGGGGATCTCAGAGCCCGGCAGGTCACCATTGGGCGTGAGGGAGATGTGGCAGTTCCAGCCTGTCTCCAGGCCCATCTTTTCTGCAAACACCTGCAAAAGGCAGACGGCAACGAACAGATGGGCCCGTGAGCCCACAGGAGAAAGGGTCAGTGGAGGCAGAGGGGGATGGCTTTCCCCCCCACCTTGCTTTTGAGCTCATCCTCCAGAGAGAAGTAGACGAAGCGGATGCAGGCATTGACCAGCCCATCGATGAGGCGCACGATGTCCAGCCGGGCCTGGTACTGGGAGGACACCATGCCCATGAAGATCTGGCCGCTCAGGGCCTGCATGCAGTCTTCCTTCTCCAGCACCTCCCCGATCCCTTCTTCAGGTAGGCACAAGGCACAAAGCCCAGCCAGGACACCCAGGAACCAGCAGATTCCAGGAGGCAGCCCAGGCCACACACACAGATGCCACACCCGAATCAACGAGCATGTGGGCCCCAGGGGACCACACACACAGCCACACGTGCACGCACACACACACACACACAGCCAAGACACATAAAGGAGCCAACAGACACAGGAGAAAAGACAATGAAAGGTACTCATCAGTCAGGTGATGATCCTAAGGAGTAACGATAGAGCCCGGCCCTGGTCCAGGGCTAGGGGGCTGCCCTCACTCTCAGCCGTGGCCTCGATTCATGGTCTTTTGGGTCAGAAGACCCTGTGAGGTCTGTCTGTTTGGTGGCATTGGGGGAGGGGTGGGGCGGCTCTGAGTCCCTCTGTTCCAGCAGCATTGAAACCTGGCCTTTTTGTCTGGTCAAATAAGCCTAATGGTCTATAGATACTGCTGTTTTACAACTTTCAAAGAAAGCCCTTTGCTATCGCACCGGAGTGTCACAAGAAGCCTGTGAGGAGGGCAGAGCAAGCACCATGAGAAGGCTAAGGACTTGCCCGCGCCACCAGACAGCGAGTGCCACCTTGGTGCTCCAGGCCCGGTGCCCCCACAGTTCCCTCCGCCACGATCGATTCCAAGGCGCTCCGGAAGCCCTCCCCGCTGGGGGCCCCCAACGGGACAGACGTGCACGGTACCGTCCGAGCTCCAGCTGTTGCGGCGCGTGCTCAGCTTGACTGGGACGGTGCTGGGCAGCTCACACACGGTGAAGATGCTGCTCTGGCCAGGCACCTGCACAAGCTCAATGCACTTGCCGTTGAGCTGAGAGGACAGGGCACAGCTCATGGGCTTGTAGGCGAAGGCAGAGCAGTAACCAGATAAGCAGGCCCGCTGGTAAAAATCCAGCACTTTCTTTCTGCCAGGGAAATGGGGAAGAAGTGAGGCGAGTGGCCCTGAGATGCCCCCATGCCTGTGAGTCAGGCGGGCAGAGGGCAGGGGCTGTCGGCCATCAGCACGAGGGGTGCTTCCTCACCCACCTGTCAGAACCTGAAAGAGGGTAGATGTCGGCGCCATCCCAGAAGTCTGTGCAGGCCTCTAAGACCACGTCAGCCGTGCCATGGGACAGCATCTGTTCTGTGCCTGAGGCGGGGAGGACGAGGCCGAACCATGAGTGCCCCAGGCCACTGCCACCGCCTCAGGTAACACCCTGCCATTCTTGAGAAGGGTGCTAGGGAGCCCCTGGGGAGTAGGACTCCCCAGGCCTGTGTGGGCTTGCAACCCTGCGGACAGTCCCCAACCCCTGTGGCCACCATCCCAGCACCAGTCCCCAAATCCAATCCCTGCCGCATCTGAGGAAGATTCCAGAAGGAGCCTAGTGCGCATCTGCCCGGGGCCCCCCCAAAAAGGGACGCCTAAAAGAAGTCCCGCCCTGCCAAGCTCCAGGAAGGTCTGGCCTGATGCTGGCCAAGCCTGGAAGGCTCACTGGTAGTGGTGTCCTTGATGAAGAGACTGATCATATGGCTGAGCGGGGGGCGCCGCTTGGTGACACAGGAGAGCCTCCCCAGCGAGGTCTCCTTCACCATCTCGGCACTGGGGAGGCGGTAGAGCGCAAGGTGGTTCCCCTGCTTGAAGAGCTCCTTGGCCCCAGGAGTGAAGCCTGCGGGGGGAGGGAGGGACGGCAGCTCGGGGTGTCCGGGAGCACCTGCACCTCCCTCCCTCGCAGGGAGAGAACCGCCGTGAGGCTGGGCTGGTTCTTTCCCCCTTTCCCCGCGCCCCTGGTTATTTTCCCGGACTAGGAAGCACTGTCGAGTGGCGCCTGGTTCCGGGGGCGGGCAGGAGCTGCCGGGGCTCCCGGCGCACCTATGAGGCGGGCGAGCTCACAGAGGCCCCAGGGCACGTGCACGGGCAGGGCGGCGCTGTGGCTCTCCTGCAGGGCGATGTTGCACAAGTGGTCGGAGAAGCGGCACAACCGCTCGGTGACGCCGGCGTTACACAGGTTCAGCAGCACGTTGAGACCCAGCGGCTTCAGGGACGTGAGGTGCAGCTGCCAGTTGGAGTCGTCGAACTGGATGCAGGAGGGGTTCTGCTGGTCCTGTGACAGGCTCAGCATCTCCAAGTGGTAGTCACACACAAAGTCCTCTGCTTCGTAGGGCTCGCCCTCCAGCCCGGGCTGGGCCGCAGCGGAACGGGGAAGAGAGAGGGGAGCCTCAGCCGGGGAGAACGCACCCCCTTCCCAGTGAGCAGGCTCGCGCCCGTGCTCTTCCCTGCCCTCCCGGAAACCCTCTCCCCGTCCTTGCTGGCCTTCTGGCTGCTTCTGGGAGCTCTGCTCAGCAACGGCAGTGCCTAAAAAAAGGATGCCCAGAGCAGGGAGGGAACAGTGGAGGATCTCTTTCTCCAGGGGGAGCCGCCAGCCCTCTGTCTTCAGAAGGTTGTGACCAGAAGGAAGGGCCTTGCCCCAGCCAGTCACCATCTGTAAGACCCAGAGAAGGGGAAAGGGCCTCCTTCCTGGAAGGGACCCAGGCCCTGGATTAGGCCTCAGGAGGCCGTCCTGCATGGCCGAGCCTGGAGGCCTGAGCATGGAGGCCGCCACATCTGTGCCTATGGCTCCGTCCATCCAGGACGGGCTGCACCCCTTGGCCCCTTCAGCAGGGAGGCCAGGACACCCCGAGGCTGCTGTCCGCACTCCTCTCACCTTGCCAGGCTCTTCTTCACCGCCCTCCGTGTCCCGGCTGAAGCTCACGTTGGAGCCGGATGGGTGTTTGCTGCGGCCGTGTGCTTTGTGGTGAGAGTAGAATTCAGGGGGCTTGGGACCGTCACCCAGCCAGTCGCCACGTTCCTGCTCATTGGAAAGGTGCAGGCTAGTGTTCAGGGAACCGGCCAGGAGGGCATCTCGTTCGTGGGGCTGAGGAGAACAAGGAGCACAGGCCTCGGACCAGGGTCCCACTGGCTGCCATGGACCGGGGAGGCAGGGAGTTATGTCCCCTCACTATCTGGGGTGGAGGCTCTACCTGAACGGCCCAGAAGCAGATCCTAACGGTGCTCGAGCCTTCCTTCTCCCTCCCAGCCTCGCCCTCCCTGAGGCCACTGGCCGGCCCAGAGCTGGGTCCCCAGGAGCCGGCCATACCTCCTCCTCTACCTCGGGATGGCAGAAGGAGCGGGTGGACAGGTCATCGGTTAGGTCCTCATGGCTGCTGTGTGGGGGCTCCACCTTCCCACTGAAGAATAGCACAGTCTCCGGGCTGGGGTTTGGCCATGACAGGATCCCCTGTTTGTCCACACAGCACAGGACCTGCAGAGAGAGATGGGGATTGGGGAGGGGGGGCTTGGCATTCCCCAACCTGCCAGGGTCCACTTAAGTGGCGGGCAGGCACCGGGACACAGCCAGGCAGCAGGCCAGTGGAGGCGGGGTCCTCCCACAGGGCCCGCCCTCACCGTGACCGAGCCCAAGCTGTGCAGCAGGCTGGAGCTGTGGCTCAGGGTCGGCGATGTCCCTTGGATCACCCGCAGGAAGTGGCCCCAGATGCAGCGCAGCATTTCCTGGGGGGAGAGACAAAGTCCGTGTTATTTCCCTAGAGATAGCCTCTGGGGCCAGCAGAGGAAACAGTCCGGGGACACCAGGAAGTTGGGGTGGACAGGCATTGGTCTGGGCAGAGCGCACTGCCCCCATGAGACAGGAGACTCCAAGGCCATAAAGTAGGGGAGTCCCAGGGCTCCGGAAGGGGCCAGCTTGAGGGAGCTCACGTTGGTGGCTACAGGGGCCTGGGGCAGAAGGTGTCCCAGGTGAGTGTACCTGAGAGGAGACGGCTTCTGTATAGCTGCTGAGAGTGTCCTCTGAGAACTTGGCGAGCTGCATGGAGTGGAGGCCACCAGCTCAGGGAGGCGCCCTCACATGGCCTCCAAGCTGCAAGGGGGGCGGGGGGGCCCACACCAGCAAGGCTCCCAACGCCTTTGGTAAAGGACACCCGGGCAGTCCCCGAATCCCGTCTGCTGAGTGCCAGGATGGACGGCCTCCCGCCTCCCGGGGCCTGGCCTGGAGGCTCCTCCACACAGAGAGCTGCCCAGGGCCTGCCCGTGCACGGCGCCCACAGTGGGGCTGGACCTCCGCACCTGTTCGCTGGGGCACAGCTGACACCCTCTTTTTGCTCCCGAATTGTGTTCTTTTTGTACTGTCACCAGGATGCCTTGGAACAACCTACCAGGGAGCTGGGAGAGGCCTTGCTCATCTGAGCCAGGACTCGAGCTTCTCCACAGGCGGTTGCCAGAACCCAGAGGACTGGAAAGAGCAGGGGGAGGATGGGCAGGACGCCATTCACCTGGGGAAGCACAAACCACACCGAAGGCTCCCAAAGAGCCACTGGTCTGGAAAGAGGGAGGGACGGACGGCCTTCCCCAGCCCTGAAGCCATTCCCTGAGTAGAAAGGGACAGCTGTCCAGGGCAGGAAGAAAAGGGGAGCAGGCATTCTTAAGCTGAAGCCGGAGGGACCCCTGGGCTACAGAGAGGGAGGGACAGCCAGGGCACGATGAAGGGACCCAGCCTCCAAGGAAAGAGCAAAGCATCACAGAGTGGCAAGGGCGGGGGTTACCTGTAGCTGGAGGAGGGTGTACTGCCAGGAGGTGACACCAGGGGCGTTCAGCATGAAGCGCAGGGCATTGGTGATGAGGAAGCCGGCCTTTGGGGAACAGCAGAAGTGCAGCCTTAGTCCCCCACCCAGAGAGGGACCCAGGCTCTAAGGCTTCCCTTCCTCTGCCCACTCATACCCTCCCCAGCCCCAGCACTGGCCGTCTCACTCTGGGCGCCCCCGTCTTCACTCACACGCTCACCCAAGTCTGGCCCTGAGGCTCCCCCATTTCCTGTCCCCCTCCCCTGCCCCGCGAGGCCCGTCTCACGCACCAGGACCACAGGCACGGCATAGTGCAGCATCACCGACTGCACTGTGAACCTCTCGTTGTCCAGAGCGGTGACTGGGCGGGACAGGGCCATGTCCAGGCACCATCTGCAGAAAGGGATGACCCTTCAGTTGGGCAAGCCCTCAGGGGAGAGGCCGGAAACACTCACCTGCACTGGGCATCACTGAGTCAGGCCATGTTGCTGTTCCCTGGCCCCCACCAAGGGGCCCCCTGGGAGAGGGGTCTGGGGCAGCCTCCAGAGCTGTCCCCTCAGATTTCCAACGGGGGAGGAACAATCACCCAGGCTAGGAATTCTCATAAGACGTCAAAGAATCCACAGAGGTGCCCACCCTGAGGGGGGCTCAGTATAAACCAGGCTCTCTCCTTATCACCCCGCCCCCTGCTCCTGAAGGCACCAGGGGAGAGAAGTCAGGGGCCAGGCGGAAGGCAGGGCAGCAAGCCGACCTGATGTTGTCAATGACAGGGGTCTCAAGAACACGGAAGAGCCGGTGCTGCTGGGGGTTCTGTGGTCCCTTCTTCACTTCTCCCCGGGGGGAAGGCGGTGGAGAGAAAGGGGGAAACAGGTCTCCGGGCTCCAAGACGATGTGCTCATCATCCTGCCGGAGAGTCAGGGGAGGAGGGCAAGGAGGGCATTGGTTCAATCAGAGGCCACTCTCCCTTGACAATTCCAGCTAAGTGGAGATACCTCACTGGGTTAGGAACCATTGGTTAGCAAAGAGTCAGCTGGTGGTTGGGGGGGGGGCAGCGGAGGGCTGTGGAACTGGATTCCTAGCAGCTTAAGCGTCAGAGAAAAGAAAGGACAAGAAGGAGAAAGATGTTCCAGCTCTTCTCCATTCTTCCAGAGTCCTTGCCAAGAAGCCTGTGAACCGGCCAGGAAGCTTCAGAATTAAGCCCTGGGACCCTCCCACCATTGCCTGTAGATGCTCCCACAGCATTTCCAGGGAAGAAGAAAAGCCTCGAGCTACCTTGATCCCCCTCAGAGAGGCGAACGATTCCTGGCCGGGCCTCAGAGCTATGATGTCTCCTTCTACCAACAGGCCAACTGGCAGGTTGACCAGATGTCCATCTCTGTAGGCCCAGTGCAGGGACCAGGACGGTGCAAAGGGCATATGGAGGTCTGGGTACATGGCATCTGGCCACTTGATCTCCTTGCCATCCCTGAGTGCATCTGAGGAGAACGGAAGGAAGGAAACCACCTCACCCACAGCTCCGTATGTCAGCCACCCAGCACACGCCGTGGAGCTCTGCCTGCTCTCCCTCCTTTCCCAAAAGGCTTGCAGTGGCCCACAACACCCGTTCCAACACTGCCCCTCTCTCAAGGTCACCTCCCCTGTGAAGCCTCTCCCACCACTCCAGCCCAGGCCCTTCTACCCCTCTGAACACCTGAAGCTCTTATTCTTTGTACCCTTACTCCATTCAAATACATTTCACAAGCATTGCTGAGGGCTTTGAGGGATGCAAAGGTCAAAGGTGAAGATGACACAAGTCCCTACCCTCGAGGAGGAGCCGCAACCAAAAAGAGAGATGTATGTGGGCAGATAACACAAATCAAGGCAAACACGTGCTCAGGGCATTAGGAAATATCCTAGCGCTGCAGGAGCTCAGGGGAGCCGATGCGATCAGAGGTGGCTTCACGGGAAAGGGAGCTAAGTTTAAGATGGGTCTTGAAGGATGGGCCAGATCCGTCAGCTGGAGCCCAGTGAGGGAGGAGCACGCCAGGCAGGCGGACAGCAGGACAAGGGCACAGAAGCAGGGAGGTCCATGGTGAGTTTGGCACTGGGGAGGAGCTTTTGGGTGATGATGACAGTAAGAGAAGAATCTGGAGAGAAAGGCTGGAGCCTGGCCCAGAGTTTCTGGGCAGCTTTGATAAGCAAGAGGGAGCCAGTGATGGTTCCTGAGCAAGAGACTAAGCTCCCGAGGAGCAGGGCCCATCCTTCTCGGTCACCGTTGTACTTCCCACGCCGGGCACATGGCTGCAGCTAACTGATCATTTCAGAATGAAGCAACCCCTTCTCACTTAGCATTCAAACGTCCACCGCCCAGTCAGGTTCGAGAGAGGTTTCCGACACTAGGTGTTTCATACAAGACCACAGGCCCTTGGAAAGCGGGAACCACTGTCTCTCAGAAGAGCCTAATATTCCCAATCCATAGTTGGGGCTTAACAAACACTATCTGAATGAAAGAACGAGCAGAAATGGGATGGAGCAACTCCTTTCTTTAGGAACAGGGCTGCTCCGTTTTGGGCTCCCGGCTCTGGGCCCCCAACCCTGCGTCTTGCGGGTCTTCGACTTCCCTGGCCCATCTTCCTACCTGCCCCGGCCCAGTACCGCCAGACAAGACAGACTTGGAAGAGAAAACCTCAACTGTCCTCCTGCCAAGACAGGGTCTTCTCTGTTAGTCTCCCGTGGTTAGCAAGCCTGCAAGCCGACTGGGCCACCGTCAGCCTCCCCGCGGGCCGTGCTGCGGCCACTGCCTGCATGTCCCTGGCTGTCACTGTCCTGCTCAAAAGGGGCAGGGCAGCCTTCTGACTCTCCTGATGCCAAGAGCCCCCAGAATGCTGACCGTAGGCAACGCCACTGTGCTGGGCTCCTGGCGGGGACTCAGGAGAAGAGCTCGTAGGGCTGACACATCACAGGGCACCCTTTCCCACCCAGCATGCCTGACCCTCGGCCTCACCTTGGATTTGGTCAATGATCCCTCGGAGCCTCCGCTCTACCTCCCCACGCTTCAGCCGGTCTTGCCGCCCGATGAGGATGAGGTTGAGAAGCAGCAAGAGGAACAGTGCTGAGGCATTCACCAGCTCCACCCCATGGCTGGTGGGAAGAGGTGAGGGGGTACTAGCAAGGAGAGGGGCTCCCCCACCCAGCCAACCCGAGACCCCCCACCCCAGTCCCTTCTGAAAGGAGTGTCTCATTCGGGGGCTGACAGCAGCCAGTCAAGGGACCGAGGGTTCCTAACAAGGCAGACTGGGACTGGGGGGGGGGGGAGCGCCCCTGGGGGGGGGGGGTCCCCGGGTGAGAGGCGGGGAGGGAAGGTTACCTGCCCGCCGGCTGGCTCCCATGACAGCCCAGCAGAAGCAGCACAGCCAGCAGCATGAGCGAGGCTCCAGGCCAGTGGAAGCAGGAACAGCGGTTACTGTGGTGCAGGAAGCTGCTTCTCCACAGCTCCTGAGGAGGGGCAGCGGGGAGTGAGGGGCCCGGCGAAGGAGCCGGGAGGCAGCATCCTGCTAGCATCTGGCCGCCCTGCTCCCACGCCCGCCTGACCCGGCCTGGGGCTGCCTCGCTCTCTTGGCTTTGGTCTCGGCTGGGGTCCAGCCGCTTGGGCTCCTGCAGCAAGTGGGGTCAGGACAGCACTCCGCCAGGCAGCCCCAGCTTCCTTCTGAGTTGTAGCGAGGCTTCAGTTGGGTCACGCCGCCCAGCGTGAGCACCGGCTCCCGGGCCCGAGCCTGGGCCTCCCACGCCTCTCTGCCATCCCACCTCGGCTCCGGCTTCCCCGGGAAGAAGCTTCACCTTCCACGTGAGACATTTCTTCCGTTCTTTCAGGTGTCCCTCCAGCACCGTCTCCAGCTGCTCCTGCAGGATGCCGAGGGCCTTCCGGGTAGACAGGCCCAGGGCCAAGGGTGGCTCGCCCTGGAGGAAGCAGGCGAAGCAGGCAGCATTCAGCATCGCCCCGGAGGCCCCAGGGCACTGCCCAGAGAGGCCCTCCATCGCAGGCCGCAGGCCGGGCCCTCGTCATCCCTCCCCGAATCCTCCCTCCTCTTCCTCCACCAGCCCCCCAGCCCTCAGGGTGTTTGCACAAATCTCCACCACGTTAAAAGTCCCCTACTCCTCAAGGCCAAGTTAAAAACAGAAACACACGCAACTTTCTCCACTCAGTGTTTCCTAACCCACCTTCCAAGGCCATCGGCATCTCCCGGCCCCACACACTGCTCTCGCCCCTCACCTCCCCATCGACCTCTGCTGCCATCTGTGTATTTCAGGAGCCAAAAAATAGTGGGTTTTTGGGTTTTTTTAAGTGGGGAAAGGGGAACTAACAAGGAGACACTAGCTCTTCATTGTTCCTAGGTAAAAGCATTAAGAAAAAACCCACCAAATACTGTTTCCACCATTTCACAGAAGGCAGCATATCGTGACACTCCGGCATCAGGAAGGACACAATCTCAGACAAGGGACAACTGCTCCCAGGGAAGGACCTGCGACGCCACCTTCTGTCACCGAGGGTGGCGGAACAGGGCACAGATGGGGTGGTCCTGGGCGGCACTGGGTACCACCCATGCTGTCCTGTGTGAGCCTGGCCTGGCCTCTCCTTACTGACAGCCCCACTCCTGGGCCTCACCCTGTCTTCTCCTTCTCTGACTGGCTCTTCTTTCCCCTCCATCCACCCCACAGCCCATCCCGAGGATATCTTAACAAATTCACGTACGTCTCCAAGACAACCTTGGCCGCCATCGTGGAGTCTCCCACCACACCACCAAGCTTCCAACTCCTGAAGTTTACCTCCAGGCACAGCCCTGAATGCTGACCTGTTTACTCAATGGCTGCACTGCTGTTTCACGGGCCCCTAGGAGTGGATTTGACCCAAACCCTGGAGTGTGGCCCTCCCGGCTGGACAGCCCCGCTCCTGCAGTGACCACCGCCCCCTCCCACCCCTCAGCGTCCAACTCTTCCAAGCCAACGGCAACATCCAGTCAGAGCAGCGCACATTGCCTCAACCGACCCCTGTTTATCTTTCCAATCGAGCCCAGACTCCGGGGCAGGACCTGTGATCCACCAGCTTCTCCAGCCTCCTCGCCCGCGTTTCCTCCATTCCTGACGCGAGCCGTGCTCTCCAGCTCGGGTGCAAGTACCTCTACGTGCTTTCCCTCCCTGGACACACGCTCCCGGCCCCAGACACCTCTCTCTTCCCCTTCAAGCCTCAGCTCGAACGTCACCTGCTCTGGGAAATTTTCCCAAAGCCAAGGACTGCACTTACGGGGAGAGGTTTGTATTCCAAGAGCACCCTGGCCAAGCTGGCTCCCGGTCTGCATTGTGGAGAACTGTCATTATAGATTGACTCGTCTGGCTCTCCCACCAGACTGCCAGTTCCTTGAAAACAGGTACTGAATTCTTCCCTCTCCACATCCCTCCAACTACCTGCCGAGACAGTGCCAGGCACACAGCAGTGGCCCCATGGCCACCGGCTGGATGAATGGAAGAATGAGTGCACACATAGCTTCAGTGATCTCGGTGACACGTTAATCAGGGGTTGTCAACCCGGGGTCTGTAGCAGAAATACCTGGGCTTCTAAAAACGTGGATGTCCAGGTCCCACCCCAAACCTACCGAATCAAAACTTCTGAAGGTGAGGCCAATGCACACATTGCATCTGACGCACAGATCCCCAGGTCGGGGGTCCTGGGAAAAAGAACACCCCTGGGAAAGGAGTGCTGGCGGAGAACTGGGTCTTTCCCAAGAGCACCAATGTGAGCTCCCACCAGGAAAGGTTCCTGAGCAAGAGGAGCAAAGCCCTAGACTTGGGGCACTAAGAAAGGGCCTGGGGTTATCTACTGAGTCCTGACCAAGGGTGGCTAAGCTGGTGACTCCCTGACTACCTCAGCTCATGGCCCGCCCCTGCTCCCCCTCTGCCTTCCCTGGGGTCTGCCCTGGCTTTGCCCACTGACGTTCCAGACTTCCTCCTCCATGCCTGTCTCCATAGCCACCGCTCTCCTTGGCAGCCTTGCCGCTCACAGGACACACATCTCCAAGACTAGAAGGGGCTGCTGCTCGGGGGCAGTACCCCAGCAGACCCACCCTGGGAGGACGCACCTGAGTGGAGCCCCCACACTAGCCCATTACTAGCTTTTTCGGCCTGAGGGATGAGGATGGGCTCCAGAGTGAGCCTGGCCCCAAGACTTCCCAGATCCCTTGCCTAAATCTCCCCTAATCCCTGCTCTCCATGCTGGCTTTGGGGGATTATGAAGATAAGAGCTGCTTCTCCCCAGAGGGGATAACTGGTTATTTCAGCTCCGGAAGATATGGCCCTCTGGGCAGAGGGCCCACACCCCAGTATGGGTAAATATTCTACTCCAGAGCATCTACCTCCCTCTGGCAGAGATCCTGGGGCCTTCCTGAGAAGCTGTGGTCCAGGACAGATGAGTATCAGGTAAGCTCAGGTCTGTACGTCTGCCTCCCTGACTCCTGGCACGGAAGGGGAGAAAGTCTCCTGCACGGCGGGAGGAAGAGAGAAGAAGGGGACCAGAGGCCTTCTCGTGTCTAAGGGGCTGGCCCAGGGGGTGACGCCTATTCCACCCAACCCAGGAAAGAAGAGGATTTGGAAAGCACAGCCACTGCGAATGGGGCTTCCCATGTTGCCCCTCCCCACTGCCCCCTTCTCCCTCAGGCTCCACTTTGTGAGCTCTCTCTCCGCAGGGGGAGAGGTGAAGGTTCCCAAGATGCACTTTCCTGGGCCAGGCCTCCAGAAACACTGCAGTGTGAAAATGTCCTGGAGGCAGGAAAGGCTGGCCTGCAGTGGTGGAAAGGCTGCCCGCCAAAGAGACAAGAAACGGGGATTGGCAGGAGAAAGGGAGGGTAAATCCCAGGCTGCAGATCACGTGGGAAGCCAACGGGTCTGGGATGAGGACCATGCTCGGAAGGCAGGCAAGGGCTCAGGGGGCAGCCAGGGAACCAGGGGACCCCCCACGCCCCCAGCCAGGCCTTTAGACTTTGGACATCAGCAACTCCCCTCCTCTTGTCCTGTGGCCGCCCTGACATCCGCCGCCTCATTCCAGGTGCCCCCCTTCCACAACCCAGAAATGGATTCACTCTCTCTCTCTGCACCCAGGTTCCTAGCACCTGCAAACTGCTGCTCTCCAGGTTTGGGAGGTATGGGCCAGAGGGGGCAGATGCTCCTGGGGCAGGGCCAGAGGAGGCCTGCCGAGCTGACTGTGTGCGTCTGCCCACGCATGTTTTGTCTGGCCAGGAACACCAACTCCAGACTGGCGATTAAAGACAGCCTAGCAGAGGGAAAATAGCCACTCTGTAATCACACGCCTCCTGGAGAAAGTGCCTGCCCGGACAGGTAGGCCCTGGGGCAAGGACACAGCCTTCTGGGCCAGCCCACTTTCCATGGCCCCAACCACACTTCTCCAACTGCCTCGGCCCCTCAGTGACATGAAAGAACAACACCTCACCCTGTCTCCAGCAGGAGAGTCCCAGTTACGGGTAAAATCACTGTTTCTCTCATTGTGCTTCCCCGCCCTGCAAGGTAAGAGCCAAAGCTGAGGAACTTGGTGGAACTTCAGCATTTTCAAAGGAAATTAAGAAAGGGGCCCTGGGCGAGCAGGCTCTGCCAGCCTTTCTCAAAATACAAGTTAGGCTGGGCACCCATGGGGAGGCCGTGCAAGGATGCATATGGTTGGTTTGAGAAATAAGGACCCAACTCATACACGTGCCATCTGAAGGTGTCCTTTTCTTGCCTCTGGGGCCAAGAAGGGTGAGAAAAACTGTCCCAGCCTTAAGTACCCAGAGAGAGTAAGAGATTCTTCCTGTTTCCCAGATGTTCCAAATCTCCCACCCCACCCCACTGCCAGACACCTCCCAGGATGTTCCTGGGGAGAGGAGTGATGGCCAAGCCAGAACTCTATACCACAGGGGGGACAGGAGCCCGCCTCTCCACTTACACCAATGCTTTGCAGGTAAAAGCATCCCGCTTTAAATGCTCAAGCTCAACTGGATCCAACAAAGTAACTTGAGGCTCTAGGAAGCCCAGGCTCAGGAGATGCTGGCCACAAATGCCCATCAAGAGCTGGGCTTCTCCTCCCTGTTCCATCATCAAAGGGGGAACCTGGGGTGGGGGCTGGGGGGCACCTGGGTGGCTCAGTCAGTTAAGCATCCAGTCTTGATTTTGGCTCAGGTCATGATCTCAGGGTCATGGGATTGAGCCCTGTGATGGGCTCCATGCTCAGCGTGGAGTCTGCTTGTCCCTCTCCCTCTCCTTCGTACCACCCCGGCCCCCTGCCCTCTCTCTCTGTCTCTCTCTCTCAAATAAATTAATTAATTAAATCTTTTTTGTTTGTTTGTTTTTCAAAAAGGGGGACACTGAGAGGGCATGGGGATTTAGACAAGAAGGGTGGGGAAAGAACTCTTATCTGTCCAATCAGAACTGCAAAAACCCCGCTACTGAACAGGACCAGTTCTATGGGGCCTGATGCTGAGTGTCTGGGGCAATCTAATGAGTCTTCCCAGAGCCAACACCCCTGAACTCTCTTGCACCCCCTCGGTCAGGTTTCCCAGGTGGCCCAGAGCCAAGAGCCCCTGGCCCCCAGCCCTCGTCCTTTCAGGACTCCTCACAGGCTCTGTCCCCACGGCCACTGTTTTCCTTCCCACTTTCACCTATTTTGGGAGCAGAATGCAGGTCCCATAGGCACAGGTAGATAGGCTACGAATTTAGACTGTGACCCTCAGCCTTGACAACAGCAGAGAGCTAATTAGAACTGGCTGGCCCTGGGGCGCCTGGGTGCCTGTCAGCGTAGCGTCTGCCTTCGGCTCAGGTCATGATCCCAGGGTCCTGCGATCGAGCCCCACGTCTGGCTCCCTGCTCAGCAGCGAGTCTGCTTCTCCCTCTGCCTCTGTGTGGTCTCATGCACGCACTCACTCTCTCTCTCAAGCAAATGAATAAAATATTAAAAAAAAAAAAGAACTGGCTGGCCCCTGAACCAGGTCCCCACCATCACAGCTTTCTGGGACAGTACAGTTGGGGAGGGGACCCAAAGATGGACTCCAACATAATGCCTAAGTCACTGAAGCTGGGTCTTTTGTTAGTAGCCATGATAAACCTCTTCTGAGCTTGGCCAGACACAAATCTTATCTTCAGCCAGGCAAATCAAAGCCTCAAGCTTCTTTGTCTTCAGGGCTCAGGCTGACCTTGGCACTTCCACCCATCTTCTTCCTCTTGCAGCCATGCAGACTAGGAAGAAATCAGCCGGGCCCTGGCTGCTCCTATCTCAATGACCCATGTGGTCCAGCAAAAAAAGAGCCCCCTGCCTGGCCCTGAGGAGGGCTGATATCCAGATCCGGGGCTTCCCATCACCTGTGCATGGAGACCCAGGCCCCAGCATAACTCGACAGGATGCCCCACTGGGACACGCGGCTCCGGTCCTGCTCTGGGAGCCTGGCTGGCAGCTCCCTAGACACACAGGCATCGTGGCTCCCATTCTCAGCCTCCCTCTTCGGTCCTAGCTACCTCATAATCTGAGCACCCATCTTCAAGACTTGTGGCAATTGCTAAGCCAAAGCCTTGCACACAAAGCAGAGAACAAGGCGTTTGTAACAGAAATATAAAACCAAGTTAGCATACTCACTTTGGTGCATTTGCCCTGATGGGGCATCCATAGCTCTGTCTGCTTAAAGAGCATGGGGTAGAGCCTGAGCCACAAGGAGTCAACTACAGAACTTCCAACACCACCCTCAAGGAGAGAGAAGAAGCAGGAACCGGGGGCGGGGGGGGGGGGGGGGGGGAGAGAGAGAGAGAGAGAGGAGAGGAAAAGAGGGGAGTGGGCCAGGGAGCGTGGGAGCGATGAGCCGGAGCGGTGCCGCAGGATCCGTGCAGAGTGAAGCTTCAGTCTGCTGATTAATTCAGCCTATTTCCAGTCACGCTGCAGATTTAGGGAGGGAGGAGGAGGCAGTGCAGCAACAGGGCTGTGGGAGGGAGGGAGAGGCAGGCGAGAGGGAGGGAGGAGAAAGTTTGTAGATGCTCTGCCAGATGCCCAGGAGCTTGGCCCATTCATCAGAGGCCACCGAGGGGTGAGCGGACGGGCACCCGCAGCCAGCCGGGTGTGCACGCATGGGGAGGAGGAGACTGTGCTGGAGATGGCTGTGGGAGCCCGAGGGCAACCATGGCACCCAGGGCTACATGGGCTCTCTCCCCAGACCACCCCTCCTTGGGCCCAAGTCACCGGGCAAGGTAGGTGCCCGCCATCCGTGAGAGTTCCCCGAAATCCCTCAGAGACTCCCAGTATGGAGCCACGCCAACAGCAGCTCTTCCCACACTTATAGCTGCAGGAAGGAGGGGAGGGGGGGGCCTTGCCCGTTATTAATAGCAGCACATCCAGCATGGAGTGGGGGAGGACTGGCAATTGGGAAGCCTGGAGCAGTGACTTCTAGGAGGCAGAGCAGGGGGCCAGAAGCCAGCAGAAGAATCCAGTGGAAGACTCCAGCAGAGACTCCAGCAGAAGGGGGAAGAGCCCACAGACAGGAAGGGCTTCTGAGGATTCCAATACCTAAGACCTAACACCTTCCCACCAGGTTGCGGGGGGCGGAGGGGGGAACACCCCCAACAGCAGAGCTCAGTCAGCAGCTGATAAACGCGCAGTCGCATTTAGACACACCTGCCAAAGGGCTTCTGAGACAGGAGAGCCCTGCGGACATGAGGCCTCAACTCCCACCCAGTGACCTGTGGCTCCAGGAGTGGCCAGCAGAGCCTGCGCATCACTCTGGGACCCCGAATTTGACACACGGGCGGCCCTGGAAGTAGACTGGAAACTTCTCGGCCTATGTCCAGGCCACCCTTAGGAAAGGGCTGCAAAACCCCAAGGGAGAGGAAGCAGCCCAACAGGTCCAAGAACTAGAGAACGCAGGCTGGAGCCTGAGCACTTTTCTCCAGGGCCGTTTCCCAGACAACACCCACAACACCATCTCCACCATCTCCACCGTCACCAGCTGCAGGGAGGCGAAGAGAGAGCCTCAGCTGAGTTCGAGCCAGCCTCTCCTCGCCCCCTTCCCTAGCACAGCTCCCTGGCCCCCCGCCCCACCTCTGCCAAATCCAGATCTGAATGGGAGCAGGAAAAGAAGGGCCAGGCAGTCCAGAGGGTCAGGGCAGAAGGTTCCCTGAGGTGCAGGCCAGGGGGAGGAGGGCTCAGCTATGCAGTGGGCTGCAGCCTTAGCAAACTGCCAAGGAGAGCCTGGCACCCCCCTGGCCCCTGCTCCCAGGCACACTTCCCCTTAGCTTTCTACCAAGGCCCCGCTCTGTGGGCATCACAACTAGGCAAACTCCGCCTCCTGCATGACAGGCCCTGGAAAGAATAGCTCACAGGGTCTGAGGGCTCTGCAAGACTCCCAACCTGCCCCCTTCCTGCACTGCCCACCTCAGCAAGCAAAAAGGGGTGCACTGCACCCAAGAAACAGAAACCCAGACGCTCACTGCCATAGCACGTCCACCACAGGGGACTGGGGACAGAGGAGAGGAGGTTCTGACGGGGACACGGAGGACTGGGAGGTCACGATGGGGGGTGGGGAGCAGTTAAGCAACCAGCAACAGCCACGCTGATCCTGGGCTACAGCCAGGGGACGACAGGCCCCTTTCGATCAACTTCCGCCATCCAGCTCTCTTCATTCCCACGCCTCCAAGAAGCCCCGACTGTTGGAGCCACGGGGTAATCTTTAGAAGCCCATGTGTACAGCTCACAAGCCATTTCCGGTAAAAACCCTGTCTGGTTCTGTTTCTTAGTTGCTTGTACAACTAGTTCCTCAGCTGGACTATCAGCCTCTCCAAGCCGGGGGCGACCTCCCCAGGGCCCAGAGCTCCACCAACCCCAAGGAGGTATTCCATGAATACGGCTGATGATATTTCTAGTTCAGGACTCATCTCTCCAGAAAGACAAAGAGGATAAGGAAAAATCCTGTAGGAAAAATGGCCCCTGAGAGCTATCCATCCTGGACTCTCAAGCGTTCTTCGCCAGGCTTGAGAGAGAAGCCAGCCCACTGGCTCACAGAACTATACTTCCCCAACTCACTAGGAAGTGGTGTTTCGGCAACAGGCTGGAACCAGGGACAATACTGTCCTGTTTTTGAGACACTCAGCCTCACCCAGGTAGGCCACCACATCACACAATAGTAAAGCTTCTAGAGGGTGCCCCCCTGGAAGTGAACAGCTCTTGCAATTGGACGCGGCAGCCTTGCACCCAGGCTAGGGGAGAAGTCACCATGGCTGGTCCCCTCTGTGCCAATCACTCATAGGATGGACACCTGCAGAGCGGTCAGAGCTACCTGTGAGCAGGAGGTTGCACACACCTGCTTCGGGTTCAGGCCTCCAAGCCTGCTCCACAGCTGGCCCAGAGGCATGGGAAGCCTGGAGCTGAACGAGTCAGCAGGCAGCCGGGCACCCCCAGGGACCCAGTGTGTGGACCCACAGCTCCCTCTCCAGACCTTCCAAGATCTCTTTGGCAGGAAGGTCGCTGTCTGTAAGTTCCGATTGATAAATACTTACTGGGCCCTTGCTGCATGCCAGGCTCTATGCTAGGAGCCAGGGACACTGGGATGAGGTGGGACAGATAGATTAGTTCAATACACGGTGGCAGGAAGAGTGGTGGAGATAGTATGAATGCTGGAAGGAGGGACGTCTGGAGGGGGGAGGAGGGCTTATCAGGAGAAGGTGATGGCTCGTGAAGAAAGAATAGGAGGAGTTTATCAGGAAAAAAGCAGGAGCCTAAATGTGGACAGTGTGCCCAAATTCTGAAGCATTCAGAATGACTAGTGCTAAAGGCCAAGGCGGGGGAGGCTAGGGATGTGGGGCCAACAGGCAGCAGCAGGATGATGGTGAGCTTTGCCCGCCACACTCAACACTCAGCACTCAGCAGGCGGAACGGAGCCACTGGTGACTTTTAAGCAGAGGTGACAAAGGTCAGCTCTGCATTTCGGATACCTTTCTCTGACAGCAAGTGGAGGAAGGAGATCAGAGACAGAGGAACCCATAGGAAGCTGTGGCAGAAGTCCAGCCAAGAGATGGAAGGACCCCCTCTGGGGCAGTCTCCATCACAGGAAGGATACTCTGATGCCAGCAAATCGACTGCCAGGCCAGGGCAGCGTACCTGGAGGCTGGGAGGCATCCTGTGTCAGGCTGGGAGGAGGGGGCCGACTTTGCGGGTGCCTGGGCCTCCTGGCTCCTCACCTCCAGCTGGCTTTGCAGCTGTGTTTGGAGTCTGACTGGGGAGTTCTTCCCTAACCACAGAGAGGGTGCCCGACCATACTCAACATGGCTCAGCAGGTTGGGGCAGAGCCCTAGCAAAGAGCAAACAAACGAAATTACACACCCATGGGCAAGAAGTGGAAGACTGGCTCGGAGCCAACCTAAATCAGAAACCTGCTCCCATGTCGCTGTGCTCACCGGTCCCCACCCTTTGTCCTGTGCTCCCAGCTCCCCGAGAGCTTCCCAGCCCAGCAACAGCATCCTCTTGGCGGGGGGGGGGGGTCGCCATCCCGTACCCCCATCCTCAGAGCCACACCCCCTCTCTCATTTTGGTTTAAAGCCCCCCAAAAGAGGACTTCCCAGGCCAACACAAGTAGAGAGAGTCCAACAGAGCCACACAGACAATACCCATCAGGGCACCAAGCACGGCCCTACCGTGTGCTTCTCCTTCGGATCCATGGGCCCAGAGTACTGCAGGCATGCCCAGATGAATGCGGTCACCCCCAAAAGGAAGGCTCCTCCCCAGCATGGACAAGGCCCAGTGACTCTGTCACAGTCGAAGCATCTGGAGAGAAAGAAGGGAGACACCCCGTAAGTCCAGGTTGCTGAGAAACACGACGGTGTTGTCTACACAGTAGAGTGGCACATGGAAAAGACTGGAGCCTGGGGCACCGGAGCTCAGCCGGCCCTGTCCTGGCAACACAGGTTCCCTAGGCACTCAGCCTCGGGCGGATTCCACTCTGAGGCTGGGAGGGAGAGGGCTTCCCCAAGGCGCGCTGGAGGGCTGAAGCTTCCCTCCTTCGAACCCTCATTTTCAGAGACACACTATGTTTTGCTCTGCATATGCCCTTACTCGCTGACTTGCAGCAAGCAGGAAAACCCTTGGCTTCCCAGCTTTTAAAAAATAAAGATTACGGGGAGCCTGGGTGGCTCAGTTGATTAAGAATCTGCCTTCGGCTCAGGTCATGATCTCGGGGTCCTGGGATCAAGTCCCATGTCAGGCTCCCCACTCAGCAGGGAGCCTGCTTCTCCCTTTCCCTCTGCCCCTCTCCCCTGCCTGTGCTCTCTCTCGCAAATAAATAAATAATAAATAAATAAATAAATAAATAAATAAATAAATAAATAAATAAAAAGAAGCCCAGCCTTCCAAGTTCCCACCTGAGCTTTAAAAAAAAAAAAAATTAAAATAAATAAAATAAAGACTAGGGGTGCCCAGCTGGCTCAGTTGTAAGTTTGAGCCCAAGCTGGGTGTAGAGATGACTTAAATAAATAAAAACTTTATTTATTTATTTTTTTTAAAGATTTTGTTTATTTGACAGAGAGAGACACAGCGAGAGAGGGAACACAAGCAGGGGGAGTGGGAGAGGGAGAAGCAGGCTTCCCGCGGACCGGGGAGCCCGATGTGGGGCTCGATCCCAGGACCCTGGGATCAC
Organism: Mirounga leonina; assembly: GCF_011800145.1. Lineage (NCBI taxonomy): Eukaryota > Metazoa > Chordata > Mammalia > Carnivora > Phocidae > Mirounga > Mirounga leonina. The sequence continues at coordinate 5,796,886 of NW_023270494.1, forward strand.
GACCTGGGCTGAAGGGAGACGCTCAACGACTGAGCCACCCAGGCACCCCAATAAATAAAAACTTTAAAAAAAAAGTAAAGATTAGGAAAACAATTAATTAATTTTAAAAATAAATAAAGGTTAGCATTAAGGTAAACTGGACCCCACGCACACGTGCCCGCACCCACGCACCCACCCCCACACGTGCCCACGTGCCACAGAGCTGCGCCTCTCGTGTGCTTTGCTGACAGGGCAGTGCTCACCAGGCACCTGGGCAGACACCTGCCAGGATGGGTGATCCAATCTGACAACACCCCCCACAATCCCGGACCCTCACCCATGCATCCTGGCAGCCAACCCACTTTAACCATTTCAGGCCAGGGAGTGTTTGGGTAGAGTGCCCCTGAGTAACCTGGTTTGGTGCCCAGTGACAACTTGTGGAGAAGGCACTGACCTGCTGACAGGGGCAGTTCTTTCTGGGGCCTGTAGCAGAGCCTCAGTAAGTGGAGCTGGTCAGAAGCCCAGGAGAACTGATCCATAAAAGAGCTGTCTAGAAACAAGAAAAAAGCTGCGTCCAGAGACCCCAGCCAGGAGGCCGAGGCTCTGCGGCCACCAACCCCACGCCAAAACGCCACATGATCCCTCACAAGACAGCATTGGTACTGCCCCCCGGGCCTGCGCTTCCCCGTCTCTCCCAACCCCTGCAGGCCCTCTGCAGCCGAGGCTTTCGGAGCTGAGTGAGCTAGCCCCGGAGGGTCAGCCACAGACAGGGACGCTGGAAGCAGCCGCGCGCAACGCACTGACATTTGGTCTTTGGCAGCCAACGGAAATGGGATCCTGAGAGGACAAATGCGCATCTCCCCAAGGCCGCTCTGACTCCCGCAGCCCAGGCCCTGTTTACGAGTACAGCTCAAGGTCCCCATGCACCCCGTCCCAGCAGGGGCTGGATGAGGCAGTCGCCACACAGGGCAAGGCACCAGAAGCCAGATGGGGACTGTGCTTGGCTCCTTCTGCCAACACAACAGGAGTGAAATAACTCTGCTGGACTTGGAACCGCAGCGTGCAGAGGGCAGCCAGGAGCAGGACATTTTTCTAAGAGTCTGTTTTCCCATCACTCCATAGGTGGGATTCTGGGAAAGAGCTGTCCTCAACTGTCTGATCTGAAACCAGCAGCTAGATCCTTAAAGGGCCAGTTCTACCCCTGGTCCATTGTGAGAGAAAGCACAGGTTTCAAAGCCAGATACCCCTGGTTCAAATCCTGGCTCCAACATGTATCAATCCTCGGCAAATTACTTGTCTCTCTGAGCCTCAGGGTCCTCATTCATAGAATGATGCCTATCTCACAAAGAAGCAACAAGAATGACATGAAATATTATATGCAGAGGGTCCAGTACAGTAGTTAGCAAATAGTAAGTCTTAATAAATACTTGCCATTACTATCACCAGGAAATGAGTAATATGAACAAAGTGCCACCTAGGTGAAGAATAAAGACTCAAAAGGAAGGAGAAGAGGGGTGCCTGGCTGGCTCAGTAGGTAGAGTATGGGACTCTTGATCTCGGGGTCATGAGTTCAAGCCCCAGGCTGGGCCTAGCGCTTACTTAAATGAAGAAGAAGAAAGGAGAAAGAAGAAAGAAGAAAGAAGAAAGAAGAAGACAACGATGACGAAGAAGAAGACGACGACGAAGAAGAAGACGAAGAAGAAGAAGAAAAAATAAATGAAAGACATAAAGATTGCAAAGAAACATGTAAAACTGTCTTTATTTGCAGAAGACTACATCATATAGGAAAAATTCTAAGGGACAAAACAAATAAGTATGCAAGGTTACAAGATACAAGGTCAAAATACAAAATACAAATATAGATTAAATTCCTGTATGCTATAATGAAATATAGCGAATACTTAGGAATGACTTTTAAAAACATATATGTAAGGCCTGTTGAAATTCAAGACCTAAATAAATAGAGAGATACGCCATGTTCGTAGGTTGGAATTAATATTAAATAAATATTAATTAAATTAAATGCTAACATTTATATTAATATATTCATCCCATAACCCTGAGATCATGACCTGAGCCAAAACTAAGAGTCAGATGCTTAACTCACTGAGCCACCCAGGTGCCCCCAATATCAATACACACCCATTAGAATGATTACAATGAAAAAGACTGACAATATTTAGTGTTGGTGAGGATATGAGCTCATAAATTGCTGGTGGGAAGTCACGTGGTACACCCACTCTGGAAGACATTTTGGCAGTTTCTGATAAAGTTGAGTATCCACTCACTAGATGTCCCAGTAATGAAAATATACTTCCTCAAAAAAAAAAACTGTATACAAATGTTCATGGCATCTTTATTCAAAATAGCCAAAAGCTGGAAACAATCCAAATGTCCACTCACACGTGAATGAACTGTGGTATATCCATACAATGGAATTCTGCCCAGCAACCAAACAGAATGAGGTATTGATACACACAACAATGTGGCTGAATCTCAAAACATTTGCTGAGTGAAAGGAGCACAAAAGAGCACATAGCATATGATCCCATTTCCATAAAACTTAGAACAGGCAAAATTAATCTATAGTAACAATAAGCAGATAAGGGGTTACCTAGGGTCATGGGGAGGGAAAGACTGCAAAGGGCACAGGGGTCTTTTGTTCAATATCTTGATTGTGGGTGGTGGTTACAAGGGTGTATACATTTGTCAAAATTCTTTGAACTATATACTCAAGTGCATTTTATCATGTGGAAATAATGCCTCAGTAGGTAGGGTTGATTTCTAAAAAGTAAGGTGGGATCTAAGATCCAACTAAATCAGTTCTACCAACCTCTGAAATGCCTAGCACATGCAAGTCTTGGTGGATAATAAAGAGAAGGGTTGATGAAGGAAACAGACATTTATCCAGTGCCTACCGTGTGTAATAACTGTATGCATTCACTAAGGGTAAGGAATGTTCCTGTTTTCACAAAAGTATAAAATATGGTCCCTTCACAACAGGGATTTATAATACAGCCAGGTTTTGAAGATTCTGAGAAAATATAACTAATATTCAAGTTGGCATTGACATACTAAATGAGAATTGCAAACAGGGGTTGGGGGGCCAGGAATCCCTTCCTAGAAGAGGCCAAGGCCTAGGGCACCTGGGTGGCGCAGTTGGTTGAGCAGCTGACTCTTGATTTTGGCTCAGGTCATGATCTCAGGGTTGTGGGATCAAGCTGTGCTTCAGGCTCCACGCTCAGCTTGGAGTCTGCTTGAGATTCTTTCTCCCTCTCCCTTCTGCCCCTCCCCCAGCTCACGCTAAATAAATAAATAAATAATTTTTCAAAAACGATTTTATTAATTCATTTGAGAGAGAGTATGTGAGTAGAAGAGAGAGGTAGAGGGAGAAGCAGGCTCCCCGCTGAGCCGGGAGCCCGATGCAGGGCTCGATCCCCGGACCCGGAGATCAGGACCTGAGCCGAAGGCAGATGCTTAACCACTGAGCCAGCCAGGCGCCCCTAAATAAATAAAATCTTAAAAAGCAGCAGCAGCCGGCCAAGGCCCAAGCAGTGCACTTAGGAAAGCCTCAGAGCAAGAAGAGGGAGAACAACCACAGCAAGAACTAGGGTCTCAACCAAGGCACCGAGGAAGAAAAGCATGGAGCCTTTTTGAAAGATGGTGATCTGGGGCGCCCAGGGGGCTCAGTCGGTTAAGAGTCCGACTCTTGATCTCAGCTCAGATCTTGATCTCAGGGCGTGGAACCTGCTAAAAAAAAGAAAGATGGTGATCTGATCTGTTCAATTAGAGCAGAAGACCTAAGTAAGAGAGAAGAAATGAAGGACGACATCAAGCAGGAAATCAGGAGCCAAAATGCCCAGGCATATGGAGGCCAAAACAAAGTGACCGTGGGGAGGGGCGCCTGGGTGGCTCAGTCGTTAAGCGTCTGCCTTTGGCTCAGGTCATGATCCCAGGGTCCTGTCTGTGGGAAGCCTGCTTCTCCCTCTCCCACTCCCCCTGCTTGTGTTCCCTCTCTCGCTGTGTCTCTCTCTGTCAAACAAATAAAATCTTTAAAAAAAAAAAAAAAGTGACTGTGGGGAGTCACCGAAGGTTCCTGAGAGGGTCCCAGTATTTTAAGAGGGTAGAGAATGGATCAGAGGGGGAAGGGAAAGAAATTACAGGCAGAAGAAGTAGAAGAAAATTATAGTAATCTTGGTTTGCCATGACGAGTCTCTAGACAAAGGCAGCATAGTAGGCCGTGGAAACAAAGGGATGGATGCTTCCTGCTGCCAAGTTCAGAACCAGCATCAGAAAGAGCTAAGGGGGGCGCCCGGGTGGCTCAGTTGTTAAGCGTCTGCCTTGGGCTCAGGTCATGATCCCAGGGTCCTGGGATCGAGCCCCGTTTTGGGCTCCCTGCTCAGCAGGAAGCCTGCTTCTCCCTCTCCCACTCCCCCTGCTTGTGTTCCTGCTGTCGCTATCTCTCTGTCAAATAAATAAATAAAATCTTTTAAAAAAAATTAAAAATAAAAAAAGAGCTAAGGGGGTGCCCAAGGTTCAGGTTGAGGGTGAGCTAAGGAGTTGGCTGTCCTGCTAATTCCTTCCAACACAACCTTCATTAGCTGTGCTTTCCACCGAAAACACAATGGGGTGGACTGCATTCAGCTGAGTCGCTGTGCCCAAAGGGTACTAACTGATGGACTGATTTCAGCTGGAGGGAGGTTTTTAATAACAAGCCTCAGGGTTCTATCCTTGGTGGCATCCTAATCAATATATTTTTTTAAGATTTTATTTTTTATTTATTTGACAGAGACACAGCGAGAGAGGGAACACAAGCAGGGGGAGTGGGAGAGGGAGAAGCAGGCTTCCTGCAGAGCAGGGAGCCCAATGCGGGGCTCAATCCCAGAACCCTGGGATCATGACCCGAGCCAAAGGCAGATGCTTAATGGCTGAGCCACCCAGGCACCCTGAGCGATATCTTTTACGTAATTGGAGCTGTATAAAAAAATGGAACAGGCTGCCCTGAGTGGCAACGAGCTCCCCAGCACTAGAGGGATCCAAGCAGAGGCTGGGAAATTATGGAGATAATAAATACATCAGGTAGCAAATAAGAGATAACCTTTTATGACGTGTTCTAACCCTGAGAGACAAGGAGATCAAGAAATCCAGCAACTTCTACACATGAAAAGATGCTCAGTTCCACTTATAATAAGAGACATCCACATTAGACTACCCCAAGAGAACAAAGTTTGGAAGGCCTTCCCCACCAACTTCAAAGCTTATAAAGCCACAGTAATTAAGGCAATGTGGTATTGACTTGGTAATAGAAAATCCAAAAATAGATGCAGATATATATGGTCAATCGATTTTTGAGAAGGCTGCAAAGGCAGTTCGATGGAGAAAAGGTAGTCTTTTCAACAGACTGCACTGAAAAAATTGAACATTCAGATTTAAAAAAAAGAACTTGGAAATACAGCTTGCACTATATACAAAAATTAACTAACAATGGATCCTACACCTAAATGTAAAATTATAAGAAAAGATAGGAGAAAATCTTGGTGACTTTGGTTTAGATTTCTTAAATATCAAAAGTATATCCCACAAAAGAAAAAACTATTAAGTTGGAACTGAGTGGCTGGAGACAAGAGTGGGAGGGGAGGAATTTGACTGTATATATTTTTGTACCTTTTGATTTTCAAACCATGTGAATGTATCAAATGTATCTTTAGAAAGTTAGCAGCCTCGCACTTCTGGATATATGCCCAGATGAAGTGAAAACAGGGACTCCAACAACTATTTGTACCCCCATGTGCATAGCAGCATTATTCACAATAGCCAAAAGGTGGGAGCGACCCAAGTGTCCATCAATAGATGAATGGATAAATAAAATGTGGTCCACACGTACAATGGAATATTACTCCACCTTAAAAAGGAAGAATATTCTGCTATATGCTACGACATGGATAAACCTTAATGACCTTACACAAGGACAAATGTTGTGGGATTCCTGTTATTTGAGGTTCCTGGAGTAAGCAAACTCATACAGACAGCAAGTAGAATGGTGGTTTCCAGGGCCTGGGGGCAGGAGGGGAGATGAAGATGTAGTGCTAATGGGGACAGAGTTTCGGTTTGGGCAGATGAAAAAGTTCTGGAGATGGATGGCGCAGATGGTCAAACAGTGTCAATATACTTTATGCCACTGAATTGGTTAAAATCGTCGATTTTATGTTATGTATATTTTTCTACAATAACAAAAAAATCACTAACTTCTGATTCTGATTTTGCAATTCGCTGTGGTTTATGTTACTAAGCAATATTCTCCCCTTAAGGATATAGATGTTCTTTCAAACACACCTTTGATTTTCTCTCCAGTGTATATCTTTTCCAAGTATCTCCCAATATTTTTCTGTTCACCTCCCTACTAATGGATATTGCTATCACGCATCTCTTTCTCAAAAGGATCCTGAAATTAAGAAAACTGGGATCATATAATTACACTAAGATTTCTGGTTTCCCAAAGGCCGCTGTAAGCCCTGAAAGGGTCTCCTTCCTTTGGGCACCCCCGACTCCCCCACCACTTGGGTCTCCGAGGCTAGGGAAACCCAAAGCAATCAGTGTGAGATGGGCCCAGCTTGAGACAGGCATCCTGGCGGGTCTAAATCTAGTCCTTACCCTACTTGCCGTGCCATGTGACCAATACTGTTTCCTCCTGTCTCGGCAGCCACAGGCAAAGCTTATTATTACACAAACCCCTGATCACCAAACCACACATTCTGGCTGGCGGGTCAGTTCCGGAAGAAAAACATTCCTGCTGTAGCTCTGGCCTACCCTTTAGTTCACCTGTGCTACTAAAAACAAATCCAGGCTTGGAAACCAGGGTTCAAACAATGTTTTTAAAGGAGCCTAGCTTTTAGGTAAAGAAAGACACTCTCAAGGAAATAATACTGACACAGTAACAAGATAAAGAATATTGACACACATTTACCAGTGGAGAAGTGCCACCCATAACCTAGAACCTTCTCACTTGAACAGGAATGGATTTAGAGGCTTTGGGTCTTTCCAACTCGGACTGCTTGTAAGAGCTCATCCTCCTTGGAGCGCCTGGGTGGCTCAGTCGGTTGAGCCGCTGCCTTCGGCTCGGGTCATGATCCTGGGGTCCTGGGATCAAGCCCCGCATCCGGCTCCCTGTTCAGCGGGAGTCCTGCTTCTCCCTCTCCCTCTGCCTGCCTCTCTGCCTACTTGTTCTCTCTCTCTCTGTGTCAAATAAATGAATAAAAAAATCTTTTTTTTTTTTTTAAAGATTTTATTTATTTATTTGAGACAGAGAGAATGAGAGAGAGAGAGAGAGCACATGAGGGGGGGAGGGTCAGAGGCAGAAGCAGGCTCCTTGCCGAGCAGGGAGCCCGATGCGGGACTCGATCCAGGGACTCCAGGATCATGACCTGAGCCGAAGGCAGTCGCTTAACCAACTGAGCCACCCAGGCGCCCCTGAATAAAAAAATCTTAAAAAAAAAAAAAAAAGAGCTCATCCTCCTCTCACCAGGTAAGGTTCAAGAAAACCTTCGGTATAGGTAGTATTTACACTAGCGCTCCTCCCCCTCCCTAGAAATTGCTTCCCAACGCCAATGTTAGGGAAAGAGCAGCGGGGAAGAACCAAAGGATCATGACCTTCACTTCTCATTAGTTTGGCAGGAGTTAAGCTTTCCAAAAGGCTGATTCTCAACACTTGGACCTGGCACTCCCTAGCAACTCCTCAAAATAGAAATGTGAAGGGCTTTCTGTTTTCTTCCATCTCACTGCCCAGCCCTGGCTCTCTCCCTGTCTAATCTGATGTCGGGTCACCACAAAAACAAGGGGCAGGGTAGGGGTGGGGGGAAGTTCAAGGGCAGTTAACTCTCAATTATTTGGCAGCTGATTATCAAGGGGATGGTTTGTACTTCACCTCCCTAGTGAAGGAACTGTTCTGTGGTATCCACCAGTTTCTCTATTTGAAGTTCTAACAAAAAGAACCAGTGAACAAGGAAGTTAAAGCTAACACAGCAGCTAAAATAAGACTACAGAGAATTTGTGGATTTTATTTGAACATGCTGCCCCTGTTCCAGGGTTAATAATAGGCTACATTCTGATGTGTTCTGATCTGTAGAGTGATTTGCACACTTTTTTATTCCATGGGCCATTTTTATTTGATTCTAGATAAGAACCTTACCTGTGTCATTGCAAAATAAAAAAAAAATTAAAACTACCTGTTAGGATACTAAGATCAGGGGCACCTGGGTGGCTCAGTTGGTTGAGCGACTGCCTTCGGCTCAGGTCATGATCCTGGAGTCCCGGGATCGAGTCCCGCATCGGGCTCCCTGCTTGGCAGGGAGTCTGCTTCTCCCTCTGACCCTCCCCCCTCTCATGTGCTCTCTCTCATACTCTCTCTCTCAAATAAATAAATAAAATCTTTAAAAAAAAAAAAAAGAATACTAAGATCAGCCCTTCTTTTGCCAAGATTACCATAAAGACATACCAGAGTGGTACTTCTTCCTTCCGTGGTTCTCAAGCTTTTTCTGCCTCCACACTGTTCTTATAAAAAACCCATCCCCATTAATAACACTACAACATTATAATTGTTTCCCCCAAAAAACGAAGGAAGAGGCTACCTTGCTCTGACTCCTTGCCTTCCTGCCCTCTCAAATGATAATCATTGAAATCATTTCACCCCAAAATATATAGAGAGACCACAATAAATATTAATACAAGAAATCAGTCAGGGAATACCTGCTCGTTACTTACAAATAATGAATGCAAAAATGTATTAAGAACCTAGTAAGTGCTAGCCCCCGTGCCATATATACCTAGAGATAGAGATCCTCCACATACTATCTCTAATGCAAGCCATCACTCTGCAAGAAGCTCAGAGAAGTTAAGGAACTTGATTTCTCAATCACACCTAGAAAACAACTGATCTGGTGGACAAAGAACTTAAGAATCTGGACTTCAAAGTTCTCCAGTCCTGACTCCAGGTGACCCTGGCCCTGCCCCTTTGCCTCTCCCAAAAGTTACGCTCCACCTTTGTAAAATAAAAACGTGAAAACTCCTCCCTCCCCACTTCCACCGTCTAAGAGTACCCGGGGAATGACTGAAGTATGTCGCTGCAGCTGAGTGCGTTGGACAAAGCATGAGAAAACTCTCATCTCCTCCGATGCAAAAATCACAGGCTTGAAGGAAAACTAGATTCAGTACAAAGCTCCCTCCTTTTTTCCCCTAGAGCCACACAAAAACTCGGAAGAGAGGGTGGGATGCAGCAGCACGTGACCAAATCAACGAACACGCCAAAGTGCAGCCTGTGGTTCCACACCAATGAAAGAAGGGCAGGGTTTCCCTGGCATCTGGCACCCGGCACCCGGCAGGGGCTCACATCGTGGCACGCGAGGGACTGCGAGACTGGACTTCAGGGGTGTGCGGCTGGGGAAGGAGGGCACAGCGCACAGCACGGCAGTCGGTTTGCAGGATGGCAAGTATGTTCCTACAGTTGCTTCTAAGGAGTCTTTAAACGTTTCTGGAAAGACGGAAAGAAAAAAAAAGGGCAGGGCACGCTCCAGCTGCACGGTCGCCGCTCTGGGCTAAGGCCCTTCGGCTCCATCCGCCTGGACTCGGGACGCGCGGTCAGCACGAGGGCCCGGGCAGCAGCTGAGAGCGCGCGCAAGGGGCGCAACGGTCTGAACTGGGGCCGGGGATGCGGGTCCCCAGAGGCCCGTAAATACGCTGGGCGTCGGCGTTGGAAGCCCCCTGAGCCAGGGCCCAGACACCACAAGACAGGGACAGGGATTCATTGTTGGCAGGAGGCTTCGATCTGACGCGGGAGCCCCAAAGGGCCAAGCGAGGACCGAGGGCAAGTGTGAGCACCTGGGGAAAGGAAACGGCCAGGAGCTGGAGGCAAGAGCCCGTCCCTTGACTCCCCCTTCGAAGAGATCCCCGAGGCCAATTCTTGGGTGCACACCCCAGACTCCTCTCTTTGGCCAAGAATCCAGAGGGCGTGAAGGCCGAGCCCCACGCCCCCTTGCTTCCCTGCCCCCCTGGCTTCGGGCCACGGGCCTTCTCGTACTTACCGGGGCCCGGGGGCCTGTCTTCCTCGCCCGCGTCCTCTTCCCCCCCTGCCCCCTCCTCACTTCGCGTCCCCTCCTCCAGGGGCCGCGGCCATGTCCGTTGCTGGCAACGCTAAGGGGGCTTGCCGCCCTCCTCGGACAACCCGGACGCCGCTAGCAGGCTAAAGTTCTGGACGCCGATTGGTGGAAATCCGAGACGGGTGGAGATTCCTGGCTTCTTACTGGCTGTGGGGAGCGCTAGGCTGTAGCTGAGACAGTCCCTCTGGGAGCCTGGCGGAATTAAGGGCCGAGTGATACCGGCGGGAGAGTAGGGACCCACTGTCCATGCGTGGGTGTGTTCCTCTGGCGTTTTCAGGTGCAGAGGCCCTGACTAGAGGCGAGGGTAACGGCTTCCACCTCAATCACTTTTCCTACGTATATCCCAAGTGATTTTTCTTTTAAAAATCAGCCCTTTTGTAGAACGCCACTATCTCCTACATCTTCTAAGCTCCCCTCTTGTTGCTGTGAACAAATGCCTAGAGACACCTAGCTCAGAGACCCCGGAGAGAGTCCCCCAGAGACTAATACTGCAACCAAACCAAAGCTGGAAAACCTAAGGCAATACTTCAGTTTTCCCTCCAGCTCAGCTGTACTCTAAAGGGAAAAACAAGTTAAAAAAAAAATCCCCCCCCCCCCCCCGATAATTAAAGAAATCGCTTGGGAGAGCTCTCTTGGGAAAACAGTGCGAGCCTGTGTCAGTATTTACTTCAGTTTTCCCAGAGATGGAAATCTGGAGACTTGGTTTTTTGTGTCTTGTTTTTCGATCTGTTTATAAAATCAGAAGAGGGTCATGGCTGGCCCTGGGAAGTAAGAGCCCCTTTCCCCTATTAATGAATTTAATTATGTAATTAAAATCTCTCTTCTCAGCTGAACAGGAAGACATTCTGGTACCTAGTCTTGTGCGTTTCAACTCTTTTAGCAGTTGCTTAAAACAGTGATAGAATCATGTTACCCTCATGCACACAAAAATCTGCAGTTTATCTTTGCAAATAGATGTCTATCTATACAAAGAGATCTCTGTATCCTGCCTGACATTCAAAGTCCCTCATAAATCAACTCAGATATATGTTTCCAGGCTAATTCCCCACAGGCCAAACTATTCCTGCAGCCACACAGATTGACCATCTCCCAAATGCATCTGGAGCCCTCCCACCTCTGCTCTTTTGCCCAAGAGGTTCCTACCCTTTGAAGATTTCTTCCTGCCAATAAAGCCAACCTTCAAATACACGTCCATCCTGTAAATTCACCTCCAACGCTCCCTGCCTCAAAGACTTCCCTGACTTTTAGTCACTGAAATTCTCTCTCCAATGCTGTGCCTCTTTGTGTCCCCATGCTACCCATACAAAAGTAATGCTTTGTACGGTATTATTTTTGTAAGACCTGAAGCACCCTAAAGGCAGCTGGCTTATCCTGGCAGTCCTCACAGCACCTTATTCAGAGCCTGTACCCAGTAAATGTTTGCTGAATTGAACTAGCCAATTGCCTGTGCTTTATGTCTCTCCACTTCATCCCAGAAGGTTTACGTGGCTACATTTGGAAGGTGAACAAATGTAACATAGTCATCCTGCCCTGCTCCACCCTGTACCCCAGTCATCTCTGGCCACACTTGTTTCTCTGCTCCACTGTAGTTTATGAATATCACTCAACAAACTTAAACTGTGTGCCTACCAGTTTCACAGTCCTTCACCCTCTGACTATCCCCTCTGTCAGTACTCCCAGGCATAACACTTGGCAGAAGAAGAAAATCAAGCCAAAACATGCCAGTGCACCCAGTCTAAGTTCACCCTGGCAAGACTTTTTGCAGCTCTGAGGTCCCTGTGACTATGTCTTGATGGCTGTCTAGCGATACCAGGCAATTGTACCAGTCCTTCATTTTTCTGGAGCCTCCTCTGTCTCTGTACCAAAATAACCTCGAGGCGAGGGGTGCCTGGGTGGCTCAGTCAGTTAAACAGCCAACTCTTGATTTCGGCTCAGATCATGATCTCAGGGTCGTGGGATCAGTCCTCACTTTGGGCTCTGCGCTCCGTGTGGAGTCTGCTTGAGATTCTCTCTGTCCGTCTCCGACTGCCCCTCCCTCTGCTCTCTCTCTCTCTCCAATAAATAAATCTTAAAAAATAATAATAAACAATGCGGAAACCAAGGCCTTCCAGTGGAGATTTCTCATCTACTTCTATTTCTTTCTCAACATTCCTCCAAAAAAGACAGACCCCTCTTCCTTTCCCCATCTGTATCCTCAGTCCCTTCCCCTACCCCAGCCTCACATGCTATCTCCCATCCCCAGGCCTCAGTTTATCCTGTTCACTGGACCTGAAATGCCTCTCATGTCCTTTCTTCCTGGCTAACTCCCTATCATCCTTGATGATGATGATCCTCTCTGTTTGCTCCTCATTCCCTCAGACAACAGTATCACTTCACTTAACACATTGTTTTCTGTCTTTGACAGGAAGATAATAAGGCATTACTGTCAACGATATACACTTCAATTTAAGGGGCCCCTGGGTGGCGCAGTCAGTTAAGCATCCGACTCTTGATTTTGGCTCAGGTCATGATCTCAGGGTCATGGGATTGAGCCCTGTGATGGGCTCCGCACTCAGCGTGGCGTCTACTTGAGATTCTCCCTCTCCCTCTGCCCCCCACCAAATAAATAAATAAAATATTTTTAAAAAATAAAAATAGGGGTGCCTGGGTGGCTCAGTCAGTTGAGCGTCTGCCTTTGGCTTAGGTCATGATCTCAGGGTCCTGGGATCGAGCCTCATGTCGGGCTCCCCGCTCAACGGGGAGTCTCCTTGTCTCTCTCCCTCTGCCCCTCCCCTCTGCTTGTGCTCTCTCTCTCTCTCTCAACTAAAATCTTTTTAAAAATAATAAATATTTAAAAAATTAAAATTACAATAAAATTGGAACACCTGGCTGGCTCAGTTGGGAGAACAAGACTCTTGATCTCAGGGCTATGAGTTTGAGCCCCACATTGGGTGTACAGATTACTTAAATAAATAAAAATCTTTTAAAAAACTGCAATAAAATAAAGAAGACCTGTCATGCCGTAAATAATAATAGTAATAGCAATAATAATCACGTGTGAGTATCCACAGTCTCTTCTTTTCCTCTCACCTGCCAAGGAAGATTCTATCTGTGCCTATTAGGTTCCAAGATCATCAGAATAATAGGGAAAAGGTAGGACTGAAGGGCCAAGTCTTGAGTGATTTGGTTTACTTTTGGTAGCATGAGGAATTACTAGCTGATGAGAGCAGAAGAGTTGTTCTTTTGTTTTTTTACCACCACCAACCTCCTTCCCTCCTCTAGCAGATGAGTTTTAAAAGAGCACAGGAACGGGCACCTGGGTGACTCAGTTGGTTAAGTGTCTGCCTTTGGCTCAGGTCCTGATCTCAGGGTCCTGGGATCGAGCCCAGCATCCCTGCATCGGACTCCCTGCTCAGCTGAGAGTCTGCTTCTCCCTCTCCCTCTGCCCCTCCCCCACTCATGCTTGCTCGCTCACTATCAAATAAATAGATGAGTGGAGGAGCAAGTGAAGAGAGAAGAGCCAGGATGGTATGGATTGGAGAAGAGGTGGAGGAAGTTTGGAAAGACAGGAGAAAGAAGCTTTATGGCAGAGTGAGAAATACCTCCGGTGAAGAGGTGAAATACCTTTCCCCTATTATTTCTGATACTGTATGATTATCAGTGATCAGGGAGCCTAATAGGTAAAGACAGAATTCTCCTCAACAGACAGGAGAAGGGAAAGAGAATGAACAATAGGATTTTAAGAAGATTTCTTACAAATCACTTATGTAATTCCCCCTTTGGCATTTTTCTCAAGAGACTGCAGTGAGATTTGAAGTTGCTTTGTGATTATTTTTGGATGCCAACTAACATTTCTTTGTATATGATTCTGTATAGAGACTGGACATATCCATCGCTAGGCTTCATATAGTTAATAGCATTATCTATTTATGTGTCATTTCTCTTCTTGTGAGTCCCTCGAGTCAAGGACTGTGTCTTACTCATCTTTGTGTCACTATTGATTAACGAAGTGCCTGGCACACCGCAGATGTCTGATAAATGTTTGTTGAATAAATGAACTGGTGTCCAATTATCCTCTTTCTCTAGCATCTTCATTTGCTTCCTTTCTGTCGGCTCATTTTCTCCCAGCTGTATAAACACTCATAGTTCTCGCCTTAAAACAAAAGGGGAGGGGCAGTAGAGGGAAAAGAGAAGGAGAAGGGGAGGCCTTCCACACTAAATGGTCTGATCTATGTGACACTTGTCTGCCATATAGCTAATGAATCTGCCAGCAAGAAGCTCCCTCTCCTTCTGCAACGTAATGTCTCTGTTATACGAGCCAGTGCAGTAACACGTAGTGACGTCACCTTAGATATTACAGCCAACAGACAACCACTGCTTCATGTTTTGTGACCCTGTGAAATATTTAAGAGAGAGAGCTAAAAATCTCAATGTCATTTGACTTTAAAAACGTGTTTCAGGGTGCCTGGGTGGCTCAGTTGTTGAGCGTCTGCCTTCGGCTTGGGTCATGATTGCAGGGTCCTGGGATCGAGCCCCGCATCGGGCTCCCTGCTCAGCAGAAGCCTGCTTCTCCCTCTCCCACTCCCCCTGCTTGTGTTCCCTCTCTCGCTATGTCCCTCTGTCAAATAAATAAATAAAATCTTAAAAAAAAAAAAGCGTTTCAAATGTTGTTAAATCAGCCTGAAATCAACCCCTTTGAAACCGACCAAAAACATCATACTATAAGTCGCTAATATTCTAATGGAGGAGACAAGATGTTAAATAAAGAATTACATCATCAGAAGTGTGCAAAGTGCTGCAAACAAGCATCTCTAATGGGATCCTGTCATCTCAGGTGGCTGGGGCAGGCTTTCCTCAAGAAGTAATATTTAAGCTGAAATCTGAAGGATGACTACAAGTTAGCCAGACAAAGAGAATGAAAACAAGCACCACAGAGGGGGAGGAGGCGTGTGTAAAGGCCCCGAGGAAGGAAGATCTGAGACCGAGGAACCGAAGGGGATTCCTGCATGATTGGGTCAGAGAATAGGAGAGCAGAGTGCTGGAGACAAAGCCAGGGCAGGCAGGAGGGGGGGCGGTGTGGCAGCTCCTGTGGGGTCTTCTGCAACACATTGCACATGTTGAGGTTTTATTCTGAGGGCACTGAAAAGCTCTTGGAAGGCTTTTTTTGTTTTGTTTTGTTTTGTTTTTGTAAGTAACACTCGACGAGGGGCTCAAACTCACAAACCCGAGGTCAAGAGTGGCCTACTCTACCCACTGAGCCAGCCAGACACCTCTCTTGGAGGTTTTTTTTGTTTTTTTTTTTTTTAAAGATTTTTTATTTATTTATTTGACAGAGAGAGAGAGAGAGAGAGAGGGAACACAAGCAGGGGGAGTGGGAGAGAGAGAAGCAGGCTTCCCGCCGAGGAGGGAGCCCGATGCGGGGCTCGATCCCAGGACCCCGGGATCATGACCCGAGCCGAAGGCAGACACTTAACGACTGAGCCACCCAGGCGCCCCTCTTGGAGGGTTTTAAACAACAGCGTACCATGGTCTGATTGGCACTTGTAAAAATACTCATTTTGGCTGCTAAGTGGGGGAATGGATTGTAGAGAAGCAAGAACAGCTTGCAGAAGCTTAGGGAGAAGACTTGGCCATAATCTGCTCAACATAGTCCCTGTGCTAAGGTGGTAGCAGCCTGGGTGGCAAGAAGTAGATATATTCAAGGGATATTTAGCAGGTAGATTAGGCAAAAGGTAGTGATTGATGGGACGTAAGTTCTGGGGAGAAAGAGGGAGGGATGACTCCTAGGTTTCTACAGGCTGGACCGCATATGGTGTCGGTTCTAATGGCAAGGTACTTCTGTTCAGCTCCAGAAGCCTCAAAACGGCCAATTTAGAGCAAAGCACTGAACAAAGCATCATCCAGAAAACATTCTTGACTGTTTATGAGACTTCACGTCTTCTAGATGCAGCTCTGAGACATGAGTCAGAGAACCTAAGTAATTCCGCAGGACTGCTGAAGGTTTTGAACACGCTCTTCCCCCCCCCCCCCCGCACTAGAGCATCCCCCACCCTGGCACTAGCCTTTATGCCTAATCATTTGTTTAAAGGCAGCAGGATGGGGCACCTGGGTGGCTCAGTCGCTAAGCATCTGCCTTTGGCTCAGGTCATGATCTCTGGGTCCTGGGATCGAGCCCCGTGTCAGGCTCCCTGCTCGGCGGGAAGCCTGCTTCTTCCTCTCCTCCTGCTTGTGTTCCCTCTCTCACTGTCTCTCTCTCTGTCAAATAAATAAATAAAATCTTTTAAAAATAAATAAATAAATAAATAAAGGCAGCAGGATGAGGGGCACCTGGGTGGCTCAGTCGGTGGAGCATCTGACTCTTGATTTCTCTCAGGTCTTGATCTCAGGGTCCTGAGATTGAGCCTCACATCAGGCTACCCACTCAGTGTGGAGTCTGCTTGTTCCTCTCCCTCCCCCGCTTTTCCTCCCCTCACACACTCTCTCTTTTTTTCCCTCTCCTCTCAAGTAAATAAAAATGTTTTGGGGCACCTGGGTGGCTCAGTCGTTAAGCGTCTGCCTTCAGCTCAGGTCATGATCCCAGGGTCCTCAGCGGGGAGCCTGCTTCTCTCTCTCCCTCTGCCACTCCCCCTGCTTGTGCGCTCTCGCTCTCTCTCAAATAAAATTTTTTAAAAACTTAAAAAAATGTACACAATGTTATATGTTAATTATATCTCAATTTTTTTTAGGAAAAAAAAGAAAGAATAGGCTAAACTGTTGAATGGGTTATCTATACAGGGTCATGGTAGAACTTTGAGCAGACTATAAGATGTGGGGTCACAGATTATTGCCAGATGGCATGTGCCTCAAAAGGGAATTTCCATGAGGAAAAAGGGGGAATGGTCTGGAAGCAGGCACAAAAGCAGGGAAAACTCTGCTCTGCTTCCAAACCCTGAGGTGCTTAGATTTGGGAGAAGTGCTCCCTCGGCTCATAGGCTACAGGAGAAGTGGCCTCTTCATGGGAAAGCCACTCCTCAGGGCAAAGAAGAAGATAGCAAGAGAGTCCTTTGAAGATCCTGAGGCTGATGGAGATTTTCCTCACAAAGAAACCAGGGCTTCCAACAGCACGGGAGGAAGAAGCCATGAGGAAATAGCCCAGAGGAGGGGGGGGTAGATGACAGGGCCAGGCATTTGGGGTGCTGAAAACTGGACATTGAAGCTCGGTGAAATCACCTGAGCTGTCAATTCTTTGTTTGTTTTTTTATATTATTTTCAATTATTATTTTTTTAAAGTAGGCTCCATGCCCAACATGAGGCTTGAACTCATGACCCTGAGATCAAGAGTCACACGCTCTACTGACTGAGCCAGCCAGGTGCCTCTAGAAATTTTTAAGTAATTTCTACACCCAACGTGGGCCTTGAACCCACAACCCCGAGATCAAGAGTCATGTGCTCCAGTGACCGGGCCAGAGCCAGCAAGAGCCCTGGGGCTGTTGATTCTTTAGTGGGTAGTTCCAACTGCCTTCAGCCTCCTAGGCTGGCAAGAGCCTTTTGCCTCTAAGTTGAGTGATATTTTTAGAAGCTGCTCCTTTAAATCTGCAACAAGTCAGAGTGATGTCTCACTGATGAGGGCCTTTTCTTAAGCCCTTCGAGGGCTCCAATGGTCTAAGGAGGAACTATGTTATAAATACGGAGAACAAAGCAATTCTGACACTTGTTTGTCCCGCTAAAGGGTGGTCCTGAAACAGAGCGCACAACTTTACAACACAGCATGAGCCGCTGGCTGCATTGCCTTTGAAATACACAAATCTTTGGATGACAAAGAATGTCCGCACAAAGACTTCGTTCATAATAGTCCCAGTGGGAAAGTAACCATCAGCAGGAGAATGGATGGACGAATGGTATGTCCATACAAGGGAACACCACACAACAACAACAAAAAATAAATGAACCACTGAATACCCATCACAGTATGAATGAATCCCACAGACAGTATGTTGAAGGGAAGAAGCCAGACGTAAGAGATCACACACAGTGTGACTCCATTTACATGAACTTCTAGGACAGGGATGGGGGGTTGAGGACTGACTTCAAAGGGGCATGAAGGCTATTTGGGTGGATGAAGGAAATGTTCTGTATCTTGATCAGAGTAAGTGTTACATAGGTTTATATATTTATCAAAACTCATGAAACTATAGGGGTGCCTGGCTGGCTTAGTCGGTACAGCATGCAACTCTTGATCTCGGGGTTGTGAGTTCAAGCCCCACATTGGGTGTAGAGATTACTAAAGAAATAAATAAACCTTAAAAAAACCTCATCAAACTACACACTTAAAATCTGTATGTTTTACAGTGACTTTACAGGTAATACAATGGCACTAAATTCATATGTTTCAATAGTTACTCTGAATGTAAATGGGCTAAATGCCCCAATCAAAAGACACGGGGTATCAGATTGGATAAAAAAGCAAGACCCACCGATATACTGTCTGCAAGAGACTCATTTTAGACCCACAGACACCTCCAGATTGAAAGTGAGGGGGTGGAAAACCATTTATCATGCTAATGGACATCAAAAGAAAGCTGGGATAGCAATCCTTTTTTTGTTTGTTTTTTAAAGATTTTATTTATTTATTTTGACAGAGAGAGACACAGTGAGAGCGGGAACACAAGTGGGGGCAGTGGGAGAGGGAGAAGCAGGCTCCCCGCAGAGCAGGGAGCCCGATGCGGGGCTCGATCCCAGGACCCTGGGATCATGACCTGAGCCGAAGGCAGACGCGTAACGACTGAGCCACCCAGGCGCCCCTGGGATAACAATCCTTATATCGGACAAATTAGATTTTTTTTTAAAAGATTTAGTTTATTTATTTATTTATTTATTTATTTGACAGAGAGAGAGAGAGAGCACAGCAGGGGGAGAGGTAGAGAGAGAAGCAGGCTCCCACTGAGCATGGAGCCCGATGTGGGACTTAATCCCAGGACCCTGGGATCATGACCTGAGCTGAAGGCAGATGCTTCACCACTGAGCTACCCAGGCACCCCGACAAATTAGATTTTAAACCAAAGACTGTAATAAGAGATGAAGAAGGACACTATATCATAATTAAAGGGTCTATCCAACAAGAAGATCTAACAATTATAAACATTTATGCCCCTAATATGGGGGCAGCCAATTATATAAACCAATTAATAACACAATTAAAAAGCACATTGATAATAATACAATAATAGTAGGGGACTTTAACACCACACTCACTGCAATGGACAGATCATCTAAGCAGAAAATCAACAAAGAAACAAGGGCTTTGAATGACACACTGGAACAGATGGAGTTCACAGATATATTCAGAGCATTCCATCCGAAAGCAACAGAATACACATTCTTCTCGAGTGCACATGGGACATTCTCCAGAACAGATCACATACTGGGTCACAAATCAGGTCTCAACCAGTACCAAAAGATTGGGATCATTCCCTGCATATTTTCAGACCACAGTGTTTTGAAATTTGAACTCAGTCATAAAAGGAAATTTGGAAAGAACTCAAATACATGGAGGTTAAAGAGCATCCTACTAAAGAATGAATGGGTCAACCAGGAAATTAAAGAAGAATTTTAAAAATCATGGAAACAAATGAAAAAGAAAACACAACTGTTCAAAACCTTTGGGATGCAGCAAAGGCAGTCCTAAGAGGGAAGTATATAGCAATACAAGCCTTTCTCAAGAAACAAGAAAGATCTAAAATACACAACCCAACTTTATACCTAAAGGAGCTAAAGAAAGAACAGCAAAGAAAGAACAGCTAAACGCAGCAGGAGAAGAGAATTTATAAAGATTAGAGCACAAATCAATGAAATAGAAACCAAAAGTACAATAGAACAGATCAACAAAACTAGGAGTTGGTTCTTTGAAATAATTAATAAGATCGCTAAAGCCCTGGCCAGACTTATCAAAAAGAAAAGAGAAAGGACCCAAATAAATAAAATCATGAATGAAAGAGGAGAGATCACAACCAACACCAAAGAAATACAAACAATTAAAATAACATATTATGAGCAAATATATGCCAACAAATTAGGCAATCTGGAAGAAATGGATGCATTCCTAGAGATGTATAAACCACCAAAACTGAAGCAGGAAGAAATAGAAAACCTGAACAGATCCATAACCAGCAAGAAAATTGAAGCAGAAATCAAAAATTTCCCAAAAAGAGTCCAGGGTCAGATGGCTTCCCAGGGGAATTCTACCAAACATTTAAAGAAGAATTAATATCTAGGGTGCCTGGGTGGCTCAGATGGTTAAGCGTCTGCCTTCGGCTCAGGTCACGATCCCACGGTCCTGGGATCGAGCCCCACATCAGGCTCCTGGCTCAGTGGGGAACCTGCTTCTCCCTCTCCCTCTGCTTCTCTCTCTGCTCGTGCTCTCTCTCTCTCTCTGTGTCTCAAATGAATAAATAAAATCTTTAAAAAAAAAAGAATTAATACTTATTCTTCTGAAGATATTTCAAAAAATAGAAATGGAAGGTAAACTTCCAGACTCTTTCTATGAGACAGCATTACCTTGATCCCAAAGCTAGACAAAGACCCCATCAAAAAGGAGAATTACAGACCAATATCCCTGATGAACATGGATGCAAAAATTCTCACCAAGATACTAGCCAATAGGATCCAACAGTACATTAAAAGGATTATTCACAACGACCAAGTGGGATTTATTCTTGGGCTGCAAGGGTGGTTCAACATCCATAAATCAATCATTGTGATACACTACATAAATAAGAGAAAGGACAAGAACCATATTATCCTCTCAATAGATGCAGAAAAAGCATTTGACAAAGTACAGCATCCTTTCTTGATTAAAACTCTTCACAGTGTAGGGATAGAGGGAACATACCTCAATATCATATCTCAATATAAAAGCCATATACAAAAAGCTCACATCATTCTCAATGGGGAAAAACTGAGAGCTTTTCCTCTAAGGTCAGGAACAGGACAGGGATGTCCACTATCACCACTGTTGTTCAAAATAGTACTAGAAGTCCTAGTCTCAGCAATCAGACAACAAAAAGAAATAAAAGGCATCCAAATCGGCAGAGTAGAAGTCAAACTCTGATTCTTCTCAGATGACATGATACTCTATGTGGAAAACCCAAAAGACCCCACCCCAAAATTGCTAGAACTCATATAGGAATTCAGTAAAGTGGCAGGAGATAAAATCAATGCACAGAAATCAGTTTCATTTGTATACACTAACAATGAGACAGAAGAAAGAGAAATTAAGGAGCCGATTCCATTTACAAATGTACCAAAAACCCTAAGATACGTAGGAATAAATCTAACCAAAGAGGCAAAGGATCTGTACTCAGAAAACTATAGAACACTCATGAAAGAAATTGAGGAAGACACAAAGAAATGGAAAAACATTCCATGCTCATGGATTGGAAGAACAAATATTGTTAAAATGTCTATGCTATCTAGAGCAATGTATATGTTCAGTGCAATCCCTATCAAAGTACCATCAACTTTTTTCACAGAGCTGGACCAAACAATCCTAAAATTTGTATCGAACCAGAAAAGACCCAAATAGCCACAGGAATGTTGAAAAAGAAAACCAAAGCTGGCGGCATCACAGTTCCAGACTTCCAGCTCTATTACAAAGCTGTCATCATCAAGACAGTATGGTACTGGCACAAAACCAGACACATAGATCAATGGAACAAAATAGAGAACCCAGAAATGGACCCTCGGGTGTATGGTCAACTAATCTTCAACAAAGCAGGAAAGAATATCCAATGGAAAAAAAAAAACAGTCTCTTCAACAAATGGTGTTGGGAAAATTGGACAGCCACACACAGAAGAATGAAACTGGACCATTTTCTTACACCATAAACAAAAATAGACCCAAAATGGATAAAAGACCTAACTGTGAGACAGGAATCCATCAAAATCCTAGAGGAGAACACAGGCAGCAATCTCTGTGACCTCAGCCACAGCAACTTCTTGTTAGACACGTCTCCAAAGGCAAGGGAAACAAAAGCAAAAATGAACGATTGGGACTTCATCAAGATAAAAAGTTTGCACAGCAAAGGAAACAGTCAACAGAACCAAAAGACAACCGACAGAATGGGAGAAGATATTTGCAAATGTCTTATCAGATAAAGGGCTAGTATCCAAAATCTATAAAGAACGTATCAAACTCAACACCCAAAGAACAAATCATCCAACCAAGAATTGGGCAGAAGACATGAACAGACATTTCTCCAAAGAAGACATACAAATGGCCAACAGACACATGAAAAAATGCTCAACATTATTTGGCATCAGGGAAATACAAATCAAAACCACAATGAGGTACCATCTCACGCCAATCAGAACGGCTAAAATTAACAAGTTAGGAAACAACAGATGTTGGCAAGGATGAGGAGAAAGGAAAACCCTCGTACACTGTTGTGGGAATGGAAGCTAGTACAGACACTCTGGAAAACAGTATGGAGGTTCCACAAAAAGTTGAAAATAGGGATGCCTGCGTGGCTCAGTCATTTAAGCGTCTGCCTTTGGCTCAGGTCATGATCCCAGGGTCCTGGGATCGAGCCCCGCATCAGGCTCCCTGCTCAGCAAAGAGCCTGCTTCTCCCTTTACCTGCCACTCCCCCTGTTTGTGCTCTCTCTCTCTGACAATAAATAAATACAATCTTTTTTTAAAAAGTTGAAAATAGAGTTACCCTACAACTCAGCAATTGCACTACTAGGTATTTACCTCAAAGATACAAATGTAGTGATCTGAAGGGGCACCTGCATCCCAATGTTTATAGCAGCAATGTTCACAGTAGCCAAACTATGGAAAGAGCCCAGATGTCCATTGACAGATGAATGGATAAAGAAGATGTGGTATAGGGGCGCCTGGGTGGCTCAGTCGTTAAGTGTCTGCCTTCGGCTCAGGTCATGATCCCAGGGTCCTGGGATCGAGCCTGGCGTCGGGCTCCCTGCTCTGTGGGAAGCCTGCTTCTCTCTCTCCTGCTTCTCCCTCTCCCACTCCCCCTGCTTGTGTTCCCCCTCTCACGTGTCTCTCTCTGTCAAATAAATAAATAAAAATCTTTAAAAAAAAAAAAAAAAGATGTGGTATATGGGGCACCTGGGTGGCTTAGTCGGTTAAGCAGCTGCCTTCGGCTCAGGTCGTGTTCCCAGGGTCCTGGGATCAAGCCCCACTTCAGGCTCCTCGCTCAGCGGGGAGGCTTCTCCCTCTGCCTGCCGCTCCTCCTGCTTGTCCTTGCTCTCTCCCCCGACCTGTGTCAAATAAATAATTAAAATCTTTAAAAAATATGTGGTGTGTATATATATATATATATACACAATGGAATATTACTCAGCCATGAAAAAAATGAAATCTTGCCATTTGCAATGACATGGATGGAACTAGAGGGTATTGTGCTAAGTGAAATAAGTCAATCAGAGAAAGACAATATGATTTAACTCATATGTGGAATTTAAGAAACAAAACAGAGGAGCATAGAGGTGCTCTTGATGTGTAAAGCCCAGACGTTCTGCCAATTCTTCTTGAGCAAGGACACAAGGAAATTGACCGCTAAGTGGATGTTGTACACAAGCTCGTCATCTGCCATCTTCACATGGCCAACAGCCACTGCCAGACACAGCACCTTCTTTATCTGGAATTTGATGGTGGACTTCACTTCATCCACTTTGGCCACCATGTTCTCATTGTGGGTCAGCAAGGAAGGGAACTTGCCAGACTCATTCAGGCCTGGGCCCAGGATTCGTGGGATCTGCTTGATCAGAGATTCTGAAGCCAAAAAGGCATCATACTTCTTGGCCAGCTTCTTGACTAATTCTTATTCTTGTTGAGGTTCTTCAGTGCCTCAGTGTCCATGTGGGGAATATCCACTGCCTTGGCCTCATCACAGTGCTGCTGGTCCCCCAAAACACATACAGAGAACTTGGGGCGGGGAGTGGACTTAAGCCTGACAGTGCCCGAGAAGTGTTTGTCCTTCTGAGAGTCATAGTTCTTCAGGCTGATCTGCAGCTCCACCATCTCCAAAAACTTCCAGCCCTGCCCCGTACAGGGTGTCACGGGAGACTTTGCTGCTCATGGTTCTTCGCGCCACAGTAACCGGAAAAGAGAAAATATAAGAGACTCTTTTTTTTTTTTTAAGAGTTTATTTATCTATTTGACAGAGAGAGACAGGGAGAGAGGGAACACAAGCAGAGGGAGTGGGAGAGGGAGAAGCAGGCCTCCCACAGAGCAGGGAGCCCGATGTGGGGCTCGATCCCAGGACTCTGGGACCGTGACCTGAGCCGAAGGCAGACGCTTAACGACTGAGCCACCCAGGCGCCCCAATATAAGAGACTCTTAATCATAGGAAAGAAACTGAGGGTTGCTGGAGAGGAGGATGGGGTAACTGTCTATCGACATTAAGGAAGACACGTGACGTAACGAACACTGGGTGTTATATTAGACTGATGAATCACTGAACTCTACTCTGAAACTAATAATACACTATATATTAATTAATTGAATTTAAATAAAATAAAATAAAAATAAATAAATAAAATCTGTATGTTTTAGTGCATCTAAATTACCCTCGGGGTAATTTTGCCCCCGGGGTCATTTAGCACTGTCTGGAGACATTTTTGGTTGTCACGATTGGGGGGCTGCTATTGAGACCTGGACCGGAGAGGCCAAGAATGCTGCTAAATGCCCTACAATGCACAGGACAGCCCTCACAACCAGGACTTATCTGGTCCGAAATGTCCATGCTTCCATCAGCGTATCATCTTGTACTGATCTTTGGGACTCTGTCTAAGAGGGGCCTCTATTTTGTTTGCTTTCCAGAAATAACTAAACAGCAGCTCATTGACGTCTAGGTCTCTGCATGCTGCAAAACAGCCATTTTTAATCTTCCAGAATAGAAGCCATATTTCACTGCTTATCTAAAGGAATTGAGACTAACCTAGCTTGCCTGTTGTGGTCAAAGAGTTTGGGGGCGTTTTGTGGAGGGAGTGCCTCAGAAAGTCCTGCTAGAGGAGGTTGGAGCCGTTTTCTGAGGAACCAGCATTAATTATCTGAAGATAAAGGAGAACACCCCTTCCCACAACACTTTTAAATAGAGAAGCAGAATAAACAGTCAGGTTTCGGGGGGAGCCTGGCTGGCTCAGTTGGAGGAGCACATGACTCTTAATCTCAGGGTCATGAGTTTGAGCCCCACATTGGGTGTAGAGATTGCTTAAAATAAATAAACTTAGGAGAAAAAGACAGTGAGGTTTAGGGCAAAGAAAGCTGTATTAGTGGAAAATGAACTAGAAAGAGGAGCCCATGGAGACAGGAAGCCAGCAGTGAGGGTCCAGGTAGGTGCCAGCTGATGAGGGAGCCAGCCATTCTCACCTCCCACCTCAACTCCAGGAACCTTCTCCAGCACTTTATTCCCCAAACACCAACTCCAGACATCTCTGTCTGGTATTCCGGACTCATTTAAGTATTTTTTTTAAGATTTTATTTAGTTATTTGAGAGAGAGAGAGAATGAGAGAGAGAGCACATGAGAGGGGGGAGGGTCAGAGGGAGAAGCCAGCTGAGCAGGGAGCCCGATGCGGGACTCGATCCTGGGACTCCGGGATCATGACCTGAGCCAAAGGCAGTCGTTTAACCTACTGAGCCACCCAGGCGCCCCTAAGTATTTTTTTTAAGATTTGATTTGATTGATTGATTGATTGATTGATTTTTATTTTTTTTTAAAGATTTTATTTATTTGAGAGAGAGAGAATGAGAGACAGAGAGCATGAGAGGGAGGAGGGTCAGAGGGAGAAGCAGACTCCCCGCCGAGCAGGGAGCCCGATGCGGGACTCGATTCCGGGACTCCAGGATCATGACCTGAGCCGAAGGCAGTCGCTTAACCAACTGAGCCACCCAGGCGCCCCTATTTATTTATTTATTTTAAGATTTTATTTATTTATTTGACAGAGAGAGACACAGCGAGAGAGGGAACACAAGCAGGCGGAGTGGGAGAGGGAGAAGCAGGCTTCCCGCTGAGCAGGGAGCCCGATGCGGGGCTCGATCTCAGGACCCTGAGATCATGACCTGAGCTGAAGGTAGACGCTTCACTGACTGAGCCACCCAGGCACCCCATTCCGGACTCATTTCTGCACTGCTTCTTAGCACTTTGGGTGTAAATACCATTTCATTAACTACATTTATGCTCTCCAGGAGCACAGACAATGCCCTCCTGCTTTTAGTTCCTCAAAGATTATCAGAGTGGTTGTTTATACATACATTTGCTTCCTAACAGTGGCATAAAAAATGATAGGGAGGACATTCTCTTTGTTTAGGAAAAGACTTGGTAAGTGTTTTAAAGAAAGGTGAGACCCCAAATGCCTAGGTCTGCAAGTGCCAAAGCGGTAAGAGAATGCACCCGAATGCTCTGCACTGAAAATTGAACCAAAATTTGGAGCTGGGGGGCACCTGGGTGGCTCAGTTGGCTCAGTGTCTGACTCTTGGTTTGGACTTAGGTCATGGTCTCAGCTTAGGTCATGGTCTCAGGGTCATCTTCTCTGGGTCCTGGGATTGAGCCCCGCGTCAGGCTCCACTCTTGGTGTGTGTGGGGGGGTCTGCTTGAGGATTCTCTCCCTCTGCCCCTCCCCCCCACTCTCACTCTCTCTCTCTCAAATAAATAGATAAATCTTTTTAAAAAAAATTTTGGAGCTGGACAAGAAAGAGCAGAGAGGAAGGCTGAGCAATGTGAGGGGTGTTGGAGCCTGAACTGTGGAAACAACAGGGGACCTTCAGCAAAAAGATTTCCCTGATAGGACTTTAAAGTTGTTCCTGTTTCTACAATGTCAATCCCTGCCCCTCCCCAACCCTTCAGTGGTGACATCTGCTCACATAGATGCCTGCGTGAGTGGTTGGTTTAGTGAGAATTCAGGGGCAAGGGATGGTTCACATCCCTGTCCGTGCTGTTGGATGAGGCCCTACTCCAGTGGGACTGTGGGAAAATCCCCGACTCAAACCGGTCCAGCCGGGGACCGGAAGCGACCATGTGGGGGGGCTACATCAGTTGAACAGGATAGGGAGCATCAAAGAAATAAGAAAACCTCCTGCAGAGGAATGCTCTTTGTCAATGAGCAGTCCGGGCCATGGGGGGTGACAGACATGCTTCCTGAAACATAAAGAGTACTCCGGGCCGCTCCTCACCCTCTTAGACTTTCCCTCTGTGGGCTTCTGGGTCAGCACTCTGTTCTTGTTCCTCTCTCACTCACTGCTTACCCCTTCCCAGTCCCCCCCTCTCCATGCTGGCTCCTCCTCTTATCAGCCCCTGGATATTGGAGGGAGGAGAGCCACCTCTCTTCTCTGCTACAGACTTTCTCTGGGCCCCTGGTCCTAAATAGCAGATACATTCTGACGACTTATATCAGTCTAAGTCTCTCCCCTAAACTCCAGGTGCACTTAGCCAATTGCTTACTTGACACCTCGCCTTGCATGTCTAACAAGCATCCTGAACTTAAAACATCCGAAACAAGCTCATGGCCTCTCCCCTGCAACAACTTCCTTCTCTTAGTCCTCCCCTTTGCGGTAAAGGGCAGGAGCAAACACGCAGCTGCTCCAGCCACAACCTGTCAGGTCTAATTCCTTCCTGTTCCTCACTATCCGAATTCAACCCTCAAGTCCCATGGGCTCTAACCCCAGATCACAGCCCTGATCTGCCCCTTCTCTCACTTCCAGCTCTCCCACCCGAGTGCAGTCCTCTACCAAACACCTGCTGTCCAGCCGCCGTGGCTTCCCCCCAAGCTGGGCCCCTGCTGCTTCTCCACTCGCCTCCCTGCAGCCTCGGCACAGTAGCCACGGGCATCTTCTCGCAACATAAGTGACATCGAGTCACCCCCCTGCCGGAACTCCTTGAACGGCCTTGTGAACAGGAAATCATATCTGTTTTGATCATCACTGTCTCCTCAGCACTTAGCACAGCACCTGGCCCCCATTCATAGGACTTTGACAAATGAGTGAGTGAGGGCTTTCCAAAGTCTGATGAAGTATCCCATGAGAACATCCACCCGCTTCTGACTTCATGCTTTCCAAGCATCCTTCTTTTTTTTTTTTTTTTTTTTAAGATTTATTTATTTATTTGACAGAGAGACACAGCGAGAGAGGGAACACAAGCAGGGGGAGTGGGAGAGGGAGAAGCAGGCTTCCCACCAAGCAGGGAGCCTGATGCAGGGCTCGATGCCAGGACCCTGGGATCATGACCTGAACCGAAGGCAGACGCTTAACGACTGAGCCACCCAGGCGCCCCTCCAAGCATCCTTCTGATTCAGCCTCCTGAGTACCTCACAACCAGCTCCCCTCCTGGGAGACACATGTGACTGATAATAATGTCAGTCATCGTTAACCTTTATGTGGGGTTTCCTATGTCCTCTGTACCTTTCTAAATGCTTTGCATAACTCATAATAATCCTATGAGGAGGGAAATACTATCATTCCCACTTCAGAGGTGAGAAAAACGAGGCCCAGAGAGTCTAAGTAACTTGCCATGAGGCACACAGCTAATAATTGGTAGAGCAGGATTCAAGCCAGGCTATCTGGCTCCAGAGGTCCTTCCTTCCTTCTTTCCTTCCTTCCTTCCTTCCTTCCTTCCTTCTTTCTTTCTCTTTCTTTTTCTTTCTTTCTTTCTTTTTCTTTCTTTCTCTCTTCTTTCTTCTTTCTTTCTTTCTTTCTTTCTTTCTTTCTTTCTTTCTTTCTTTCTTTCTTTC